>NC_057809.1:362290639-362634636 GCF_018294505.1 Triticum aestivum | reverse complement strand
ACGGCGTGCGGCTAGGTGCGTTGGAAAGCTAGCTCGATGGCGCGTCGGGCGGTGGCCGTGGCTGGGCCTGGGGTGGCCGGAGTCGACGGCGGCGAGCTCGGCTGCGGCCGCCGGGGTTCGGTCGTGCACGGAAACGTGGTTGGAGCTCGAAGGCGAGCGAAGCAAGGCGCTAGGGATGCTCTACGGGGCCTTACGAACTTGTTGGACTCGCCGGGGTGACCAAATGGTCACCGGAGCTGCGTCGACGGCGAGCTCGGCGACGGCGGAGGTTCGGCCGTGGTGGGAAACGGAGTTACAGCGCGGGAACGAGGGGGAGAAGTGAGGGAAACGGTGGCGGAGCTCACCGCGGTTGCAGCGGGCGTCGAAGCGGGCTCGGGGACGCACTGGAGACGGCGAATCGACGGTGATGGTGGTCGGAGCCCGAGGAGGAAGATGATGGCGACGGCGGCTCCACAGGGCGTCCGACGTCTTGTGGCTTGACGAGGAGGTAGAGGGGGTCGCGGCGGAGCTGGGGAGCGTGTCGGGGAGGCAAGGGGAGGCCGGTGGCGGCGGCTATGGCGAACGGCGGCGATGGGTGCGTTCGGACACGGGAGAGAGAGAGCGAGGGAGAGGAGAGGAAGAACCGGGGGAGAGTGAGAGAGTACGGGGAGGGGGCGTGGCATCGTTCCAGGGCATCCAGACGAGGAGGGGAGAGGCAGGCAGGCAGGCGAGGTGGTGGCGTGGCGCGGTGGCGCGCGCGCGCGCCAGGCACACTCCCCTCCCTCTGTCGAGGACGAAGACGACAGAGGAGGAGGCAGGCTGGGCCACCTGCTGGCTGGGCCGGCCAGCTACTGCTGGGCTGCACAGGGAGGAGCCCCAGGTAAGCTTCTCCTTCTTTTATTTATTTTTGTTTTCTAATTTCTGACATTTGTTTTGATTTAAATAAAATATTAAATCATTTTATTACCTTATGCCAATTTTTTGCAGGAGCTAGATATATTATTCCAGAGCTTCTCAACAGGAGGCATAATTTTTGGACATATATTAATATATATAACTAATATATTTCCAATGCAAATATTTATGCATTAATTCCAAATGCCCAAAATAAATACCTATGAGCTCTTAAAAATATTGGTTTGATTTTTATCTCTGTCCACTATTTTCAGAGAGCAACATGAGCATTTTCTTGGACCCTTTTGGAGAAATTTTTATTTGGGTCATTTTCAAAAAGATTCTGAGGGTTCCACAAATCCCCATTTCAAGTTTCTGATGAAAGAGTAAACATGATGCAACACTCTAATGCATGACTAGCTAGGGTGTGACAACTCACCCCCACTCAAAAGAATCTCGTCCCGAGATTTGGGTTCCTCCGGGAAGAAGGCGGGATACTCGAGTCGAAGACGATCCTCCCTTTCCCAAGTTGCTTCATCCTCAGAATGGTGCGACCATTGTACTTTGAGAAACTTGATGTTCTGACGTCGAGTGATACGCTCGGCCTGATCGAGGATACAAATGGGGTACTCTCGATATGTAAGATTATCTTGGAGATCAAGCGTTTCGTGGTCCACTCCGCGGATAGGATCCGAGAAGCAACGCCTGAGTTGAGAAACGTGGAAGACATCGTGAACTCGAGAAAGATGTGGGGGTAGTTCCAATTGGTAGGCAACTTCTCCTCGTTTGGCGAGAATGCGAAAAGGTCCAATGTAACGAGGAGCCAATTTGCCTTTAATACCGAAACGATGGGTTCCCTTCAGAGGGGTGACCCGAAGGTAAGCCTTCTCGTCAACCTCGAAAGTCATAGCCTTATGTTTTCGGTCATATTGACTCTTTTGACGGGATTGGGCTGTTTTCAACTTTTCACGAATGATACGAACTTGTTCTTCTGCTTCCTGAATCATATCCGGGCCAAAGAATTGTCTTTCCCCGGTCTCTGACCAGTTAAGGGGTGTTCGACACCGTCGTCCATAGAGAACTTTAAAAGGGGCTTTACCCAAGCTAGATTGATAGCTGTTGTTGTAAGCGAATTCGGCAAATGGAAGGCACTTCTCCCAATCCATTCCGAATGAGATAACAGAGGCTCGAAGCATGTCTTCTAGAATCTGGTTGACGCGTTCCACTTGACCACTCGACTGAGGGTGGAAAGCGGTGCTAAAGGAGAGACGGGTTCCCATAGCATTTTGGAAACTTTCCCAAAATCGAGAGGTGAAAAGACTTCCTCGATCCGAGTTAATTTCCAAAGGAACACCATGGAGGGACACTATTCGGGAGATGTATAAGTCTGCCAGCTGACTAGCGGTTATACTCTCACGAACAGGTAGGAAATGGGCTACTTTGGAAAGACGATCGACAACGACGAAAATAGCATTATTCCCTCTCTTGGTCCTGGGAAAACCGGTAATGAAATCCATACCAATTTTATCCCATTTCCATTCAGGAATAGCTAAGGGTTGAAGAGTGCCAGCAGGCCGTTGGTGCTCTGCTTTTACACGACGACAGACATCGCAATTAGCAATATACTGAGCAATTTCTCTCTTCATCCTAGTCCACCAGAACCTCTGGCGTAGGTCCTGATACATCTTAGTACTACCGGGATGAATGGTGAGAGGAGATTCATGAGCTTCCTTAAGGATCAATCGCCTCAGGTTTCGCACTTTGGGAACCACTAGTCGATTTCCGAAGTATACGACCCCTTGATCATTAATGGAGAAACAATTCGCAATTCCTTTCTTGATGTTTCTCTTGATGCGGGAGATTCCCGGATCTACCTTCTGTGCTTTGATGATCTGATCCGTAAGGGTAGGTTTTGCTACCAAGGTGGAAAGAAAACCTTGAGGAACAATGTGAAGGTTAAGCTTCCGAAATTCCTCATGGAGAAGCGGTTGACTTTGTTGTAACATCAGGTTGTTACAATAAGATTTACGACTTAGCGCATCAGCCATGACGTTGGCTTTCCCTGGGGTGTAGGTTATTCCTAAGTCGAAGTCTGTGATCAACTCAACCCAACATCTTTGCCTGAGATTCAAATCCGGTTGGGTGAAAATGTACTTCAGACTTTGGTGATCAGTGAATATTTCGCAACGGTTACCGAGGAGGTAATGTCGCCAGGTTTTAAGTGCATAGACTACAGCTGCAAGCTCTAGATCATGAGTAGGATAATTCTCCTCATGTGGGTGCAATTGCCGTGAAGCGTAAGCAATTACGTGTCGATCTTGCATGAGAATGCAACCTAGTCCTTGTCGCGAGGCGTGGCAGTAGATAACAAAGTCCTTGGAGAAGTCTGGCGGCACCAGTACGGGAGCAGAAGTCAGGCGTCTTTTCAATTCTTGAAAGCTGTGCTCACATTGTGGAGTCCATTCGAACTTCTTATCTTTCTTGAGGAGTTCGGTTAGAGGTTTGGCAACTTTGGAGAAGTTCTCGACAAAGCGACGACAATAGCTCGCTAAGCCCAGAAAACTCCGAACTTGCTTGACCGATTCAGGTGGAGTCCAATTAAGGACGGCTTGAACTCGCTCAGGGTTAACAGCAATACCTTTACCAGATATTACATGACCCAGATAGGTCACTTCTGACAACCAGAATTCACATTTAGAAAATTTGGCATAAAGGCGATGCTCTCGAAGTTTCTTCAACACTAGCCTTAGATGTTCGGCATGTTCCTCCTCGTTCTTGGAGTAGATGAGTATATCATCGAGGTAAACCACGACGAATTTATCCAAATACTCCATGAAGATTGAGTTCATTAACCGAGAAAAAGTGGCTGGGGCGTTGGTTAAACCGAAGGACATGACGGTGTACTCGTATTGGCCATAACGAGTAACAAAGGCCGTTTTAGGAATGTCCCCGTTTCTGATTTTGATTTGATGGTAGCCCAACCTCAAATCCATCTTGGAGAAGACTGAGGATCCAGCGAGCTGATCATACAAGTCATTGATCCTGGGGAGCGGATATTTGTTCTTGATTGTGACCAAATTGACAGGTCGATAATCTACAACCATCCGGTCCGTACCATCCTTCTTCTTGACGAATAGGACGGGGCAAGCCCACGGAGATGAGCTAGGTCGGATGAAACCCTTTTTCAAGGACTCATCGAGTTGTTTCTTAAGCTCGGCTAGTTCTAGTGGTGCCATCTTATAAGGTCTTCTAGCAATCGGAACGGTTCCTGGAATGAGGTCTATTACGAACTCAACATCCCTGTCAGGTGGAACACCTGGCAATTCCTCTGGGAAGACATCCGGAAAGTCACGGACTACCGGCACGTCCTCAAGGTCTGGCAAAGGGCTGGCGTTAAGAGAATATAATTGTCGCTTGGCTAATCGGGTCAAGACATTGACTATCTTGCCTGAAGGGTGAGTGAGTTGAACAGTCCTAGAGAAGCAATCAATTTTGGCATGATGAGCTGACATCCAGTCCATACCCAAAATGATATTAATATCTGAAAATTTAAGGGCTATCAAAGATGCAAGAAAAACAAGTCTGTCGACTTGGATTTCATTTCCATGCCTTACTCTAGAAGTTTGCCATTTGGGTCCCGGAGTTTGAATTACCATAGAGGTTGGCATATCACCGAATGCGACGTTATGCAAACGAGCATAATTTTCGGATATAAAAGAATGAGAGGCTCCTGTATCGAAAAGAACAGATGCCGGGTGGCAATTAACAAGAAGCGTACCGAGAACGACGTTGGGATCCTCTTGAGCTTCTTCGGCAGAGATACAGTTGACATGGCCACGTGAAGCGGTGACCGGCTTGGCGTGGAATACTTTTCCTGTCAGCTTGCCACGGCCAACAGCTTTAGCAGACTGGTTGGGGTTGGTCTGGGGACACTCACGCATATAGTGGCCAAATTCCCCACACTTGAAACAAGTTACGGAACTGGTACGTGGAGGAGCATTGTTGGTTGGACCCCCATAGGGCTTGGCTGGTGCAGACTGTTGAACAGGGCGAGGCGCCTGGAAAGAAGGCCTCGGTGTGAACCTGGGTGGCAGGGCGGTGTTGGGTACCCACACGCGGCACTTCTGAGGACCAGCACCTGATGAGGAACCCATGTCACGGCCATGCTTGCGTGTTGCGTCATAATCAGTCTGACCAGTTTCAGCACTGATGGCTTTGTTAACAAGTTTCTGAAAAGATGTGCACTCATGCAGACGGAGGTCGCGGCGAAGCTCAGGACTAAGTCCCTTACGGAACCTTGCTTGCTTCTTGGCATCAGTAGAAACTTCCTCAGTTGCATATCGTGCGAGGTTACCAAACTCCCTGCTGTAAGCATCCACAGAGAGTCGGCCTTGGGTGAAATTGCAGAATTCCTCACGTTTACGGTCCATGAGACCCTCCGGAATGTGATGTTCACGGAAAGCCTCGCTGAATTCAGCCCAAGTAGTGACATGGCCCGCTGGGCGCATAGCTCCATAATTCTCCCACCATAGACTGGCGGGGCCTTCAAGATGATATGCAGCAAAGGTGACCTTGTCAGCCTCCGCTACCAGCGCGGAATGCAGTTTGTGAGAGATACTGCGAAGCCAGTCATCAGCGTCGAGAGGCTCGACGGAGTGGTGGAACGTGGGTGGATGTAATTTGATAAAATCACTGAGTGACACCATGTTAGTCCTCTGATGGTGTGCGGTGTTCTGTTCAATACGCTCCAGCAAACGGTTGGTCTCCCGCTTGTTTCTCTCAGCTTCCATCATAACCTCGGCTAGGGAAGGAGGATGAGGCAGATTTGCATCCCTGACTTCACTACCTTTAGCCTGCTCTTGAGGAGCAGGGTTAGTGCGCGTGTTGACCATCCTAGGTAAACAAGACAATGATTTAGTCAGGATGATAAAATTCCGACATAGGATATAAAATGTAAGGAATAACTCGAAATGCAAGATGATCATCCGTATGACATGGTAGATACAGAAACTGCTTCTTTATTCCATCGTCATACACACCATACAGGGTTTAGTACAAGACCAAACAAAGTACTATTACGGTGAAAAGAGGATTACATCTCATCGGAGGCATCCCAAGCTCCTATACATTATTTTTCTACACCTCCGAAAAGAGTACAAACTAGGTCATATCCCACGAGTCACGCGGGACGATAGACGACACATCTAACACGAACTAGTGATACTACCACTAACTCAGACCGATCCGTAGTAGTCCTCGTAGAAGTCACCTCCATAGCCTGGAAGCTCAACATGATCATCCGGAAACAGACGATCTCGCGGAGCTTGTGGACCATAGGGGCTAGGATGAGGTCTTGGACCAACAGACGGTGGCCTGCGGGGACCGCGAGGTGGGGTGATGCCTCCTACATCACGCCAACCCATCACGTCTGGCAGAGCAGATCTCACATGATAGAGATCGCGCATATCCGAATATCCAGCTTGCACTGCCGGTGCAAACCGAGTCAAAGTGGCCCAGTGGTCAGCACGGGTATTGAAGAGCTCTAACCTCAAGGCCCGGTTTTCACGGTCCTTATCCTCGAGCATCTCAGCAGTGGTGCGAGTCCGTGAATCCTCCTGGGTGGGGTCAGCATAGATAGCCTGGAGATACCCCTGTGCTCCCGGAAGTGATCCTGGCATATACCGGAAATCAGAGTCCCGAAATAGTCCAGATCTGACTCGCATGATGGTCATCATAGAGTAGGCGGCGTCCTGCATAGCCATCTCAATAGTAACCCCGAGTCCATAGGAGCAGTGAAGGGGCTCGGTGGACCCAGGATAAGATGGAAATATCCTGACAGTGCAGAGATACTGGCTTTGATTGAAATCCCGAAATTGCTCTTCGACCGTGTACTCAGGATACCAGCGGTATCCAGCCTCAGTCATTACCCTGACCAACATGGCAGTATGGCCGGGTACATCTAGGCATCGAGTCAGGCGAACCACTTGATTGAGGTCGCGAGTGGCCATCTGAAAGCACAATCATAATGCAAAGGCATTAGAATTTCTAGCAAAATTTCGGCAGCATAACAGCTGTAAATGCTCAAGAAGGATTTTGAGACATTTGACAAAGAATTTCATACACACTCAACATCATCATATCAAGTTCTGAGTCCATTCTAGCAACATGATGTGGTAATAGAATTGAACTAGGCTTGTATCCATCCAACCTATAAGGTACTACTGCTTAGTAACACGTGATCCTAATAGAGAGAATAGATCCTAATTCCTTAACCCCCGGTAGAAGAATAGACTAACTCAGATCAGAATGTCATAAGATAAAGGAGTAAAAAGAGCCTTACGTTCCAACCCACAAACAATTCCCCTACATATAACTAAAGAATTTCTAGACTCAACATCGACCAGTTTGGCTTGAAGAACCTACAGGCAGTCCGGCTCTGATGCCAACGCTGTCAGGACCCCGACTCGATGTCACATCGATCTAGCCGGTAACACCTCATATCACTTTGCAGCCTCACGCACGCTATCCCCACGGGTGTCGCCTTACCTTTGCCCGGGACCGTTTGCGCCTTTTGACTCACGTATATGATAGTGTTGCTAGCATCCATATGATAAGGAGCCCGGGCTGACATGACTAGTCGTAAACCCAAAGTGGCGCAGACTTACAGGGACAGGCATCCATGACCCAGCTTCGAACGTGTCGGTCATCAGCAAGTGGGTCCGGGCTGTAGCACTGGGCTAGCAGGACTCCGGTAAACCGGGCTGTAGCGGGCTAACAGGACTCCGGTACTCAATGCGTGACATTTCCCCGAAGGGACAGACACAGGAACGAAGAAGGACACATGCCGGCCAGCCTAAGTGTTCCAGAGCAGTAGCAAGCTACCATGGCTCAGCGGTAACACTAGGAGACATTTCCCGGTAAGAGAGGCTACTAAAGATAAACAACTAGATAGTCAGATCCCACACATACCAAGCATTTCAATCATACACACAATATGCTCGATATGTGCAAATACAACGAAGCATCACAACATGACTCTATGACAAAAGTACTTTATTTAAGGCTCAGGGAGCCATACATAACATACACAAAGGTACGGGTCTCGCGACCCAGCATTCAAGTCATATAGTCATACAAACCAGCAGCGGAAGTAACTTGTCTGAGTACAGACAACTAGTAAAATAAAAGAGGCTTGGAAAGCCTAGCTATACTACATGGTCCTTCACAAGCTCAGGATCTCCACCTGGGCCTTTAGCCTACTCGTTGATGTCAACGTCTACGTAGAACCCATCAGAAGGGGTTGCAGCGTCTTCTGTAAAATGTAAATTATAGCAACATGAGTACAAAAGGTACTCAGCAAGACTTACATCAGATCCTACATACATGCACATTGTCAAGAAGGGTAGGTGGAGTTATTGCAGCAAGCCAGCTTTGACTCTTGGCTAGACTATCCTACGATATCTCAACTTGAAATGGTTTTGCGCACACGAGTCCACTACTCACCACTTCAATACACCACCGAGGATCCACCTCCGTCTTCCTACGGAAGAGCCATCCTCGGCACTCACACTTATCTTGAGGCTTTTAGTAGTTTCCATTTACTTGTCTATGAACTGTATAGGCAACCAAGTAGTCCTTTACCGCGGACGCGGCTATTCGAATAGATCATGTTAACCCTGCAGGGGTGTACTTCTTCATACACGCTCTCACCACTTACCGTCGTTTACACGACATGTACTCGGCAACCTTCAAGCGGAAGCCCAACGTGGGTGTCGGCCACGACCTACCTAACCACCTAAGCCTCCAGTCCAGGTTTATCGCCTATCCAGGTTCCATCCGCAGGGAGTCCGGCCGAGGTTTCCCATACGGCCCCGAACGATGTGAACAGGGTTTCCGAGATACCTAACGGGTATTCGGTACACCGTGCCACGTACCTACCGCATCACAGCCCACCCCTACGGTCAGCACTATCCACGGCCTCCAGTAGGCTACAAACACCAGAAACTACTTGCAACTCCTGGACGGAGAACTAGGGTGAATAAGAAGCCGAGAGGGTCCATTGGTTTCGGGCCCAATGCATGGTAGTCGCTGGTTCTTAAATCACACATACAGATCTCAGTGCTTAAGGTCGGCTTCAATGAAACAACCCACCATGTACTCCTACATGGCCTCTCATCGATACCTTTACCAAATCGTGTTCACCACACCACTCTCATTACCGACATAATCATTTCACTCTAGCCCATCACCCAGACGAACCAGACCTGACACGACTCTAAGCATAGCAGGCATAGCAAGGTAGGAACAACACATACATATGGCTCAAACAACTCCTACACATGCTAGTGGGTTTCATCTAGTTACTGTGGCAATGACAGGTCATGCAGAGGAAATGGGTTCAACTACCGTAGCACACAGCAGTTTGAAACGCGTCGTCTTAATGCAGTAAAAGAGAGCAGGAGCGAGAACATGGGATTGTATCAATATGATCAAATGGTTGGTTGCTTGCCTGATGGTTCGATGCACTGATACGGTTCTTCGTTAGGGTAATCGCGGTACTCCTCGGAGGCAGAACCTGTCGCAAAGGACACCGATACACAACCATCACCAAACAATGTGCAACAATATGATGCATGCATGAAACATGGCAATATGAGTGTGTTGGGCTAATGCAACTAAAACCAGAAGGGTTTGAACCAATTTGAATCAAAGATTCAAATTTCAAACTCAAACATGGCCTTTTAAAGTGCTTTTCCTTATTCTGCTTTAAACATCAATTTAACTTGTTTGATCATGCATGAAAATAGTACAGATAGATAGATTGGATTTTTCTGATCATTTTTCATATATAATTTGTCTGATTTGGAGTTACAGAATAAAAGTTATGAATTTTTGAAGTTTAAATTATATTCTGGAATTTCCTGATTTAATTTAAATCCAGAAATATATATATTGCGTCAGCATGACGTCAGCACGACGTCAGCGGTCAACTTCGGCTGGCTGGGGTCAAACCTGACGTGTGGGGTCCACACGTCAGTGACAGGGGGTTTAACAGAGGTTAGTTTAATCCTAATTAGGAGTTAGTGGCGCAGGGGCCCACTGGTCAGTGTCAGGGGGGTTAATTAACAGCGATTAGCACTAAGCTAACCACCTGGCCGACGGGGCCCACGCGTCAGTGACTCTGGGGGGGGGGTCAAACCCCAGGTCGAACAAGTCAAACCCGCCGGCGGTTAGTCGCCGGCGAGGTCCGCGGCGTACATGTGCCCCGGGTTTCCTCTATGGTGCTCCAAACGGCATGCGGCTAGGTGCGTTGGAAAGCTAGCTCGATGGCGCGTCGGGCGGTGGCCGTGGCTGGGCCTGGGGTGGCCGGAGTCGACGGCGGCGAGCTCGGCTGCGGCCGCCGGGGTTCGGTCGTGCACGGAAACGTGGTTGGACCTCGAAGGCGAGCGAAGCAAGGCGCTAGGGATGCTCTACGGGGCCTTAAGAACTTGTTGGACTCGCCGGGGTGACCAAATGGTCACCGGAGCTGCGTCGACGGCGAGCTCGGCGACGGCGGAGGTTCGGCCGTGGTGGGAAACGGAGTTACGGCGCGGGAACGAGGGGGAGAAGTGAGGGAAACGGTGGCGGAGCTCACCGCGGTTGCAGCGGGCGTCGAAGCGGGCTCGGGGACGCACTGGAGACGGCGAATCGACGGCGATGGTGGTCGGAGCCCGAGGAGGAAGACGATGGCGACGGTGGCTCCACAGGGCGTCCGGCGTCTTGTGGCTTGACGAGGAGGTAGAGGGGGTCGCGGCGGAGCTGGGGAGCGTGTCGGGGAGGCAAGGGGAGGCCGGTGGCGGCGGCTATGGCGAACGGCGGTGATGGGTGCATTCGGACACGGGAGAGAGAGAGCGAGGGAGAGGAGAGGAAGAACCGGGGGAGAGTGAGAGAGTACGGGGAGGGGGCGTGGCGTCGTTCCAGGGCATCCAGACGAGGAGGGGAGAGGCAGGCAGGCAGGCGAGCTGGTGGCGTGGCGCGGTGGCGCGCGCGCGCGCCAGGCGCACTCCCCTCCCTCTGTCGAGGACGAAGACGACAGAGGAGGAGGCGGGCTGGGCCGCCTGCTGGCTGGGCCGGCCAGCTACTGCTGGGCTGCACAGGGAGGAGCCCCAGGTAAGCTTCTCCTTCTTTTATTTATTTTTGTTTTCTAATTTCTGACATTTGTTTTGATTTAAATAAAATATTAAATCATTTTATTACCTTATGCCAATTTTTTGCAGGAGCTAGATATATTATTCCAGAGCTCCTCAACAGGAGGCATAATTTTTGGACATATATTAATATATATAACTAATATATTTCCAATGCAAATATTTATGCATTAATTCCAAATGCCCAAAATAAATACCTATGAGCTCTTAAAAATATAGGTTTGATTTTTATCTCTGTCCAATATTTTCAGAGAGCAACATGAGCATTTTCTTGGACCCTTTTGGAGAAATTTTTATTTGGGTCATTTTCAAAAAGATTCTGAGGGTTCCACAAATCCCCATTTCAAGTTTCTGATGAAAGAGTAAACATGATGCAACACTCTAATGCATGACTAGCTAGGGTGTGACATTAAGCGTCCTGATCCTCACAAGCACAATATCATAGGCACCAAATGGATATATCGCAACAAACAAGATGAGCATGATCAACTTGTCAGAAACAAGGCTCATCTCGTTGCTCAAGGATACACTCAAGTTGAAGGGATTGACTTTGATGAAACATTTTGTAACGCCCCGACACCGATGTGCCAGGTGTCTTCCAGTTATTCGCCATAGTTCCCATGTCATTTGCTTGCGTGTTGCATCTTGTCATGTCATCATGTGCATTGCATCATGTTTTAAAACTTGCATTCGTCCGGGTTTTCCGAGTTCTCTCCGTTGTCCGTTCTGAGCCCAACCACACTTGCACACGCCCGCGACATGTCCGAGATAGTATTTTATAAGTGGCCGGAAAATGTTCTCGGATTGGGATGAGAGTTGGCGTGCGGTCTGGTTATGGTGTAGGTAGACTGCTTGCCAAGTTTCATCGCAATCGGAGTTCGTTTGACGCCCCAACGATTAACTATAGCGGCATTATAGCCGGTCTAACGTCGGACATTTTCGGTCTCCGAAAATAGTCGCCGGGCCTCCCTCTCTTCTCTTCTCTCAGCTCGATACCGTCTACACAGCTCACTACCTACCGCCAGGTCCAACCTAACCTCTCTCGCCAGCCCGCAGCTCCTCGCGTGCGCGTCCGAAATTGTCCCGGACCCGACCCGGGCAGTCATCACCGTTGGATCCGGATGATCCCCAAACGTCTACAAAACGTCACCATTTTCTTATTTGGACTTCCTAGCTATTTTTTCCGCGATCGTTCGATTGCGATCGGAGGGACAGTATACCCCTAAGTCAACCCACCTACTATATATGTAGTCTATCCCTAGTCCATTTTGGACAACCCTAATTTCTAGGGATCCTACCCTAGCGCCGCCGCCCACTTTCTCCCCAATTTCAGTGCCCGACCAACCACCGCATCCCCGTTCCTCGATCCCCTCGCTTCTGCGCCCCCAGACACGTCCAGCGCCCGCCGCTCCTCGCGACAGCGCGCCCACAGGGGCAGCATCGCCGGCTGCCCTTTCCCATCTCGATGGTTCCAGGACCCCGTCGCCTCTCCCTTTCCCTGCCTTTTCCCATCTCTTCAAGCTCTCTCTCAATTTTCTCTCATCTCTCTCGTTTCTCTTCACAGGGACCGACGCCATGGACGCCTATGCTCTACCAGAGTCCACCACCGCCGCAGTTTTGCGTCAGACCCGGCCGGGAACCGCCGGATCTCGCCGCCTCCGCCATGGATTTCTCATCCCTGACATCTTCTGCTGCTTCTGACGTCCCACCGGCGTCTTCCCGGAGCCCAAGTCCCCTCGCTGTCCCCTGCATTGCGCCAGACGCCGCCTTCTGCTGCTGCCTTGCCGCCGTCCAGCCGTGCCGCTTCGTCTTCGGCCCCTGCCTCGCGAGCGCTCGATCCCAAGTCCTGCGCTGCCTCCATTCGAGAGGAGGACGACGAAGCCGTGCCCCACGTTGACTCCTCTGCGTGTGGCCGCAAGTCGCGTGGCCCAGCGCCAAGCCAGGCTTAGTCGGGCCAGATCCGCGCTGCCCCTTCCAGCCTACCTCTTCACTGAATCGGGCCTCAGCCCATGGTGAGCGCCCCAGCAGCCAGAAGATTCGGCTCGTGATGTTTTTTTCAGTTCAGGAGGATTTTCCTAATATTCCAGAGAAGACCTGTTTTGCAGAAAACCCCCCGAGCATCATGCATTTAATAACTGTTGAACCATGCATCGGATTAAAACAAACTTAATATGAAAGTTGCTTAGAATCTTGTCTAGTTTCATAATATGCCACTTTCATGCATGTTTAAAATGCCTAAAATGTTGTTTGCATATAATTTGCCCCTATGCCATGTTAAAATGCTTTAATTCATAACTAAATAACCGTAACTCGGATTTTAATGAACTTTATATGTAAATGGGGTAGAAAAATGTCTAGTTTAACATGGTGTACTCATTTTGCATGTTTAACAACCCTAAAATTGTGTTTAGGGCAGATCAGTACCAAACCTAATATATGCATATGAGGAGTTTCCGGACTTGTTGTTTTGTTGTTCCGGCCTCATTTAAACTTGCCTAGATTAGATAGTTTCATCATGCTTCACCTTCTGCCATGCTAACAATATTTAACTTTGTTGGGTACATAAACAAGAGAGAACTAAATAAGTCATGTGGTGTTTTGTCAATATGCATCCTGATGCATATTGAGCTCCATTTAACTTGTAGTATTGTTTGTGCATGTTGCCATGCCATGCCTCATTAAACCGGACATGCATCATACTTGGTTGTGCATCATGCCATGTCTATGTGATGGTTGTTTACTATGTTGTTTGCTTCTTTCCAGTGTTGCTTCTTCGGGTTGGTTCCAATAACGTCGCGTTTGTGAGGATCAGTTCGACTTCGTCTGTTTGTCTTCTTCATGGACTCGTTCTTCTTCCTTGCGGGATTTCAGGAAAGATGATCATACCCTCAAAATCACTTCTATCTTTGCTTGCTAGTTGCTCGCTCTTTTGCTATGCCTATGCTTTGATACCTACCACTAGCTTATCATGCCTCCCATATTGTTAAACCAAGCCTCTAACCCACCTTGTCCTAGCAAACCGTTGTTTGGCTATGTTACCGCTTCGCTCAGCCCCTCTGATAGCATTGTTAGTTGCAGGTGAAGATTGAAGTTCGTTCCTTGTTGGAACATGGAGATGTTGTTCCTTGTTGGAACATGTTTACTTGTTGGGATATCACATTATATCTTATTTAATTAATGCATCTATATACTTGGTAAAGGGTGGAAGGCTCGGTCTTATGCCTGGTGTTTTGTTCCACTCTTACCGCCCTAGTTTCCGTCATATCGGTGTTATGTTCCTGGATTTTGCGTTCCTTACGCGGTTGTGTTATAATGGGACACCCCTGCAGGGATTTGAACTTTCGAAAGCCGTGCCCGCGGTTATGGGCAGATGGGAATTTGTTAATGTCTGGTTGTAGATAACTGGAACCTTAACTTAATTAAAATGAGTCAACTACGTGTGTAACCGTGATGGTCTCTTTCCAGCGGAGTCCGGGAAGCGAACACGTTGTTGGAGTTATGTTTGACGTAGGTTGTTCTAGGATCACTTCTTGATCATAGTTGTTCGACCGTGCTTTTGCCTCCTCTTCTCGCTCTCATTTGCGTATGTTAGCCACCATATATGCTAGTCGCTTGCTGCAGCTCCACCTCATACCTTTTACCTTACCTATGAGCTTATATAGTCTTGATCGCGAGGGTGTGAGATTGCTGAGTCCCCGTGACTCACAGTTACTTCCAAAACCAGCTTGCAGGTGCCGATGAGACCATGAAGATGACGCAACCAAGCTTAAGGAGGAGCTCGTTGAAGATCTTGTCCTTTGTGTTGTTTCGTTCTAGTTAATCAGTAGTGGAGCCCAGTCGGGGTCGATCGGGGACCTCGTCTCATTTGGGGTTCTTCTTTTATTTTGGTTCCGTAGTCGGACCTTGATTGTATTTGGATGTTGTAATGATTTATTCATGTAATTGTGTGAAGTGGCGATTGTAAACCAACTATGTATCTTTTCCCCTATTGTATTACATGGGTTGTGTGAAGATTATCTCACTTGCGACATTGCTTTCAATGCGGTTATGCCTCTAAGTTGTGCTTCGACACGTGGGAGATATAGCCGCATCGAGGGCGTTACAAGTTGGTAATCAGAGCCTTCCCCGACTATGGAGCCCCCACTGATTGATCATTATTAGCGGATGAGTTGAGTCTAGAAAAATGTTTTGAGTCCTTTAGGAATTATATATCGGAGAGTTTAGGAATTCTTTTTACTTGCCAGTCTCCTCATCGCTCTGGTAAGGCATCCTGATGTAGAGTTTTGACTCTTCTCTTCTCAAATTTCACTAATTTTGTTTTTAGGATCACGCGGGTATCTTGGAATCGTTCCGATGGTTTTGTGACAAGAACATTGTCTTGGTGCCTCCTGTCAGGGGTTTTGTGGAAGTCTCCCGGGGAGTTGAGCTCCGAGGTGTTGTCGTCACAATTTTATCATTGCAATTCTGGAATACCTGAGTTTAGTACGCCGACATCGGAAATCTCCTTTATGCAGTTCGTTGGTGAGATAACCTCGACGCCACCCAGTACTGGTGCGGGAGTTCGGGAGTATTGCCATAACTTGTATAACAGATGCTTTTCGAAGGTTGAGGTAGATGATTTCCGAAGGTTTCTTGGTTATGTGTTGAAGGATGGATACAGCTGGATGTAGGATTTGTTAGTTTGGGTGAGATATTATGCTTCCCATGTATCCCCAACACCTGATTGCATAACCGGAAAATTTCGGGAGTTTATAAGTGGGAATTCAAGTAGCTCTTAGGATATCTTTCTGTCAGATGTATGATATGAAATTGGGGATCGACGTCTAGTGGTCTGCCTATTCACGGTCGGTTTTACAGTGGTCTCGTTGTGTCTTAAAGAGTCCTTGGCTATGCCGACTCGGGGACGCTTCGTATGTCATGTGCACTGCCTTGTACATGATGGTGCTGTACGATTGAGCCCATGTAGGCCCCACCACGAAAACTTCGGACGAAATCTCTATCATATGTTTGTTCCGGCTTATTCTGCAAGCCAATCCTTTGTTTTGTTTTGAGTTGTGGTATTCGAGTTGCTTCGAAGTCAAATGTTGATTCCATACCTTTCCTAAATGGTGTCCTCATATTTCTATGTGGATACAAATCCTTCTTGATCATTGAGATTGTCATGACAATCCTTTTCAACCGGTGTGTTTTCTCCTCAAGCGGTTCCGTTCATTTTCAACGTCCGCAAGATCAATTATCACTTCTTCTCAACGGTGTCCTTTTCATCCGTCTCCAGATTGTCTTTGTTTTTTCCCGCCCGCCCACCCTTTTTCCTCAAGGACCCAGATTTCTTATTCAAGGATCATTTTAATGTTGTGAAGTCTCTCCATTCTTTTCCGTCAATATTCTTATCCGGTGATTCTCAAGAAGATGCTAACGAAGCTTCAAGTTCGTATCTCGTCACTCATTTCTTCTCCGGTGAATCAAATTCAAGCTTTTGGTGTTGATCATATTCTTTTCCATAATTCAAATGCCCTCTCATAATCATTCCGCGCTCGCTATTCTATTGTTCTGGAGTGCTCAAGATATCTCAAAGATTCGTGTCTCCACTCTACGTTCATTCAAGCTCTTTCGAGGAAGTTATCTCATTCAAGTCTTTTAATTCAACAGGTGCATTCTCTCTTTTAAATCCTTCAACGGTGTTTCTTTTGAGTGGGCCCTAACCCACAGGTCTTTTCCCAGGATCTTACCTGACTCTTCTAATTCTCCCGGAGTTATTCTCAAATTCTTTTCCAAGTTTGACGTAAAAATGAATTATCATAAGTCTTATGTTTTTCTCCAAGATCGTCCACATTCTTTTCATCGTTGGCTCAATCCCCTTCATTTTTGATTCTTTCGGAGTATCTCAACAATTCACGGTGGTGTTTCTCGTTGTCATTCTCATCATTTGAAGACCAAAGAAGTTTTTTTCTGTCAATCTTGTTCTTTTCTCTTCAAGATTCATGGTTCTAGTTTGAGGCCGTCCTCTCATAATTGTTTTGATTGTGAAAATTCTTTTTACCTATCCGGAGCAACTCAAGATTCTTCTCAGTTTGTTATGCGGAGTCCATCAATTCTGGATTATTCATGTCAGCTTCCAGTTATCATTCTCAAATCTTACCGGTGCATCATTCAAATATTCTCTAATCAATTCTTGATCTCTTCGTTCTCATGTATCTAAATCCTAGCAAACATTTTCGTTCACTTACTAATTCTTCCCGGTGTTTCTTTATCTTTCGTTCATTTTAATTCTTACGGTGGTTCGTGCAAGATTCCTCTTCTTTCGTTATCTTATCAATTTATTCGTTGTTCCAATCCTACCGGTGGTTCATTGAAGACTTTTCCAAGTTGATGCGATATCTATCTTAATCCTTTCTTTTGTTACCGGAGTTCTTCATGAAGGTTCTACATGATGGATTCATCAAGGATTTAATTCCTTCTCGAAGTGTTCATCGAGATTCTTTTCAGAAGAGATCAAGTTATTCTTCATCTTGCAATCCGGAGTGCAAATTCTTTCTACCATATGATCGGAGGTGGTATTATGTCATTCTTGATAATTTGAGTTCATGTTTCATGATTAACATATTATTAAGAATGAGGTATTTTAAATCCATCAATCTCGTCATTGGAATTATCTTGGGTTATATTTCACCTAAAGCTTTCCCTGAGGAGTAATGCTATTAATGGTGATAATATATGATCCAAGTTTTTCATTTATCCTCCTGTGAAATAGTTTCTCGTCTCCTTGTTCTTATCTATCCAATTCTTTTTCCCGTGAGTGGCAGGTTGTCACCTCATAATTTGAGATGTATTCCATAAGATCATATCAAGCTTATTCCTTTCGTTGTTGGTTTTCCAACAACTCCGTTCTAGCTTTTGTTGTAAGCATGCCCCCTCAAGACCTTGTTTCCCTTCGTTCACTTCATTCCATTCTTACTTTTGTTCCGGAGGCATTGTGATGCTCATATTTTCACCCATCATCTCGTTTTGTCAAAGATCATGTTCTTCTTGTGCTTATCCTTTTAACCGGAGTGTTGTGTCTATCTTTCCTCTTCTAACCGAACTCTCATCCAAGTGCTTTCATTTTGCCAAGCTCATATTCTTTACCTTCCATTTCCAACCGGAGTGTTGTGACCTTTTTGCTCAAGCTCTTTTCGCCTTATCAAGACTTGCATCTCTTCTCAACCGGAGTGCTGTCTGAGATCTTTCTTACCCCTTGTTCTATGCATTCAATAGTTCCGGAGGCTGTATGTTGTGATTTCATCATGTATCCTCTCATTTTACCAAGTTCTTATTCAATTCTTTTTTCCTTTCAATCGGAGTGCTGCCCGAAGTTGTTCTTCCTTGTTTCTCTTTTCTAACGGAGGTTTTTCAACTTCGCTCATCTCCGTTTATTCTATTCTCGGAAATGGCTTAACCTTTCAAGGCTCTTTGGTCTCACTTGTTTGTCGAAGAAGCAACTTAGTTTCACCTCACCTCTTCCTCTTCTTCTTCCCTCCGGTGCCATTCTAGGATCTAGGGTCGAGATCCTCTCGTAGTGGTGGAGTGTTGTAACGCCCCGAGACCGATGTGCCAGGTGTCTTCCAGTTATTCGCCGTTGTTGCCATGTCATTTGCTTGCGTGTTGCATCTTGTCATGTCATCATGTGCATTGCACCACGTTTTAAAACTTGCATTCGTCCGGGTTCTCCGAGTTCTCTCCGTTGTCCATTCTGAGCTCAACCACACTTGCGCGCGCCCGCGACATGTCCGAGATAGTATTTTATAAGTGGCCGGAAAATGTTCTCGGATTGGGATGAGAGTTGGCGTGCGGTCTGGTTATGGTGTAGGTAGACCGCCTGCCAAGTTTCATCACAATCAGAGTTCGTTTGACGCCCCAACGATTAACTATAGCGACATTATAGCCGGTCTAACGTCGGACGTTTTCGGTCTCTGAAAATAGTCGCCGGGCCTCCCTCTCTTCTCTTCTCTCAGCTCGATACCGTCTACACAGCTCACTACCTACCGCCAGGTCCAACCTAACCTCTCCCGCCAGCCCACAGCTCCTCGCATGCGCGTCCGAAATTGTCCCGGACTCGACCCGGGCAGTCGTCACCATTGTATCCGGATCATCCCCAAACGTCTACAAAATGTCACTGTTTTCTTATTTGGACTTCCTAGCTATTTTTTTCGCGATCGTTCGATTGCGATCGGAGGGACGGTATACCCCTAAGTCAACCCACCTACTATATATGTAGTCTATCCCTAGTCCACTTTGGACAACCCTAAATTCTAGGGATCCTACCCTAGCGCCGCCGCCCACTTTCTCCCCAATTTCAGTGCCCGACCAACCACCGCATCCCCGTTCCTCGACCCCCTCGTTTCTGCGCCCCCGGACGCGTCCAGCGCCCGCCACTCCTCACGACAGTGCGCCCACGGGGGCAGCATCGCCGGCCGCCCTTTCCCATCTCAATCGTTCCAGGACCCCGTCGCCTCTCCCTTTCCCTGCCTTTTCCCATCTCTTCAAGCTCTCTCTCAATTTTCTCTCATCTCTCTCATTTCTCTTCACAAGGACCGACGCCATGGACGCCTATGCTCTACCAGAGTCCACCACCGCCGCAGTTTCGCGTCAGACCCGGCCGGGAACCGCCGGATCTCGCCGCCTCCGCCATGGATTTCTCATCCCCGACCTCTTCTGCTACTTCTAACGTCCCACCGGCGTCTTCCCGGAGCCCAAGTCCCCTCACTGTCCCCTGCATCGCGCCAGACACCGCCTTCTGGTGCTGCCTTGCCGCCGTCCAGCCGTGCCGCTTCGTCTTCGGCCCCTGCCTCGCGAGCGCTCGATCCCAAGTCCTGCACTGCCTCCGTTCGAGAGGAGGATGACGAAGCCGCGCCCCGCGTTGACTCCTCTGCGTGTGGCCGCATGTCGCGTGGCCCAGCGCCAAGCCAGGCCCAGTCGGGCCAGATCCGCGCCGCCCCTTCCAGCCTACCTCTTCACCGAATCGGGCCTCAACCCATGGTGAGCGCCCCAGCAGCCTGCAGATTCGGCCCGTGATGTTTTTTTCAGTTCAGGAGGATTTTCCTAATATTCCAGAGAAGACCTGTTTTGCAGAAAACCCCCCGAGCATCATGCATTTAATAACTGTTGAACCGTGCATCGGATTAAAACAAACTTAATATGAAAGTTGCTTAGAATCTTCTCTAGTTTCATAATATGCCACTTTCATGCATGTTTAAAATGCCTAAAATGTTGTTTGCATATAATTTGCCCCTATGCCATGTTAAAATGCTTTAATTCATAACTAAATAACCGTAACTCGGACTTTATTGAACTTTATATGTAAATGGGGTAGAAAAATGTCTAGTTTAACATGGTGTACTCACTTTGCATGTTTAACAACCCTAAAATTGTGTTTAGGGCAGATCAGTACCAAACCTAATATATGCATATGAGGAGTTTCCGGACTTGTTGTTTTGTTGTTCCGGCCTCATTTAAACTTGCCTAGATTAGATAGTTTCATTATGCTTCACCTTCTGCCATGCTAACAATATTTAACTTTGTTGGGTACATAAACAAGAGAGAACTAAATAAGTCATGTGGTGTTTTGTCAATATGCATCCTGATGCATATTGAGCTCCATTTAACTTGTAGTATTGTTTGTGCATGTTGCCATGCCATGCCTCATTAAACCGGACATGCATCATACTTGGTTGTGCATCATGCCATGTCTATGTGATGGTTGTTTACTATGTTGTTTGCTTCTTTCCGGTGTTGCTTCTTCGGGTTGGTTCCAATAACGTCGCGTTTGTGAGGATCCGTTCGACTTAGTCTGTTTGTCTTCTTCATGGACTCGTTCTTCTTCCTTGCGGGATTTCAGGCAAGATGATCATACCCTCGAAATCACTTCTATCTTTGCTTGCTAGTTGCTCGCTCTTTTGCTATGCCTATGCTGCGATACCTACCACTTGCTTATCATTCCTCCCATATTGTTAAACAAAGCCTCTAACCCACCTTGTCCTAGCAAACCGTTGTTTGGCTATGTTACCGCTTTGCTCAGCCCCTCTTATAGCGTTGTTAGTTGCAGGTGAAGATTGAAGTTCGTTCCTTGTTGGAACATGGAGATGTTGTTCCTTGTTGGAACATGTTTACTTGTTGGGATATCACATTATATCTTATTTAATTAATGCATCTATATACTTGGTAAAGGGTGGAAGGCTCGGCCTTATGCCTGGTGTTTTGTTCCACTCTTGCCGCCCTAGTTTCCGTCATATCGGTGTTATGTTCCTGGATTTTGCGTTCCTTACGCGGTTGGGTTATAATGGGAACCCCCTGACAATTCACCTTGAATAAAACTCGTCCAGCAAGGCCCAACCTTGGTTTTACCATTTGCCACCTAGCCTTTTTCCCTTGGAAGTCACGCATCCCGAGGGTCATCTTTATTTTAACCCCCCCGAGCCAGTGCTTGTCTAAGTGTTGGTCCAAACTAGAGCCACTTGCGGCGCCACCTCGGGGAAACTCGAGGGTTGGTTTTAGCTGTACGTAGTGTTCATCCGGTGTTGCCCTGAGAACGAGATATGTGCAGCTCCTATTAGGATGTCGGCGCATCGGGCGGTCTTGCTGGACTTGTTTTACCATTGTCGAGGATGTCTTGTAGAACCGAGATACCGAGTCTGATCGGAATGTCTCGTGAGGAGGTCTATTCCTTCGTTGACTGTGAGAGCTTGTCATGGGCTAAGTTGGGACACCCCTGCAGGGATTTGAACTTTCGAAAGCCGTGCCCGCGGTTATGGGCAGATGGGAATTTGTTAATGTCCGGTTGTAGATAACTGGAACCTTAACTTAATTAAAATGAGTCCACTGCGTGTGTAACCGTGATGGTCTCTTTCCAGCGGAGTCCGGGAAGCGAACACGGTGTTGGAGTTATGTTTGACGTAGGTTGTTCTAGGATCACTTCTTGATCATAGTTGTTCGACCGTGCTTTTGCCTCCTCTTCTCGCTCTCATTTGCGTATGTTAGCCACCATATATGCTAGTCGCTTGCTGCAGCTCCACCTCATACCTTTTACCTTACCTATGAGCTTATATAGTCTTGATCGCGAGGGTGTGAGATTGTTGAGTCCCCGTGACTCACAGTTACTTCCAAAACCAGCTTGCAGGTGCCGATGAGACCATGCAGATTACGCAACCAAGCTCAAGGAGGAGCTCGTTGAAGATCTTGTCCTTTGTGTTGTTTCCTTCTAGTTGATCAGTAGTGGAGCCTAGTTGGGGTCGATCGGGGACCTTGTCGCATTTGGGGTTCTTCTTTTATTTTGGTTCCGTAGTCGGACCTTGATTGTATTTGGATGTTGTAATGCTTTATTCATGTAATTGTGTGAAGTGGCGATTGTAAACCAACTATGTATCTTTTCCCCTATTGTATTACATGGGTTGTGTGAAGATTATCTCACTTGCGACATTGCTTTCAATGCGGTTATGCCTCTAAGTCGTGCTTTCGCACGTGGGAGATATAGCCGCATCGAGGGCGTTACACATTTGCTCCGGTGGCTAGGCTTGAAGCCATTCACATACTGCTAGCCTATGCCAACCATCACAACATCCTCCTATACCAAATGGATGTGAAGAGTGCCTTTCTGAATGGAAAAATTGAAGAAGAAGTGTATGTTGCACAACCACCGGGTTTTGAAGACCGAAAGCGTCCTGACATGGTATACAAGCTCAACAAGGCACTGTATGGCCTCAAACAAGCCCCTCGTTCTTGGTATGACACACTGAAAGTGCAACTATCCCTAGGTGGTTTCGGTAATTCCTAACAACATATAGCTCATTGAGCTAATGCGACTTGAAGATAAATAATTCAGGAAAAGCTCAATGATTGGCCTGGCATGGATTAGAAAGTGGACCCCTCAAAATGCTAAGGCCAAAAGATTGGCTCAAACTCAAAGCACAAGACTCTACATTTTACTTTTAGTGATCCAAGATCACATTGAGTCCATAGGAAAAGCCAGTACTATTAAAAGGGGGTGACGTGTTGCTTAATGAGTTGCTTGCTCAAAATGCTTAGTGATATGCTCCAAAAACCCTCAACCACTTTCTCATATCCACATATGTCCCAAACCAAAAGTCAAACTCGGCCCCACCGAAATCTTCTATCCGGCACCACCGAGTTCACTTGACATAGCTACAACCAGAAACCCTAGTCACTTTGGTCTCACCGATAGGGATCTCGGTCTCACCGAGATAGGATTGCAAACTCTCTGTTTCCCTTCGTAACGTTTCGGTCCAACCGAAATGAGCGATCGGTCCCACCGAGATTGCAATGCAAACTCTCTGTTTCCCCTTCGTAAAGTTTCGACCTAACCGAGACGAGCGAATGGGCCCCACCGAGTTTGCCTGACCAACTCTTTGTTTGCCTATTACCAAAATCGGTCCCACCGAGTTTGTGTAATTGGTCTCACCGAGATTACGTTATGCCCTAACCCTAATGAAATCGGTCCCACCGAGTTTACATATCGGTCCCACTGAAAATCCCAACGTTCACATTTTGAACTAAATCGGTCTGACCGAGTTATATGATTCGGTCCCACCGAGTTTGGTGATTTGTGTGTAATGGTTAGATTTTTATTTGGTCAAGTAGTCTAATCACCCCCTCTAGACATACTTTTGATCCTACAAGTGTTATCATAGCTTTGGTCTCCTTTTGCCTTGATTTCCATAGCTTTGGTGATCATAGCCTTGGTTTCACAACCTAGGAGAGTATGGCGTCTAGTGAGGGAAATTACCACCATAGAGGTCCTTACTTTGATGGTACTAATTTTGCTAGTTGGAAGCATAAGATGAAAATGCATATTCTTGGACATAACCCCGCCGTTCGGGCTATTGTGTGTATTGGCTTGCAAGGTGAATTCTTTGATGGGATAGAACAAAACCGTGAGGCTAGCGCAGAAGAGTTGAAGATGCTGCAATACAATGCTGAAGCTTATGATATTCTCTTCAACGGATTGTGCCTCTAAGAATTCAACAAAATCAGCCGTCTTGAGAATGCAAATGAAATTTGGGATACTTTTATTGATATGCACGAAGGTACCAACTCCGTCAAGGAATCCAAATTGGATGTGCTTCAAAGTCAACTTGACAAGTTCAAAATGAAGGATGGTGAAGATGTCGCTGAAATGTACTCTAGGCTTGCTCTCATCACAAATGAGATTGCCGGCTTAGGAAGTGAAGAGATGACCGATAGATTCATCATCAAGAAGATCCTAATAGCCTTGGATGGAAAATATGACACCGTGTGCACATTGATCCAAATGATGCCCAATTACGAAGATCTCAAGCCAACGGAAGTCATTGGAAGGATTGTTGCTCAAGAGATGTCACTCAAGGATAAGGAAGAGCTTCACAACAAGTCAAGTGGTGCTTACACAGCCTCATGTGATGCTCCCACATCATCAAGTCAGAAACAAAACTTCAATGAAGAATTGAGCCTAATGGTGAAGAACTTCAACAAGTTTTACAAGAATAGAAGCAAGGAAAGAAGTTCCAAGTCAAGGTCCTACAATGACAAAAGATCTTCGGGTCGTGAACAAAATTGCTACAATTGTGAAGACCCAGAAACTACTCCAATGAGTGTACGGCTCCCTACAAAAGAAGAGAAGATTCTCCCAAAAGAAGGAGTAGGAGGGAAGAATCACCACCAAGAGAGAGAAGGAGTAGAGATGACCGCTATGAACGAAGAACATCACGGAGAAGCAAGGATTCAGAAAGGAAGGACAAATCATCAAGGGGCTACACAACAAAAAGACAGCAAGCTCACGTTGGTGAATGGGTATCCGGCTCCGACTCCAACGATCACTCCGAGAGAAGTTATCACTCCGACTTTGAATATACTCAAGATGAAGGTGTTGCCGGTCCAGCACTTGTGTCAAACAACTCCTACGACATATTTGAGTCACCAAATGAAGGAATTGGAAGATGCTTCATGGCTAAAGGCCCAAAGGTATCACACCCCGAGTACGTTGAATTCAATAGTGATGAAGATGACTTGCTAGGTGATGATGATTTACTTGTTGACAATTCTAGTGATGAAAACTATGACGAACTTGCTATTAACCATGCTAATCAAGACAAAACGAATGACGATGATAAGAAGGAGATTGAGCATCTAACTAAAGATATAAACACTCTTAAGTTAGCTCATGAAACTACCTTGAAAAATCATCAAGATCTTTTAAAGACTCATGAGAAGTTACGCTTCGAAAAGCTCAACCTTGAGCAAGAGCATGGGTTTTTAAAAGCGATCAATGATGATCTTCGCAAGAAAAGTTCTTCTTACATTGCCAAGTGTTTACTCTTTTCTACTTACATGCCACAAGTTAAATGTAGCAACAAGAGTAAGAAAGATTCTTCTTCTAGTAGTAACAATAATCATGCTAAACCCAATGATGTTGCTCCTAGTAGTTCTTTTGATTCCAATAATGATTTTCTTAGCCAAGTTATACTTGAGCAAGAAAATAGATTATTGAAGGGAATTATAGAGAAAGGTGTTTACAAGAGCCTTGTCGGAAGTAACCAATTTGAGGAAATTGTACGCAAGCAAGGAAGAGACTAGAAGAATCAAGGTGTTGGTTTTGAACGAAAGTTCAATGATAATGGAATTGAGTGGGAAGAAGATCAATACCCCAAGACAAAATTTGTTCCTCAACAAGAGAAGTATGATCCTACTTCTTTCCAAGGAACACAAGCTCAAGATGATCTTCCACCACAAGACCACAAGCAAAAAGGCAAGAACAAGCTTCAAGAGGAGATTGATGCATTTGAGGAAGCTCTCAAAGCCTTGGTCAAGTGGGTTCCCAAGACTACATCAAGTTCTACTTCATCAAGTATGACTACAACTCCAAGGATTCCCATCAAGATGGTGTGGATCCCGAAGAAGAAGAAATAGAGAGTTCTTGAGGGTTACTCCACCAACATACTTCACTCATATCATTTTGGCGAGGACAAGTGCAAACAACTTCCATATTCTTGCACTAGTTTAAGGAGTCACAAAACCTCTTGTTGGTAAGACAAGGGACAAGGTAACCTAATGCTTTCATGGACATCATCCTATGTGAACATCACTCTATGTCTATGGGTATTATTGTTTGTTCCTTGTGGGACTAACCCGTGTAGGTATTGAAAGTGCAACTCACTCCAAAGGATTGCTCCAAAAGATCGACATCAACATTGAGCATCTACATCTTCAACACCTACATGAAGTCATCATCGACAAAACCCAAGGTTAGTTCATCCCTCTTAGGGGGGATATCATATCTAGGGGGAGCTTTACTCTAATAAATTGAGCTAAAGCAACTCTAATGGTGTGAACACAACAATGCTTTATGTAAAAGTGGCCACCCCACTTGTGCTTAAACGATGAGTATGACCTACGGTCTAATGTTCGCATTTGACTACTAAGTCAATATACTCATATATAGATGACCTAGTCATCGCCAAATTGCTTGTTAGATGCTAGAGTAATTGTGCATGCTTTTTCACATATTTCATTTGCCATCTTATTGTGTGAGCATGTTGGTTGCATATTTTACTCATTCGAGGACATCCATTTGTTACTTTGATTGTTTGGCTTTTTCTCTTTTGCCAAATGGATGGACAAGAATGCCTAAGAACTCCCTCTAGCTATCTATGCTTTTCTCATCTCAAACTCTATTCATGTTACATCACAAAGTTTGATCAAGTCAGATTCGAACCACTCTGTGTGAGGAGCACTTGGAGTCCCCGATTCTTCATAGACTTAAACTTCCAAAACCTCTTTTTGCATTTCGGTATGACCGAGTCATCCATTTCGGTCAAACCAAGATCACTAAGTTGATCTAGGTTTTCAATCTCGGTACAACCGATTTGAACTTTTTGGTCACACCAAGTTGCAGCAACCGCTTGTGATTCTGCATCTCGGTGCCACCGAGTTGTTCCACTCGGTCACACTGACAGGGTCGGGATATATATACCCACAGGTGAGATTTTGGAAACTCCTTCAAAAATTCTTAGCCCGCGTGTGTCCTGCTTTGCCGCCTCGGGTCTCCGGATCATCCTCTCGCCGCCAGTGACCTCCTGCCGCTGCTTTCCGTCACCATCAATGGATTTCTGCACCTCCGTTGCCGCCGTAGCGAACTCCACCGAATTAGGGTATGAGTTTGATCTTTTGTGCTATTCCTTTAACTCCGATTGGTAGCACATTACTTTTCCATGATCATGACCACGTATGCAATCAATCTATCCACTGAAAACATCCCTTAGGTTAGGTTTGATTTGAAAATTTAGGGTTAGGTCTCCGCCGGACTCATCTCGGACCGACCGAATTATAGAAATTGGTCTCACCGATTTGGCTTAGGCCATTGCAGTTGCACTTTCGGCCTGACCAAAAACTGCAAATTGGTGTGACCGAGTTCGATTCTTTGTGAAACCCTAGCAGTCTCGGTGCCACCAAACTGTGACTTGATCTGACCGAGTTCACTAGTTTAGGTTCCAAAAGCTGCTTCGGTATCACCGAGTTTACAAATCGGTAGCTCCAAAATGCTTTCTGTGAAGAACTAAAACTAAGTTTTTGAGTCATTTTTTGCAAAAACTCTGCACTTTGTGATGCTCATCCACTCTACCTCATCCATAACTATTCACAGGGTCTGCTTTAGTAAGTTTGCAGAAATGTCTGACCAGAGCGACAACCAGAACAAGTCAGAGGAACGGGTGCAGTTGAGTGAGGGCACTAGTCCCTCTAGCACTTCTGATGAGGGAAGCAGGAGCACACCAAGCAACTTGCCCAAGGCAACCACCAGAACAAGGAAGAAGAAGACCTCAGATTCTGAAGATGAGGATTATGTGGATGTTGAGCAAGAAGTCAGCTTTAAGAAGAATGTCCTTAATAAAGAGTATGGCACAGTTGCATCAACTAAGCCTGGCTTGCACAAGAAGGCCCCTGCCAAGAGGGTGATAACCTTAAAGGTGAGAGCCTCAACTGCTCAAACCTCCAAGCCAACTGGAGAGGCTGCTGGAGAAGGAAATAAGAGAAAAGAAAGGGTCAAGAAGACCACTGCCAGAGTACTTGGTAGATCCTCCATTATGAGAGATTCAGAAGAAGAGGAGGAGGAAGAGGATGCTACACCAGCTCCTAAGGCTCAGAAGGTTATGGGAGATACAAAAAAATCAGAGGCTGCTCCATCTAAGCCCAAATTTGCTCCCAAGGATGCTGCTCAGAAGCCCCCAAGCCCAAGAGGAACACCAGGAGTATACCTGCTAAGGAGAAGAATAAGGCCCCAGTGCCTGAAGATGAAGAAGAGGAAGATGATTCTCTTGTTTTGAGGAAGTTGAAACCCAAAATTCCTAACCACAATGATGCTCATCCATTCACTGACGACATGCACATCGGGAAAGATGCAGGACTGAGGTTGTGGAGATGGTCTGATCCCTATGCTGTTAGGAGGAGGACTGGAGTTGACTACAGGTTCCATACAAAGGAACAACAAGATTTCTATAAGACAATTCTACTTGACAAGAAGCCCATGGTGTGTGACATGAAATGGGTGGACTGGGAGATCATCCGGGAAAATGAAGATCACTTCCCTAGAGTGTATGACAGCTTTAAGGCATGTGGAGTTGATGAATTCGTTGGACAAAAGCTCACGAAGTGGAATGATGAGTTGATCATGCAGTTTTACTCCACTTCCCACTTCTATCCAGATGGAAGGATAGTTTGGATGTCTGAGGGTACTAGGTACCAGTCCACAGTTGAAGAATGGGCCAAGCTAACCCATGCCCCCAAAGAACATGAAGATGACTTGGATGTGTATGCCACCAAGAAGAAAGACCACAACTCAATGGCAAACATGTACAAGGAGATCCCTGATATGGCTTTGGAAACACACAAGCTTGGATCTGTACACTTCTTGTTGTCTTGTCTTCCTACCATTAACTGGATCTTAAGGCACACATTGCTACCCAAGTCAGGGGATCACAAGATGATCTGAAAGTGCGTTATATCGACTAGAGGGGGGGTGAATAGGTGATTTTTATGAAAGTCTTCAAAACGTGGAAGTTATGAAGACAAACAATAGAAATAAACCTATTACCATGCAGCGGAAGGTAGACTACACTAGGCAAACCATAGTCAAGTATTCAATGGAGTGAAAGCACAATGACCAATAGCATCAATGTAGTAAGGATCAGGTAGGAAGATATTAGGAAGCCAAATAGAACATGCAGTCACTCAGTGAAGATAAAAGATAGTGCAATCATACAATGACTTCACAAGGACCAACAGTAAGTAAAGGGAAGGAAAGGATGAAACCAGTGACACGTTGAAGACAATGATTTGTTGGACCAGTTCCAGTTGCTGTGACAACTGTACGTCTTGTTAGGGCGGCTAGGTATTTAAACCTGAGGACACACAGTCCCGGACACCCAGTCCCGAACACGCAGCTCAGGACACCCAGTCCTCACCGTATTCCCCTTGAGCTAAGGTCACACAGACCTCGCCCAATCACTCTGGTAAGTCTTCAAGGTAGACTCACAAACCTTCACAAACTTTGTTCACCGGCGATCCACAATGTCTCTTGGATGCTCAGAACGCGACACCTAACCGGCTGGAGGATTCACAGTCCTCAAGTGTAATAAGTCTTCAGATCACACAGACAAGAAGACTTAAGTGATGCCTAATTCTCTTTGGCTTTGGGTGGTTAGGGCTTTATCCTCGCAAGGAATTCTCTCTCAAAGGCTTCGAGGTGGGTTGCTCTCAAACGACAAAAGCCATACACTAACTCTGAGCAGCCAACCCTTTATGGTTGTAGGGGGTGGGCTATTTATAGCCACTAGGCAACCCGACCTGATTTGTCCGAAATAACCCTGGGTCACTAAGGAACTGACACGTGTTCCAACGGTCAGATTTCAAACTCACACGGCAACTTTACTTGGGCTACAAACAAAGCTGACTTGTCCGACTCTGGACAAGATTCGCTCTCATAGTCTTCACTCGAAGACATAGGTTTTGGTTAAGCATCACTTCAGTCATTCTGACTGGTTCTCTTGGACCCCACTTAACAGTATGGTGGTTCCTATGACTCAATAAAGAAGAAAAAGAACTACGAAAGATCTAAGTCTTCGAGCTCCATAGGCTTCATGCGATGTCTTCTCTTGTCATAGTCTTCAATGTGAATATCTTCATATACCACCTTTGACATCAATGTCTTCATACATTTTTAGGGGTCATCTCTGGTAGGAAAACCGAATCAATGAGGGACTTCTACCTGTGTTATCCTGCAATTCTCACAAACACATTAGTCCCTCAACTAGGTTTGTCGTCAATACTCCAAAACCAACTAGGGGTGGCACTAGATGCACTTACAATCTCCCCCTTTTTGGTGATTGATGACAAACTAGTTGAAGTTTTCAACGGGGAATATAATATGTGAAATTGTAAAGGATAAGGAATTGTCTTCATAAGTTGCAAGGGCTCCCCCTGAAGATGTGCATATAAGTAATTTGCTTTTGGAATGCAAATGCACATGGCAGGTTGTGCTTGTGGAGATCCTCTTCAACTTATGATGACAATCCACTATGCATGTGAAGGTATGTGAAGATAATGACATTCATAATGGAAAATGGACGTCTGCAAAATGATCTAAGTGCGGAATTTATCGTCGCACATGCGGAATTTATCATCGCATCACAAAATGGCAAATAAGTAGCAGACGACCATCGAGTTTAAGTGTTACAACTCAAAGAACCAAATGTATCAAAACGAGAGTTGTAAACACGAAGCAAAAATATGAAGCACCCGCCCATATGGACCCGCTTGAAGACTATCAAACTCATATGCTTCTCCCCCTTTTGTCAGTAAGGACCAAAAAGGTTTGAAGACATAGAGCATCTACTCGTTCCCATGAAGAGTAGGTGAAGCAGCAGGGTCGTCGGTGGTGTTCGGCGGTGCAGAAGAGCTTGGAGCAGTGTCGAAGCGTGCGGAAGGAGGTGGCGATGAAGTAGCATCGTCTTCATCCTCGATCACTCTGGCATTCATAGTTGCAGCAGAGGAAGAGAACTCAGAGTCTTCAAGAGATGGAGTTCGTCGCAGCACTGCCCTTCGAGGAGGTGTGGAGTCAAACTTGAAGCGCTCAGAGAAGCCATCCTCTTGAAGATCATCTTCAGAACACATCAGCGTCAGCCCTTTCCATGTGCGTCGAGAGGTTTCATGGGCAACAAAGGCATTCTTGGTGGCAAGATTGCGAATGCGATTAGCATCCACCAAGAGGCTTTGCATTTGACGCTTCAGCCAGTCATGATGCCTATCCTGTTTCTGATGAAGAGCCACAAGAAGCTCTCGGTCATTGAGAACACGAGTGCGCTTCTTGGGTCGTGGGGCAGTTGTACTGTCAGTGGCTTCAGTGAGAGCAGGATGCGGTGCACGTGTAGTGCCAGCCAAAGGATACACACGAGTGACTGCTTCAACTCCTTCAATGTTCTGAGAAAAACTTTGATGCTCTGCATTCTGAAGACTTAGAGGTTCCTTGGCAGGCTCAGGATAGATGGCTTCAATAGACATATCCACATCAGGCAGAAAAATCCGATGATTGCGAGCAGATGGCTGATATGAGATAGCGGAGTGAAGTTTGATCAGCCGCATTACCCATGGGGCGTAGAACTTCAAGCCAAACAGATCAGAGCCTGATGCAGCAAGTTGGCGAATGAAGAAGTCCTGTGCATTGAAGCATTTTCCATGAAGAATATAGAAGACCAAAGTCTTCATTGCACCTTCCAGCTTGGCATGTGGAGAGTGCCCTTTGTTGGGCCAGAGAGTTCGCCTTATGATGTGATAAATAGTCCTTGGCAGATACTCTAGGTCTTCAACAAAGAACTCTTTGGGATATGCAGCATCTTGGGGTAATGGCTTCATCATACTGAGCATCTGACTCATGTTAGGTTCAGGCTACTGAAAGATGCTCTCCACAGCTTCACTGTGAAGTTGACAACCAAATTCATAGAGATCGCCGGGAGTGGGTAGACCAGTGAGCTCAATGATGTCAAAGGCTTTGGCTTCGTGATGAATGTTTCCTATCGTCCACTCCAGGACCCAAGTCTTCGGATCTCTGTTATACCCGCGGATGTGAAGTGTGGCATAGAATTGGAGCAGCAACTCTTCATTCCAATGCTCTTGGTCAGTGAAGAACGGGAGCAAGCCAACCTCTTTGAAGCAATCCATAGCTTCTTCCAGACAGGCCAGACCAGCTATTGCTTCAATGTCAAGACGCTTGTGTGGGAAGATGCGACCTTGATTGTAAAGAATGCAGGAGTAATAGCTTCACTGCGGATAGCTCCAAAACCGATCAGATGATATTCTTTCCCTTGAGTAGGGGTTCCTGGAGCTATTGAAGAATGTGTTGTCTGCTCTGAAGCCATTGATATTGAAGGATCCAGGTGCTGATGCAGGACCTGGGAACCTGGGCAATCTTGGGATTGGCTTCTGTACCTGAGGCCTGTGCTCAACATGATAGTCGAACTAAGGATCGGCAGCAGGCGCGGGAACAGAAGCAGTGGGATCAGTGGCTGCGCTGACTTCTGGTGCTTTTGTTGGTGAGGGCTCCACATTAGCTTCAGCCATGACAGCGTTAGTGGCTTCAGTGGTGTTGGTGGTGGCAGCCTCAAGATTTTCAACCTCCACTTGACGAGCTGGAGGGTCGGTCACAACCACGTTCTCCTCGAGAACCGCTTCTTGGTGGGACAGGGGAGTAGCAGCTTGTGGGACTTCTTCTTCATCGGCTGATGCAGCCGGAATGTCTTCAACACCTTCAGCTTCAGATGCAGAGACTGGAGGCCTTGGTCCTTTGCGAAGCCTGCGCAACGCAGGCGACGCCTATGTAGTTAGAGTTGGCTGGGCCTCAAAGTCTTCTTCCTCTTGTGGGCGATCAGCCCATGAAGCATCCTATGCAATTGGCATCAGAGGACGACCAATGCCGATGAGTTCGCTGTGCTCAAGCTGAGGAAGGACTGCACCATCTTCTACATGGTATTGGTGACCAATGTCTTTAGCAGCGATGGGATCAGCTGTTGGAAAGTCTTCAGCTTCACAAGCCTCTGTGAAAGAAGGCTCATGGATTGTCAGTTGATGTTCTTGAGATTCAGCGTCAGGGTGAACCATGGAGATGGGTTCAACAATCAAGGGCTCTGTGGGAGCAGCCCGTTCTTTCTTGGTCTTCCTCTTCTTCTTGGAGGGGGCAGTAGGAGAGGCTTCAGGATGTTTCCTCTTCCTGGCTTTAGCCTCAACAGTCCTCGTCTTCTTCAGCTCTGAAGCGGTTGACCGGGCTTTTGGCTTCGAGCCAGTCATTCTAGTTGGGAAGACAATGGGATCTTCTTCCTGCCTTGGTGCGAGAGGTTCGGCCACAATGGGCTTCTTCTTCTTCTTAGCAGCCATCCTGGGATCAATGCCCGGACGCCCAAGGGCCTTGCACTTCTCAGCTTCGTTGTAGCCTTGCACACACTTGTCAGCCAGGCTCTTCATACGCTCTCGAGAACCTTAAGCTTCTGCGCGTTTCTTGAGAAAGGCTTCTTTGAGCTCGTGCAGCATAATCTTGAAGTTTTTCACCTCTTACACGCTGAGCTTGACCATATGCTTCTTGAACTGAGCCTTTTCATAGTCAATCTTTTGCTTCAGTTCGACGATGCGCTGAGCGAGGGCTAGCTCTGAAGCAATGGCGCCATGGAAGGCGACACTGAGGCCAATGGGTAGTTGCAGATCTTCGAAGCTGATGTTTGGCGTGTCAAACCACTCATCAATGAAGGTGTGGATGATTGTTACATCAAAAAGAGGCAGATCATTGAAGATTTCTGCTTCTTCTTTGCTCTTGATGAGTTTCTCAAGAGCGTCATCTGCATGATCTTCATCACTTGACAGATCAATGGCATCATTGCGCAGAATGGCAGCAACTGTTAGCTCTTGGCCAGTGTGTGGCAGAGGCATCTTGACCTTCTGGGGCTTGGAGATGCGTTACAAATCTTCAGACTGCACACTATCTTCAGGAGGTGCAGTTGCCAGTGGCTTCGCCCGTGAGATTTTTGGTGCCGAGGCCAGTTTTGAAGCTTTTGGCTGCTTCAGCTTCTTTGGCTTCGGCGCTGCATGCGCTTCATCTGATTCAGCGTCATCTGCAGGCTCATTCACGGCTGTCCCTTGAACCACGATGTGAGTGATGAGACCTTCAAGGTTGTAGAAGGGCCCAAGAAGATTGGGTTCAGCTTCGCAAGTTCCATCGGCACGGGGAGCAAAGGGACCAGGGTTGAAATCTAAACCCAAAGTCTTCTTGTTCTACTTTGCTGAGTTCTGGGCAAACTGGAAGTTGCGCTTAAACAGATTGTTGTCATGACACCATAGCAGGGACGATGGGTCAGCATCCACAGGCTATGGTCCACGAACCATGCAGGGATAGAAGCCTTGTTCAATGGCTTCATCTCTGGTCCTGGGTTGAAGATTTTTGTAGAGGATGTCTCCCCATGGTCGCTTGATGGCATTCTTTTCAGCATATTCCTTGGTCACAAATCTGTACTTGAACCACTGTTCTGCCCAATAGCATCGAATCCATTGGATTCGTGTCTTGCGCTGATTGTAATCCTCTTCAGGATCTATCTTGTACTGCTCTGAGAGGTCATCGGGCATATCTCTTGATGTTTCTCCTCGACGCTTTCTGCCACCCTTCCTTGCTGATTTCTCTGGAGCCATGAACTTTAAACTGAAATGCTTCAATGCATTCAAAGGATTCAAAGGTTTTCGCTTGCTGGAAAAATAGGAACTAGCTTCGGGAGAATTTATGTGATGCTGTAAGAATTCTGCAAATGAATGCAGACTATGAGAACCAAGGAATTCTCCCACGGACATGTACCTGTGACAGCATTAAGGTGCGAGGAAAGGGGAAGAGGTCATATGCATTCTCAGAAGATTTTGAAGATAAATCAGTTTAGAAGACATTGACCTCATCGTGCGAAGATATTCACCCATAGATAAGGAGTTGGTTCTAGATTTGTACGAATCCACGGATCAGTACAAGTGAGGAATCTAACTACTTTGTGAAGCATAAGTGAATATACTAGGCATGTTATGAGATGCAGTATGAAAGAGATCCAACTTGTGTGAATAGAAACTGCTTGTGGTAGAAAGTGATAAAGCTATAGGATCAAAGGGGCCGTAAAAAGGAAGTTTTATTTACCACACGAAGAACTGCTAGACGGAGTGGAAGAGGAGGCCGAGCAGTTCGATCATCCGTGCCCTAACTTGGCGACGGAGGACACCTACGGCGACGGCGGAGAAGACGATGTCCGCGGTCGGCGTGAAGACGGCGTCGGAGAGGTTGCGGCAGCGAAGCGCTTCGTCGCCGGCGTCGTCGAGGGCTAGCGGTGGCGCTAGGGTTCGTGCGAGAGTGGAAGAAGAGATAATGACTGTTGTGAGGTGTGTATTTATAGGTACAGGGGCGGCACTGCGTTATTACACAGGTGCCCCTGGCGATTTGCATCTGAGGAACACGTGGCCATCATGCAGCATATTGGGGTTTGTTCCACGTCCCACGCACGCCTGGATTGTCGGGTGGTCGTTCCCACTTCTCCGGGTTTCAGGTGGAGGAATGAGCATTGAAAACGGACTTAATGGTTGTCTCTGTATCTTCTGCTGACAAGGACGCAGAGAAGACATTCGACAGTTTCAATAGAATGCATATGATTTGGAGAGATAGAGTTTGAGATAGAAAGCATAGAGAGGTTAGGGTCCGATCACATTCACTTAGTTCAAAAGATTCAACAAGAAGACATAGCTATAAGTGAATGCTGTAGAGGACAGAACACTAGTATATATATATATATAATCAACATAGTGAAGATAATCATGAAGATATGTTGAGATTGAAGCCAAACCAAATGTGAAGACATAGCAAATGTAACGCCATGAGTGAAACACTTCAAACAGAACATTTGGTGGTGGCGTTACCCACCGTATAGGAAGTATTAGACCCAGACACGGCGCACAATTATCGTGGCGCTCCGAAGTCAAATTCCACATTAATGTATTCACACTTAGAATGTATGTCTTCATTGATTGAAGATATACTTTACTTCGTGTGTTGCACATCTAAGTCATCAATATGCATAAGTGTTAGGATGTGTGCCTGATCACAGGACATTTGAGGATTCCAGGATATTTAGCTCACACCGTAACTTGCAAAATCTCTTCTCATCCAAGGGCTTGGTGAAGATATCTGCCAATTGCTCTTCAGTGTTGACGTGTATGATATCAATATCTTCCTTCACAACATGATCTCTGAGAAAGTGATGACGAATTTCAATGTGCTTTGTCTTCGAGTGCTGAACTGGGTTGTTGGCAATCTTGATGGCGCTTTCGTTGTCGCAGTAGAGTGGCACTTGCTTCAGATGAATGCCATAGTCCTTGAGTGTTTGCTTCATCCACAGAAGCTGAGCGCAGCAAGATCCAGCAGCAATGTATTCAGATTCAGCAGTGGAGAGAGATACACAGTTCTGCTTCTTTGAAGACCAACATACAAGTGATCGTCCCAGAAAGTGACATGTGCCTGATGTAGACTTGCGATCCACTTTGTCACCAGCATAATCAGCATCCGAGAATCCAACCAGATCAAACTCTGAGCCCTTTGGATACCATAATCCTAGAGTTGGGGTGTGAGCCAAATATCGAAGAATTCGCTTCACAGCTAAGTGATGCGACTCCTTTGGTGCCGCTTGAAATCGAGCACACATGCAAACACTAAGCATAATATCTGGCCTAGATGCACATAGATAAAGCAAAGAACCAATCATGGAGCGGTATACCTTTTGATCGAACTCTTTACCATTGTCGTCAGGACCCAGATGATGCTTGGCTGGCATTGGCGTCGTGAAGCCTTTGCAGTCTTGCATACCGAACTTCTTCAGGCAATCTTTGAGATACTTCTCTTGAGATATGAAGATGCCGTTGCGTTGCTGTCGTATTTGGAGACCGAGGAAGAACTTCAGCTCTCCCATCATGGACATCTGATATTGCTCTTGCATCATATATCCAAACTCTTCACTGTACTTCTGATTGGTGCAGCCGAAGATAATGTCATCCACATATATTTGGCACACAAACAGTTCACCATCATATGTCTTCGTGAAGAGAGTGGGGTCTAGGGAACCAGGTATGAAGCCTTTGCTCTTCAGGAAGTATTTGAGTGTGTCATACCAGGCCCGAGGGGCTTGTTTGAGGCCATACAGTGCCTTGTTGAGCTTGTATACCATGTCAGGATGTTTTGGATCTTCAAAGCCAGGCGGTTGTGCAACATACACTTCTTCTTCAATCTTGCCATTGAGAAAGGCGCTCTTCACATCCATTTGATATAGAAGTATGTTATGATGATTTGCATAGGCCAGCAGTATGCGTATGGCTTCAAGTCTAGCCACAGGAGCAAATGTTTCATCGAAGTCAATGCCTTCCACTTGAGTATATCCTTGAGCAACGAGACGAGCTTTGTTTCTGACAACTTGACCATGCTCATCTTGCTTGTTGCGGTATATCCATTTGGTGCCTATTATGTTGTGCTTCCGAGGATCAGGACGCTTAACCAGTTCCCATACATTATTCAGCTCAAACTGTTGAAGCTCTTCTTGCATAGCTTGAATCCATTCAGGCTCCATGAAGGCTTCTTCAACTTTCTTGGCTTCTGTTATTGAGACGAATGCGAAGTGCCCACAGAAATTTGCTAGCTGAGTTGCCCTTGAACGAGTGAGCGGACCAGGTGCATTGATGCTATCAATTATTCTCTCAATCTGCACTTCATTGGCAACACGAGGATGTACAGGGCGAAGGTTTTGCTCTTGCTGATCATTGTCATTGTTAGTGGGATTGTCTTCAGGCTGAGCATTGTCTTCAGGTTGATCAGGTGCGGAGATGATAAGTTCCTCTTCAAGTTGAGCTTCAGAGGGTATGATTTCTCCAGTTCCCATAAGCTTGATTGATTCGCTGGATGGAACTTCATCTAGCACATTTGGGAGGTGCTCTCTTTGTGAACCGTTAGTCTCATCAAACCGCACATCCACTGTTTCAACCACTTTATAATGAAAGAGATTGAAGACTCTGTAGGAGTGTGAATCCTTTCCATATCCAAGCATAAAACCCTCATGTGCTTTTGGTGCAAATTTTGAAGTGTGATGTGGATCCTTGATCCAGCACCTGGCACCAAATACTCTGAAGTAACTGACATTTGGCTTCTTGCCAGTAAGGAGCTCATAAGATGTCTTGTTCAGAAGCTTGTGAAGATAAACACGATTGATTGTATGGCATGCAGTATCAATGGCTTCAGGCCAGAATTTTCTTGGAGTCTTGTATTCATCAAGCATCGTTCGGGCCATCTCAATGAGTGTTCTGTTCTTGCGTTCGACGACGCCATTCTGCTGTGGCGTGTACGGGGCTGAGAATTCATGTGTGATGCCCAAGGTATCAAGATATGTATCAAGGCCAGTGTTCTTGAATTCAGTGCCATTGTCACTTCTGATGTGCTTTATCTTGGCGCCATAGTTGTTCATTGCTCGATTGGCGAAGCGTCTGAAGACATCCTGCACTTCAGTCTTGTAGAGGATTATGTGCACCCAAGTATATCTAGAATAATCATCAACAATAACAAAGCCATAGAGGCAAGCAGTAGTAGTAAGAGTTGAGTAATGAGTGGGACCGAAAAGATCCATGTGGAGCAGTTCGAAGGGTCGAGTGGTTGTCATGATTGTCTTCGAGGGATGTTTGGCCCTCGTCATCTTCCCTGCTTCACAGGCACCGCATAAGTGATCTTTCTTGAACTTGACGCCCTCGATGCCTATGACATGCTTCTTCTTTGCAAGGGTGTGGAGGTTCCTCATGCCAGCATGCCCTAGCCTCCGATGCCAGAGCCAGCATTCTGAAGCCTTTGCTAGAAGACATACGGCAAGCTGTGGTCCTGCCGAGAAATCTACCACGTACAAATCATCTTTCCGATACCCTTCAAACACTAGAGACTTGTCAGATTCCATTAGTACAAGGCAGCGATATTTTCCAAATATTACGATCATGTTCAAATCGCAAAGCATTGAGACAGACATTAAGTTGAAGCCAAGGGATTCAACAAGCATGACTTTATCCATGTGTTGATCCTTTGAGATTGCAACTCTACCTAGACCCAATACCTTACTTTTACCAGTGTCAGCAAATGTGATGTGACTCTTGTCGGATGGACGTAAGGTTGAGTCCATAAGAAGGCTTCTTTTGCCAGTCATGTGGTTGGTACACCCACTATCAATAATCCATTCTGAAGACGCTGGTGTCGTACCCTACAGTGCAGTTAGGGGGATAGGCTTCACGAAGAGAATTGTGAAGCAAAAACATTTGACGAACCAGTGGGTTATGAAAGCTTAGATCCAGATTAGGACTGATAGGGAGAGTAGCAAGCGATTCAGGAACGAAGTACATAGTAAGACCATTCGGGCATTTGATCTTGCGCCCTACAAGATGTTTAAGGTCCCCAGCAATAGCGTCAGACGATTTTGGTTTTCTGCTGGAGACCTTTCCCTGCAAAAGAGAGTTAAGCTTTCTTAGCCACCCACATCTTCAAGGGTGGCTTAGAAGCAATAAGTCTAAGTGCAGCGTCTGAGAACTTTGGCTTTGGAGCCCTAGCAAAAAGTCTTGCAGGCGGACAATAGTACTCATAAGAATAAGCAGAATAGTTCTTGGTCTTATGAACATGGCGGTTTGATGAACCGCGCTCATATTCATAGGCCTGAGTATGGTTTCCCTGCAAAACATTTGCGTTAGTGCGACTCAGGTGAGTCCTCTGTCTGTATGAAGCCTTTGGACCGTATGAAGCCTGTGGTCTGAGGTTTGTCTTCTTCACGTGTGGTGTCATGATGACATTCACAGGAAGATTCTCCAGACACTTTTTCGGAACCCAGATCTTCTTCATAGGCGGTCCATTCCTGCAGTTAGTACCAATGTACCTGGCAAACACTTCACCATTCTGATTCTTAAACAGTTTATAGTTTGCATCAAAGGATTCATCAATGACAATGGGGTTTGCACAAGAGAAGCCAGATAGATTGGATAGATCTGCTGAAGATTCCTTTGCAGCAACCCATGTGGTTTTGGGGTACTGCTCAGGTTTCCAGTAAGAGCCATCAGCATTCATTTTCCTTACGAACCCAACACCCTCTTTCCTCGGGTTTCGGTTCAAGATCTGCTTTTTGAGGACATCACATAGTGTCTGATGCCCTTTAAGACTTTTGTACATCCCTGTTTCAAGCAATGTCTTCAACCTAGCATTCTCATCAGCAATAGCAGTGGAATCCTCAGCAGAGGGGTTAGTTCCCACATCAAGAGTTGAAGATGTTGCAACAGTAGCAGCAGTAGAACATTCAGCAACAGTAGTAGCATTATCACGCTCAATGCACTTCAGACATGGTGGTTCAAATCCTTCTTGAGCGGAACTGATCTGTTTGGAGCGAAGTGACTCATTTTCCTTTTGAAGATCTTCATGAGCCGCTCTCAATTTCTCAAGATCTTGCTTCCTTTGAAGATAATCATAGGAAAGCTTTTCATGAGTTGTTGAGAGCGTTTCATGACGACTTTCAAGTTCCTCATACTTAACGTGAAGATTTTTTATGTCTTCAATTAAGGACTCAGATCGAGTCATTTCAGCGCCTAACAGATCATCGCTTTTGTCTAACAGTTTTTGAATATGTTCCATGGCTTTCTGTTGTTCAGTTGCAATTTTAGCAAGTGTTTTGTAGCTGGGTTTTGAACCACAATCAGAGTCATCGTCACTGGATGTTTGATAGTGAGTAGTGCGTGTGTTTACCTTGGCACCGCGTGCCATGAAGCAGTAGGTAGGAGCGGAGTAGTCCTTGTCATTTGCATCGGTGTCGGTGATGAGGTCATTGTCTTCAGTGTTGAAGATGGACTTGGCAACGTATGCTGTAGCCAGACTTGCGACGCCAGAATCGGACTCCTCCTCAGACTCCACCTCCGCCTCCTCAGAAGCGGACTCCTCCTCTGAATCCATTTCCTTGCCAACAAACGCACGTGCCTTGCCAGATGAGCTCTTCTTGTGTGATGAAGACTTTGAAGAAGACTTGGAAGAAGACTTTGAGTATTTCTTCTTCTTCTTGTCGTCAGAGTCATATTCCTTGCTCTTCTTCTTCTTTTTGTTCTCATTGTCCCACTGCGGACACTCAGAGATGAAGTGGCCAGGTTTCTTGCACTTGTGACATGTTTTCTTCTTGTAGTCATGAGCAGAAGCTTCATCATTCCTTGAGCTTGATCGGGAAGACTTTCTGAAGCCTTTCTTCTTGGTGAATTTTTGGAACTTCTTCACAAGCATAGCAAGTTCCCTTCCAATGTCTTCAGGATCATCAGAACTGCTGTCAGATTCTTCTTCAGATGAGGAGACAGCTTTTGCCTTCAAGGCACGAGTTCGCCCATAGTTTGGACCGTAGATATCTCTTTTCTCAGAAAGCTGAAACTCATGTGTGTTGAGCCTCTCAAGTATGTCAGACGGATCGAGTGTCTTGAAATCAGGACGTTCTTGAATCATCAGGGCTAGGGTGTCAAACGAACTGTCAAGTGATCTCAGTAGTGTCTTGACGACTTCATGCTTGGTGATCTCAGTAGCGCCAAGGGCTTGAAGCTCATTCGTGATGTCAGTGAGTCGATCAAATGTGAGCTGGACATTCTCATTGTCATTTCTCTTGAAGCGGTTGAAGAGGTTGCGAAGGACACTGATTCTCTGATCTCTCTGGGTTGAGACGCCTTCGTTGACCTTGGAGAGCCAGTCCCAGACTAGCTTAGATGTTTCCAAAGCACTCACGCGGCCATACTGTCCTTTGGTCAGATGACCACAGATGATATTCTTGGCAGTAGAGTCCAGTTGAACGAACTTCTTGACGTCAGCAGCAGTGACACCTTCTCCAGCCTTGGGAACGCCGTTCTTGACGACATACCATAGGTCGACGTCAATGGCTTCAAGATGCATGCGCATCTTATTCTTCCAGTAGGGATATTCAGTTCCATCGAAGACTGGGCACGCAGCGGAGACTTTAATTATCCTTGCAGTCGACATAGCTAAAACTCCAGATGGTTAAACCGAAGGGCGTTCTGATACCAATTGAAAGTGCGTTATATCGACTAGAGGGGGGTGAATAGGCGATTTTTATGAAAGTCTTCAAAACGTGGAAGTTATGAAGACAAACGATAGAAATAAACCTATTACCATGCAGCGGAAGGTAGACTACACTAGGCAAGCCATAGTCAAGTATTCAATGGAGTGAAAGCACAATGACTAATAGCAGCAATGTAGTAAGGATCAGGTAGGAAGATATTATGAAGCCAAACAGAACACGCAGTCACTCAGTGAAGATAAAAGATAGTGCAATCATACAATGACTTCACAAGGACTAACAGTAAGTAAAGGAAGGAAGGATGAAACCAGTGACTCGTTGAAGACAATGATTTGTTGGACCAGTTCCAGTTGCTGTGACAACTGTACGTCTGGTTAGGGCGGCTAGGTATTTAAACCTGAGGACACACAGTCCCGGACACCCAGTCCTGAACACGCAGCTCAGGACACCCAGTCCTCACCGTATTCCCCTTGAGCTAAGGTCACACAGACCTCGCCCAATCACTCTGGTAAGTCTTCAAGGTAGACTCCCAAACCTTCACAGACTTCGTTCACCGGCGATCCACAATGTCTCTTGGATGCTCAGAACGCGACGCCTAACCGGCTGGAGGATTCACAGTCCTCAAGTGTAATAAGTCTTCAGATCACACAGACAAGAAGACTTAAGTGATGCCTAATTCTCTTTGGCTTTGGGTGGTTAGGGCTTTATCCTCGCAAGGAATTCTCTCTCAAAGGCTTCGAGGTGGGTTGCTCTCAAATGACAAAAGCCGTACACTAACTCTGAGCAGCCAACCGTTTATGGTTGTAGGGGGTGGGCTATTTATAGCCACTAGGCAACCCGACCTGATTTGTCCGAAATGACCCTGGGTCACTAAGGAACTGACACGTGTTCCAACGGTCAGATTTCAAACTCACACGGCAACTTTACTTGGGCTACAAGCAAAGCTGACTTGTCCGACTCTGGACAAGATTCGCTCTCATAGTCTTCACTCGAAGACATAGGTTTTGGTTAAGCATCACTTCAGTCATTCTGACTGGTTCTCTTGGACCCCACTTAACAGTACGGTGGTTCCTATGACTCAATAAAGAAGAAAAAGAACCACGAAAGATCTAAGTCTTCGAGCTCCATAGGCTTCATGCGATGTCTTCTCTTGTCATAGTCTTCAATGTGAATATCTTCATATACCACCTTTGACATCAATGTCTTCATACATTTTTAGGGGTCATCGCTGGTAGGAAAACTGAATCAATGAGGGACTTCTACCCGTGTTATCCTGCAATTCTCACAAACACATTAGTCCCTCAACTAGGTTTGTCGTCAATACTCCAAAACCAACTAGGGGTGGCACTAGATGTACTTACATGATCCGAGGATACTCCATCAACATGCTGCAAATTTTTGATGTTCCCCAGAAGTTCAAAGTTATGAGTTTGATTGTCGAAACGATCAAGAGGACTGCTGCTGTTCAAAAGAGGAGTTGTGGGTATGCTCCACATATTCAGGAGCTCATCATTTCTAAGATGGGCATAGGAATTTATTTGCTGGATAAGGAGCATCTACCTCTATATCCTGAATTTGAAGACAACACTGTTGTGATGAATGAGGAGGAACCATCATCGGCTCAAGTCCAGGAGAAGAGAGCAAAGGAAAAGGCTAAGAAAGCTGCCCAAATGCCAAGTGTTGAAGAGGCATCTTGAGTCTTCCCAAAGAGCAAGCAAGATCGGTTAGGCTATCTGATTCAAGCTACACTGAGGATTGAGAAGGGCTTGGCCACCCTGACTCAGAATCAGGAGAGCCTGGAGAGGATTGTGGAAACAAAATTCTATGATCTTGATCTGAAGGTGGCTGAAATTCAGACTGCAGTTGAGCAGCTTCAGGAGGAATCAGAGGGGAGGAAAGGAAAAGCAACCACTTATGCTTTTCAGTATGTGCCACAAAGTCCAAGGTCTGCTGTAGTGCCTGTTTCAGATGCTAGAGCTATAGTGTCAGCACCAGCAGCTACAGCTCCAGTGCCACCTCCAGCACCCACTCCATCAGCTCCAACTACGTCATCGGAAGCCTTCGTCCTTGGAGTTCTATCTACACCACCTCCCGAAGACCAAGCCTGAGAGACGTATAGCACTATGCATTTTCAAACTTTTTGGTAACTTGTTGCCAAAGGGGGAGAAATATGTATAGATCATAGGTTTCGAGAGAGAGTGTCTGCCTTTTATCTCTCTTGCTTTTGGTTGAACTTTTTGTGTGCTTGTGTGAGATACTTTATGTCCTTATGTCCTTGTGAGATACTTATGTGATCATGTAGTTGATCATATGCTACATTAATGTTTGGTTGAATGATGCTATCCTTTATATTCCATATATGATCATTCACTTGCTTGGTGATGAGTGCATGCTTCTAATTTCTATCATTTTGAGCGCCCCACCAAGATTTATATGACATGGAAGAGTAACCCATGATCCTAATCGATTGTGCATTTGCATTCAAAAGCAAATTTTAAATAATGCACAAATTTAGTGGGAGCTCTTGCTTATCACATACTTCTCAAAGCGAAGATGTTTTTCAATCTTATAATCATTTGTCAAAGCTTTGATCTATATGTTGTCATCATTTACCAAAAAAGGGGGAGATTGAAAGTGCAGCTATCCCTGGGTGGTTTTGGTAATTCCTAACAACATATAGCTCATTGAGCTAATACTACTTGAAGATAAATATTTGAGTAAAAGCTCAATGATTTGCATGGCATGTATTAGAAAGTGGACCCCTCAAAATGCTAAGGACAAAAGATTGGCTCAAGCTCAAAGCACAAGACTCTACATTTTACTTTTAGTGATCCAAGATCACATTGAGTCCATAGGAAAAGCCAATACTATTAAAAGGGGGTGATGTGTTGCTTGCTCAAAATGCTTAGTGATATGCTCCAAAAACCCTCAACCACTTTCTCATATCCACATATGTCCCAAACCAAAATCAAACTCGGCCCCACCAAAATATTCTATCCGGCACCACCGAGTTCACTTGACATAGCTACTGCTAGAAACCCTAGTCACTTCGGTCTCACTGGTAGAGATCTCGGTCTCACCGAGATGGGATTGCAAACTCTCTGTTTCCCTTCGTAACGTTTCGGTCCAACCAGATGAGCGATTGGTCCCACCGAGATTGCAATGCAAACTCTCTGTTTCCCCTTCGTAATGTTTCGGTCTAACCAAGAAGAGCGAATCGGTCCCACCGAGTTTGCCTGACCAACTCTCTGTTTGCCTATTACCAAAATCGGTCCCACTGTGTTTGTGTAATCGGTCTCACCGAGATTATGTTATGCCCTAACCCTAATGGAATCGGTCCACCGAGTTGACATATCGGTCCCACCGAAAATCCTAATGTTCACATTTTGAACTAAATCGGTCTGACCGAGTTATATGATTCGGTCCCACCGAGTTTGCTGATTTGTGTGTAACAGTTAGATTTTGTGTGGAGGTTATATATACCCCTCCACCCACTCTTCATTTGTGGAGAGAGCCATCAAAACATGTGTACACTTCCAACAGACATTTTCTGAGAGAGAACCACCTACACTTGTGTTGAGGTTAGGATATTCCATTCCAACCACATAAATCTTGATCTCTAGCCTTCCTCAAGTTGCTTTCCACTCAAATCATCTTTCTACCAAATAAAATCCTATGAGAGAGTGTTGAGTGTTGAGGAGACTATCACTTGAAGCACAAGAGCAAGGAGTTCATCATCAACACACCATCTATTACCTTTTGGAGAGTGGTGTCTCCTAGATTGGTTAGGTGTCACTTGGGAGCCTCCGTCAAGATTGTGGAGTTGAACCAAGGAGTTTGTACGGGCAAGGAGATCGCCTACTTCATGAAGATCTACCCTAGTGAGGCAAGTCCTTCGTGGGTGATGGCCATGGTGGTATAGACAAGGTTGCTTCTTCGTGGACCCTTCATGGGTGGAGCCCTTCGTGGACTCGCGCAACCGTTACCCTTCGTGGGTTGAAGTCTCCATCAACATGGATGTACGATAGAACCACCTATCGAAACCACGCCAAAAATACCCGTGCCTACATTGCGTTTGCTCCCTCCAAACTCCTCCCTTTACCTTCATATGCAATTGTTTTACATTCCACTGCTATACTCTTAGAATTGCATGTGTAGGTTGATTACTTGCTTGTGCTAAGTTGTTAAAATCTGCCAAGACTTAAAATTGGGAAAAGGCTAGGTTTGTATTTGGTCAAGTAGTCTAATCACCCCCCTCTAGAGATACTTTCGATCCTACACACACTCAAAGACTTCCAGAAGAGCAAAGGATTCAAACTTGGTTCCCTGGATCCCACACACTTCATGAAGACATATGATGGAGAATTGTTCATATGCCAAATCTATGGCGATGACATGATCTTCGGCTGCACGGACAAGAAATACAATGATGAATTTGGACACATGATGCAAGAGCAATATCAGATTTCCATGATGGGTGAGCTGAAATTCTTCCTCGGTCTATAAATTCGTCAGCAAAGCAACGACATCTTCATATCGCAAGAAAAAAACCTCACAGATTGTGATGCGGAGCATCCTATGGACATCACCATGTCAAGAGTCCATTTGGCAAGTGACACGTGCGACATCTACTTCACATACACAAAGGTGAATCATCTCCTTTACATATGCTCACTTGACCCCTTCGAGGATGGTATACTACATGACACTCCACTCGTGTGCATGCATAGGTATTGTCGGAATGGTACGGATGAAGAGGAGGAGTGCGAGTGCAAGTGTACAACTACACCATCCATGAGGGAAGCCTAGAAGAGAAGATGAAAGAAGGAGCTGCAAAGTCTACAGCGACCGGACGACCGGAAGCCGCCGGATGTCTGACCCTCTACAACCACCGGACGACCGACGAACACCGGACGTCCAACAAGTCCCAGGCACCGGACGTCCGACGCTCACTAGAAATCCGGTGCCACCCATCCCGAAGCAAAACGACAGACATCCGACGCCCTCCGGATGACCGGACCCCCACGAGCGACCGGACGTCCGACGCCGACCGGACGTCCGACCCTGCCTCTGCGCAGCCTGGCCTTTGGCCTTGTATCTCTCTCCCACTTACCCCTTCGTGGCTTAGACTATAAATAGACCTTCCCCTCATCCTTTCTAGGGTTAGAAAAGTGATTGCTCATTTGATAGAGAGCTTTGCTCCTTGTACCACTCTACTCTTGAGAGAGAGAGAGACTACTACTCCATTGGAGGCCAAGACCTCCATCTAGGAGAAGATCCCGCGAGATATATCATCAAGACCCCTTCATGGGAAGATCCGTCTAGGATATCATTAAGACCTCCTTTTGGAGATGAACCTTACCTTGTATCTTTCCCTTTGTTGTTCATGTACCTTGTGGATCTTGCCTTGCTTCATGCTAGTATGATTTCCCCATGCAATGACTTACCCATTTATGATGAGTATGATGATTGCCATGTGGAGTCTCTTAGATGTGATACCATGTTACATAGGATTTCTTGTGACAATTCTCTAGGTCACATCATGTTTGACAATCCGCTTGACTTGTCATATGCTATGCATGAGATCAATCATATGTCATATTTGCAATCTCTTCATAGTGACTATGCATATGCCATTAAAATTAACCCAATTTGGACATATGGCATAGATGACAAGCCTATGATTATTGGCATTTGTTTCTCTTGTGATGATATTGATATGCTCCCTTTGCATCATTTATCTCATATGCCATGCCATGACCACCTAGCTTCGGATATGCATTGCTTTGGATGTTGTCCATTTTCTTCATATGATGTTTCCAACATTGCTCATGAGGAGACCCCCATAGTTAATTTCCTCATACATTTTAGGAGATTTTGATTCATCCCATTCATTGCATGATCCCAATACTTGTGTGCACAATATTCTCCCCATGAATAAAAATGCTATTGGTGTGCCTTATACTTGTATGCTCAATTTGCATCCCCATCGTGTCATACACAATTACTATTCTTTCATGATGGATGACATGTTCTTATACCATGCATCAAATTTCTTTGAGCGATGGTTATCTTGTATTAACTCTCACGTGCACATACACATCATGATGGATGATGTGTGCATTTACCACATACACAATTTCTTTCGTTTGTGTTTCTTTTGTGTAGGTACCCATGAATACTTGTCAACCTCGCAATCCCATGAGTTGACAAAACGAGCTCTAGAGAGAAACGATGACTTGGGATCCCATGGATTGTCTTTCCCACCGCTCTCTTTGTGCAAAGACTTCGCGCATTTCTTCTACATGACCCTCACTTGGCTCTGGGTTCTTGTCCATTACATATTCTATGCCCATCTTGCCATGTTCACTTTGCATGCTATGCTCATTACTATGCTTTTGCCATGCATTTGTGACCCATGATTTGCATTACACATGATGATAGATTCTCATACTTATATGTGTATTTGCAAGCTTGGTGGAGATATTGCTTGTTATTGCCATGTTTGCTTTGTGCCCCGTGCCTATGATGATACTTTCATCTTGCTTTGTGTTCGTGCTTGCGATATGTCATGTGCATTGTCTATGTCTATTTTTTTCTCACATGACATGATTGCCATGATTTCCTCTAGTATGTTGCATCTTCGCACTACTAGCTTGCATGACTTGATTACTATGCTTGCTTATGTTGCATCACCAATGATTCATACTTGCTCATTTCATGCGGTTGATGACAACCATCTACATGCTTTGCACATGATTGTTGTTGCTTCTTGTCATATATGTCCATATGTTGCCTCTCTCATGCTAGATGATTTGACATGTATTGAGTGCAACAATGCCCCTAGTCTTGATAATGAGTTTTCCCCCATAGCATTCTCACATATGATTGGAGATTTTGACATTTTTCTTGTGAAGCATGCTTGTCTTGCCTCTTTGCACCATATACCTAGTGCCATGAATATATCCATTGTTCCATCATATTATTCATGCACTTGTGCTTCTAACGGTTATGTGAAAAAGAAGAGACCTATCATGATGGATGATGTGTTTATCTACCATGCACATACATTCTTTATTTTGTTTTGCGCATTTGTAGGATACTCCCACGTCACGTGAGTTGACAATCCGAGCTCTTGAGAGCGAACCACCCCCTACTACGACGATTCTACATCACACTTTCTTGTACTTCGGCATAGTGAAGGACGCACAAGGACATGCTTTCAAGGTGATATCTTTCTCTTTTGAGAATCCCAAAACCATGAGCATGAATATTTTGGATCATACTACTTGTGTTGCTTGCACCATGAGACTTGGACCACTTGATTGCACACATGTTAGAGACCTTACTTCGACTTGTCAATTTCACCGCTCCATGCATCATGATATATGTGCCTTGTGTGTTGCATCCAATTCTTGGATTACTTGCTCCTCTCATATGTTTGGTTGCAACAATTTCATCACTTCACATATGCCATGTCCCATCGATTGCTACATGCTTGCCTTGATTTCCTCACACATGATGAACACTTGCTCTTTCTATTGTGTTAAGTGCCACACTATATTCACTACACCCCATGCACATTATGCTTGGATTGTCTTGCATTTGACCCATGTGTTTAGACACTTCATTTTATTTGGTGTTGTGAATGCTTCCTATGCCTACCATAGACCTTTCATTGAGAGCTTTATGCATGCTTTCTATGACCATGAGGTAGATGCTTCTTCCCTTGTCACACACATTTGCATCACTACCTCACACTTGCATACTTGTTTCCATGATGTCCTAGCTTGTGCTCAATTTATGTTCTTATATGCCATGTCACAATGATTTGTTAAACCATATGCTTTGCATGATGACGACACTTGTTTGGTGAACCACCTCTTGAATGCTTGGTTTTGCACTAATGCTAACCACATTTGTTTTTCAAAGTGTTTGTTGTCTTTGCTCCTTTTGAAGGAATCCCAAGATGGTGCGACATTGGAGAGTGCCCATTTCGAGCTTCAGAATGACGAGAACTTGGTGATCGACCACTCCTACACGGCGACACCATCTCTTTCCCATGGTGATTTGGATTTCGATCTGGTGGGATCTTTCCCAAGGGAGGGCTGATGATGCGGAGCATCCTACGAACATCACCATGTCAAGAGTCCATTCGGCAAGTGGCACGTGCGACATCTACTTCACATACAGAAAGGTGAATCATCTCCTTTACACGTGCTCACTTGAACCCTTGGAGGATGGTATACTATGTGACACTCCACTCGTGTGCATGCATAGGTATTGTCGGAATGGTACGAACGACGAGGAGGAGTACGAGCGCAAGCGTATGATACGTCTCCAACGTATCTATAATTTTTGATAGCTCCATGCTATTATATTATCTATTTTGGATGTCAATGGGCTTTATTTTACACTTCTATATCATTTTTGGGACTAACCTACTAACCGGAGGCCCAGCCCAAATTCCTATTTTTTTTGCCTATTTTAGGGTTTCGAAGAAAAGGAATATCAAACAGATTCCAAACGGAATGAAACCTTCGGGAACATGATTTTCTCAACAAACATGATCCAGGAGACTTGGAGTGGGCGTCAAGAAACAAGGGAGGAAGGCACGAGGCAGGGGGCGCGCCTAACCCCTGGGCGCTCCCTCCACCCTCGTGAGCCCTCCGTTGCTCCACCGACGTACTTCTTCCTCCTATATATATCCACGAACCTCCAAACATCCAGGAGCACCATGAAAACCTAATTCCACCGCCACAACCTTCTGTACCCAAGAGATCCCATCTTGGGGCCTTTTCTGGAGCTCCGCCGGAGGGGGCATTGATCACGGAGGGCCTCTACATCAACTCCATGGCCTCTCCGGTGATGTGTGAGTAGTTTACTTCAGACCTACGGGTCCATAGTTATTAGCTAGATGGCTTCTTCTCGCTCTTTGGATCTCAATACAAAGTTCTCCTCGATCTTCTTGGAGATCTATTCGATGTAATCTTATTTTGTGGTTTGTTTGTCGAGATCAAATGAATTGTGGGTTTACGATCCAGATTATCTATGAACAATATTTGATTCTCCTCTGAATTCTTTTATGTATGATTAGTTTATCATTGCAAGTCTCTTCGAATTATCAGTTTGGTTTGGCCTACTAGATTGATCTTTCTTGCAATGGGAGAAGTGCTTGGCTTTGGGTTCAATCTTGCGGTGTCCTTTCCCAGTGAAACTAGGGGTAGCAAGGCACGTATTGTATTGTTGCCATCGAGGATAAAAAGATGGGGTTTATATCATATTGCATGAGTTTATCCCTCTACATCATGTCATCTTCCTTAAAGCATTACTCTGTTCTTATGAACTTAATACTCTAGATGCATGCTAGATAGCAGTCAATGTGTGGAGTAATAGTAGTAGATGCAGAATTGTTTCGGTCTACTTGTCTCGGACGTGATGCCTATATACATGATCATACCTAGATATTCTCATAAGTATTCGCTTTTCTATCAATTGCTCGACAGAAATTCGTTTACCCACCGTAATACTTATGCTCTTGAGAGAAGCCACTAGTGAAACCTATGGCCCCCGGGTCTATCGTCCATCATATTAATTTTCCAACACTTAGTTATTTCCTTTGCCATTTATTTTACTTTGCATCTTTATTTCTCTTTATCATAAAAATAACAAAAATATTATCTTATCATATCTATCAGATCTCACTCTCGTAAGTGACCGTGAAGGGCTTAACAACCCCTTTATCGCGTTGGTTGCGAGGTTCTTATTTGTTTGTGTAGGTGCGTGGGACTTGAGCGTGATCTCCTACTGGATTGATACCTTGGTTCTCAAAAACTGATGGAAATACTTACCTTACTTTGCTGCATCACCCTTTCCTCTTCAAGGGAAAACCAACGCAGTGCTCAAGAGGTAGCAAGAAGGATTTCTGGCGCCGTTGCCGGGGAGATTCGTGCCAAGTCAAGTCAGGATTTGACTCCCAACAGCGAGTCATTTCAGGTGTCGTTGCCAAGTCAAAACATACCAAGTACCCATCACAAACTCTTATCCCTCGCATTACATTATTTGCCATTTGCCTCTCATTTTCCTATCCCCCACTTCACCCTTGCCGTTTTATTCGCCCTCTCTGTCCGTTCCCCTTCTCTTTCCCTATTTGCCTCTTTTGCCCATTTCTTGTTTGCTTGTGTGTTGGATTGCTTGCATGTCACGATGGCTCAAGATAATACTAAATTGTGTGACTTTGCCAATACCAAAAACAATGATTTTCTTAGCACTCTGATTACTCCTCTTACTGATGCTGAATCTTGTGAAATTAATGCTGCTTTGTTGAATCTTGTCATGAAAGATCAATTCTCCGGCCTTCCTAGTGAAGATGCCGCTGCCCATCTAAACAACTTTGTTGATATGTGTGATATGCAAAAGAAGAAAGATGTGAACAATGATATTGTTAAATTCAAGCTATTTCCGTTTTCGCTTAGAGATCGTGCTAAAGCTTGGTTTTCGTCTTTGCCTAAAAATAGTATTGATTCATGGAATAAGTGCAAAGATGCTTTTATCTCTAAGTATTTTCCTCCCGCTAAGATCATCTCTCTTAGAAACGATATTATGAATTTTAAGCAACTTGATCATGAACATGTTGCACAATCTCGGGAGAGGATGAAATTAATGATACGTAATTGCCCTACACATGGTTTGAATCTTTGGATGATTATACAAAACTTTTATGCCTGATTGAATTTTGCTTCTAGAAATCTTTTAGATTTGGCTGCGAGAGGCACTTTTATGGAAATCACTTTAGGAGAAGCTACTAAAATCCTAGATAATATTATGGTTAATTATTCTCAATGGCACACCGAAAGATCTACTAATAAAAAAGTGCATGCAATTGAAGAGATTAATGTTTTGAGTGGAAAGATGGATGAACTTACGAAATTGTTTGCAAATAAGAGTGCTCCTACTGATCCTAATGATATGCCTTTGTCTACCTTGATTGAGAATAATAATGGATCTATGGATGTGAATTTTGTTGGTAGGAACAATTTTGGTAATAACGCGTATAGAGGTAATTTTAATTCTAGGCCATTTCCTAGTAATTCATCTAATAATTATGGTAATTCCTACAACAATTCCTATGGAAATTATAATAAGATTCCCTCTGATTTTGAATCTAGTATTAAAGAATTTATTACTTCGCAAAAGAGTTTCAATGCTTTGATTGAAGAAAAGATGCTTAAGATTTATGAGTTGGCTAGGAACGTTGATAGAATTTCTCTTGATGTTGATTCTTTGAAACTTAGATCTATTCCACCTAAGCATGATATCAATGAGTCTCTCAAATCCATGAGAATTTCCATTGATGAGTGCAAAGAAAGAACCGCTAGGATGCGTGCTAAGAAAGATTGCTTTTGTGAAAGCGTGTTCTTCTAGTTTTCATGATAATAAAGATGAAGATCTAAAAGTTATTGATGTGTCTCCTATTAAATCTTTGTTTTGCAATATGAATCTTGATAATGATGAGACTGAAGAAGAGCCACCTTTACCTAGAAGGCGTTCCAAAAATTCGGAGTCTTTAGATCTTGATGCTAAATTTGTTAAAAATGGGATTGAAGAGGTCAAAACTTTAAATAGTAATGAACCCACTATTTTGGATTTCAAGGAATTTAATTATGATAATTGCTCTTTGATAGATTGTATTTCCTTGTTGCAATCCGTGCTAAATTCTCCTCATGCTTATATTCAAAATAAAGCTTTTACTAAACATATCGTTGATGCTTTGATGCAATCTTATGAAGAAAAACTTGAGTTGGAAGTTTCTATCCCTACAAAACTTTATGATGAGTGGGAACCTACAATAAAAATTAAAATTCAAGATCATGAGTGCTATGCTTTGTGTGATTTGGGTGCTAGTGTTTCCATGATTCCAAAAACTTTGTGTGATTTGCTAGGTTTCCGTGATTTTGATGATTGTTCTTTAAACTTGCACCTTGCGGATTCCACTATTAAGAAACCTATGGGAAGACTTAATGATGTTCTTATTCTTGAAAATAGGAACTATGTGCCCGTGGATTTCATTGTTCTTGATATAGATTGCAATCCTTCATGTCCTATTATTCTTGGTAGACCTCTCCTTAGAACGATTGGTGCAATTATTGATATGAAGGAAGGGAATATTAGATTCCAATTTCCATTAAGGAAAGGCATGGAACACTTCCCTAGAAAGAAAATTAAATTACCATATGAATCTATTATGAGATCCACTTATGGATTGCCTACCAAAGATGGCAATACCTAGATCTATCTTCGCTTTTATGCCTAGCTAGGGGCGTTAAACGATAGCGCTTGTCGGAAGGCAACCCAATTTTATTTTTATTACTTTCTTTTTGTTCCTGTTTAGTAATACATAATTTATATAGACTCTGTTTTGGTTGTGTTTTTTGTGTTTAATTAGTGTTTCTGCCAAGTAGAACCGTTGGGAAGACATGGGGAAAGTCTTTTTGATTTTGCTGTAAAAAACAGAACCTTTAGTGCTCACGAGAATCGCTGCCATTTTTATTTTAAAGGTGATATTTATTTAATTCTTTTTGAAGATTATTAATATATAAATTCCTCACGTCCATCAATTTATTTTAGAATTTTTGGCGTTGCATAACTTGCGTTAGCTACAGATTGCTACAGACTGTTCTGTTTTTGACAGATTCTGTTTTTCTTGTGTTGTTTGCTTAGTTTTATGAATCTATGTCCAGTAAAAGAGTTCATAAACCATAGAGATGTTGGAATACAGTAGGTTTAACACCAATATAAATAAAGAATGAGTTCATTACAGTACCTTGAAGTGGTGTTTTGTTTTCTTTCGCTAACGGAGCTCACAAGATTTTCTATCTTGAGTTTTGTGTTGTGAAGTTTTCAAGTTTTGGGTAAAGATTTGATGGATTATGGAACAAAAAGTGGAAAGAGCCTAAGATTGGGGATTCCCATGGCACCCCAAGGTAAAATTCAAGGACACCAAAAATCCTAAGCTTGGGAATGCCCCGGAAGGCATCCCCTCTTTCGTCTTCGTCTATCGGTAACTTTACTTGGAGCTATATTTTTATTCACCACATGATATGTGTTTTGCTTGGAGCGTCTTGTATGATTTGAGTATTTTCTTTTTATTTTACCACAATCATCATTTCTGTACACACCTTTTGAGAGAGACTCACATGATTTGAAATTTATTAGAATACTCTATGTGCTTCACTTATATCTTTTGAGCTATATAGTTTTCGCTCTAGTGCTTCACTTATATCTTTTAGAGCACGGTGGTGGATTTGTTTTATAGAAACTATTGTTCTCTCATTCTTCACTTATATTATTTTGAGAGTACTTTAGAACAACATGAAAATTGCTATAATATAAAAACTTTCATTGAAGTGCATTGAATACTATGAGAAGTTTGATACTTGATAATTGTTTTGAGATATGGAGATGGTGATATTAGAGTCATGCTAGTTGAGTAGTTATGAATTTGAGAAATACTTGTGTTGAAGTTTGTGATTCGCATATCATGCACGTATGGTGAACCATTATGTGATGAAGTGGGAGCATGATTTATTTATTGATTGTCTTCCTTATGAGTGGCGGCCGGGGACGAGCGATGGTCTTTTCCTACCAATCTATACCCCTAGGAGCATGCACGTAATACTTTGTTTCGATAACTAATAGGTTTTTGCAGTAAATATGTGAGTTCTTTATGACTAATGTTGCGTCCATCGATTATACGGACTGTCACCCTTCCACCATTGCTAGCCTCTCTAGTATCGCACAACTTTCGCCGGTACCATAAACCCACCATATACCTTCCTCAAAACAGCCACCATACCTACCTATTATGGCATTTCCATAGCCATTCCGAGATGTATTGCCATGCAACTTTCCACCATTCCGTTATTATGACACGCTTCGTCATTGTCATGTTGCTTGCATGATCATGTAGTTGACATCGTATTTGTGGCAAAGCCACCATTCATAATTTTTCATACATGTCACTCATGCATCATTGCACATCCCAGTACACTGCCGAAGGCATTCACATAGAGTCATATTTTGTTCTAATTATTGAGTTGTAAGTAAATAAAGTGTGATGATCATCATTATTAGAACATTGTCCCAAGTGAGGAAAGGATGATGGAGACTATGATTCCCCCACAAGTCGGGATGAGACTCCGGACAAATATTAAAAAAAGAGAGAAAGTCCATAAAAAAGAAGGCCACAAAAAAAGATGATAGAAAAAGAGAGAAGGGGCAATGCTACTATCCTTTTTCCACACTTGTGCTTCAAAGTAGCACCATGTTCTTCATATTGAGAGTCTCTTATGATATCACTTCATATACTAGTGGGAATTTTTCATTATAGAACTTGGCTTGTATATTCCAATGATGGGCTTCCTCAAAATTCCCTAGGTCTTCGTGAGCAAGCAAGTTGGATGCACAACCACTTAGTTTCTTTTGTTGAGCTTTCATATACTTATAGCTCTAGTGCATCCGTCGCGTGGCAATCCCTACTCACTCACATTGATATCTATTAATACGCCTAGTTGATGTGAGACTATCTTCTCATTTTTGTCTTCTCCACATCCACCATTCTATTCCACCATAGTGCTATATCCATGGCCCACGCTCATATATTGCGTGAAGATTGAAAAAGTTTGAGAACAACAAAAGTATGAAACAATTGCTTGGCTTGTCAACGGGGTTGTGCATGATTTAAATATTTTTTGTGGTGAAGATAGAGCATAGCTAGACTATATGATTTTGTAGGGATAACTTTCTTTGGCCATGTTATTTTGAGAAGACATAATTGCTTAGTTAGTATGCCTGAAGTATTATTATTTTTATGTCAATATTAAACATTTATCTTGAATATTTCAGATCTGAACATTCATCCGACAATAAAGAAAAATTACATTGAGAAATATGTTAGAAAGCATTCCACATCAAAAATTCTTCTTTTATCATTTACCTACTCGAGGACGAGCATGAATTAAGCTTGGGGATGCTTGATACGTCTCCAACGTATCTATAATTTTTGATTGCTCCATGTTATTATATTATCTATTTTGGATGTCAATGGGCTTTATTTTACACTTTTATATCATTTTTGCGACTAACCTACTAACCGGAGGCCCCGCCCAAATTGCTGTTTTTTGCCTATTTTAGGGTTTCAAAGAAAAGGAATATCAAACGGAGTCCAAATGGAATGAAACCTTCGGGAACATGATTTTCTCAACAAATTTGATCCAGGAGACTTGGAGTGGGTGTCAAGAAACAAGGGAGGAAGGCACGAGGCAGGGGGCACGCCTAGCCCCCTATGCGCGCCCTCCACCCTCGTGGGCCCTCCGTTGCTCCACCGACGTACTTCTTCCTCCTATATATATCCATGTACCCCCCAAACATCTAGGAGCACCATGAAAACCTAATTCCACCACCGCAACCTTCTGTACCCGAGAGATCCCATCTTGGGGCCTTTTCCAAAGCTCCGCCGGAGGGGGCATTGATCACGGAGGGCCTCTACATCAACTCCATGGCCTCACCGGTGATGTGTGAGTAGTTTACTTCAGACCTACGGGTCCATAGTTATTAGCTAGATGGCTTCTTCTCTCTCTTTGGATCTCAATACAAAGTTCTCCTCGATCTTCTTGGAGATCTATTTGATGTAATCTTCTTTTGTGGTGTGTTTGTCGAGATTCGATGAATTGTGGGTTTATGATCCAGATTATCTATGAAAAATATTTGATTCTCCTCTGAATTATTTTATGTATGATTGGTTTATCTTTGCAAGTCTCTTCGAATTATCAGTTTGGTTTGGCCTACTAAATTGATCTTTCTTGCAATGGGAGAAGTGCTTAGCTTTGGGTTCAATCTTGCGGTGTCCTTTCCCAGTGACAGTAGGGGCAGCAAGGCACGTATTGTATTGTTGCCATCGAGGATAAAAAGATGGGGTTTATATCATATTGCATGAGTTTATCCCTCTACATCATGTCATCTTCCTTAAAGCATTACTCTGTTCTTATGAACTTAATACTCTAGATGCATGCTGGATAGCGGTCGATGTGTGGAGTAATAGTAGTAGATGCAGAATCGTTTTGGTCTACTTGTCTCGGACGTGATGCCTATATACATGATCATGCCTAGATATTCTCATAATTATTCGCTTTTCTATCAATTGCTTGACAGTAATTCGTTTACCCACCGTAATACTTATGCTCTTGAGAGGAGCCGCTAGTGAAACCTATGGCCCCCGGGTCTATCTTCCATCATATTAATATTCCAACACTTAGTTATTTCCTTTGCCGTTTATTTTACTTTGCATCTTTATTTCTCTCTATCATAAAAATACCAAAAATATTATCTTATCATATCTATCAGATCTCACTCTCGTAAGTGACCGTGAAGGGCTTGCCAACCCCTTTATCATGTTGGTTGCGAGGTTCTTATTTGTTTGTGTAGGTGTGTGGGACTTGAGCGTGATCTCCTACTGGATTCATACCTTGGTTCTCAAAAACTGAGGGAAATACTTACGTTACTTTGCTGCATCACCCTTTCCTCTTCAAGGGACAACTAACACAGTGCTCAAGAGGTAGCAATGTACAACTATACCATCCGCGAGGGAAGCCTGGAAGAGAAGACGGATGAAGGAGCTGCAAAGTCTACAGCGACCGGACGACCGGAACCCGCCGGACGTCCGACCCTCTACGGCCGCCGGACGACCGACGAACACCGGACGTCTGACAAATCCCGGGCATTGGACGTCTGACGCTCACCGGAAATCCGGTGCCACCCATCCCGAAGCAGAACAATGGACGTCCGACACCCTCCGGACAACCGGACCCCCGCGAGCAACCGGACGTCGGATGCCGACCGGACGTCCGACCCTGCCTGTGCGCAGCTGGGCCTTTGTCCTTGTATCTCCCTCCCACTTACCCCTTCGTGGCTTACACTATAAATAGAGCTTCCCCTCATCCTTTCTAGGGTTAGCAAAGTGATAGCTCATTTGATAGAGAGCTTTGCTCCTTGTACCACTCTACTCTTGAGAGAGAGAGAGACTACTACTCCATTGGAGGCCAAGACCTCCATCTAGGAGAAGATCCTGCGGGATATATCGTCAAGATCCCTTCATGGGAAGATCCGTCTAGGATATCATCAAGACCTCCTTTTGGAGATGAACCTTACCTTGTATCTTTCCCTTTATTGTTCATGTACCTTGTGGATCTTGTGTGTTTGTTTGTCTAGTGGATGTGTGATTGGACTTGTTCTTGAGTGTTTCCCCTTGTGATTTCTCTCCATTCTTCCCCGTGTTCTTCGTGTTCTTAGTTGGGATCTGCTCCGTTCGTAAAAGATCGGCTGTATAGGGTTCAACCCTACATTAGATTGCCTGAAGAAGTTTGGAATGCAAGACTGCAAAGGATACACGACGCCAATGCCAACCAAAAGTCATCTGGGCCCCGATGACAATGGTAAAGAGTTCGATCAAAAGGTATACCGCTCCATGATTGGTTCTTTACTCTATTTATGTGCATCTAGACCAGATATAATGCTTAGCGTTTGCATGTGTGACCGATTCCAAGCGGCACCAAAGGAGTCGCATCACTTAGCTGTGAAGCGAATTATTCGATATTTGGCTTACACCCCAACACTTGGATTATTGTATCCAAAGGGCTCAGAGTTTGATCTAGTTGGATTCTCAGATGCTGATTATGCTGGTGACAAGGTTGATTGCAAGTCCACATCAGGCACATGTGACTTTCTTGGACGATCTCTTGTATGTGGGTCTTCAAAGAAGCAGAACTGTGTATCTCTCTCCACTACTGAATCTGAATACATTGCTGCTGGATCTTTCTGCGCTCAGCTTCTATGGATGAAGCAAACTCTCAAAGGACTATGGTATCCACCTGAAGCATGTGCCACTCTATTGCGATAATGAAAGTGCAATCAAGATCGCCAACAATCCAGTTCAGCACTCGAAGACAAAGCACATTCAGATCCGTCATCACTTTCTCAGAGATCATGTCATGAAGGAAGATATTGATATCATTCATGTCAACACTGAAGAGCAATTGGCAGATATCTTCGCAAAGCCCTTGGATGAGAAAAGGTTTTGCAAGTCGCGGTGTGAGCTAAATATCTTAGAATCCTCAAATGTCCTATAATTCGACACACATCCTAACACTTATGCACGTTGATGACTTAGATGTGCAACACACAAAGTAACGTATATCTTCAATCAATGAAGACATACATTCTAAGTGTGAATACATTAACGCGGAATTTGACTTCAGAGCGCCACAATAATTCTGCGTCATGTCTGGGTCTAATACTTCCTATAGGGTGGGTAACGCCACCACCAAAATCTTTTTGAAGTGTTTCATGTGGCGTCATAATTGCATAGTCTTCACATTTGATTTCTCTCAACATTGATTTAACTGCATGTTTATCTTCACAATGTTGAGTTGGTCTTATATATTCGTGTTTAGTTCGTAGAGAAGAATCACAATCATACAGGCTAGACTTCTAGGCTTTAGCCACTACGATCTCGTGGTAGATCAACTCTTGTAATCCTCATACTCATCAAGATCAATCAAGAAGGACGTAGGGTATTACCTCCATCAAGAGGGCCCGAACCTGGGTAAAACACTGTGTCCCCTGTCTCCTTCTACCATAGACCTTAGACAAACAGTTCAGGACCCCCTACCCGAGATCCGTTGGTTTTGACACCGACATTGGTGCTTTCATTGAGAGTTCCACTGTGTCGCCGCCAGAAGGTTCAATGGCTCCATCGATCATCTACAACGATGTTGCCCTGGGGGAGGTTTTTTTCCCCGGCCAGATCTTCGTACTTGGCGGCTCCGTACTGCGGGCCAACTCGCTTGTCCATCTAGAGCAGATCGACAGCTACGCCCAGGTCACCAAATTAGTTTTGGAAACCTGGATTATGTCGCTGATATCTGAGGAGACTTGATCTTCCAAGGATTCACAACCCAACCTCCGCTCTGGCCTTAGATTCGGAGCGTGTCGCCAGGTCCGAAGACGGGACTTCTAAGCCCGCCGGACTATCTGCGGCTAATAAGACGAGTACGGGAGAGCCAGAGGAAGCAGTGTCGCTGGCAACCATCATAAAGCCGGACTCTTCTCCGGACAATAGCTCCGAACCCTCGGAGTCAGCATCGTGTGGGCTCGGTGTGACGCCCCAAGACCGGAGCTTCAGATGCCTTCCGTGGTTTCCGGGTTTCGTCGTGTGTTTTGTTTGGTTCATTGCATTCATCATTGCATCATGTGCATTGTGTGTTTTTCATACATATTAAGTTGTTGCGTGTTCAATGCATGAATCTTGCTTCATCACCTTCTCCTTCCCTCTACTTCCTTCTTTTGGCAAGTGTCATGTTCCCATCTCTTTTAATGTTCATCTTTGCCTCAATTTTCTAACACCATGCACCTAGCCTCTCTGTCAAATTTCATCTCTATTGAAATTGTTTTGGTTAGGGTTTAAAATGGTTCAAGTTTGAATTTAATGCATATGGGGATTTACCGGATTTGTTGTTTGTTATATCCGGCCCCATTTAAATTGTTTAAATGGTATAGTTTTGTTATGCTTCACCTCTTGCCATGTTAACCAACATTTAATATTGTTGAGTACCTAACCAAGAGTGAACTAAATAATTGATGTGGTGTTCCGTCAATATGCAACTCGTTGCATATTGAGCTCCACTTAACTTGTAGTTTTGTTTGTGCCCTTTTCCATGCCATGCATATTTAAACCGGACATGCATCATACTTGTTTGCGCATCGTGCCATGCTTATGTGTTGGTTGTTTACTATGTTGTTTGCTTCTTTCCGGTGTTGCTTCTTCAGGTTAGTTCGGATAACGTCGTGTTGTGAGGATCTGTTCGACTACATCCGTTTGTCTTCTTCTTGGACTCGTTCTTCTTCCTTGTGGGAGTTCAGGCAAGATGACCATACCCTCGAAATCACTTCTATCTTTGCTTGCTAGTTGCTCGCTCTTTTGCTATGCCTATGCTGCGATACCTACCACTTGCTTATCATGCCTCCTATATTGTTGAACCAAGCCTCTAACCCACCTTGTCCTAGCAAACCGTTGATTGGCTTTGTTACCGCGTTGTTCAGCCCCTCTTATAGCATTGTTAGTTGCAGGTGAAGATTGAAGTTTGTTCCTTGTTGGAACATGGAGATGTTGTTCCTTGTTGGAACATGTTTTACTTGTTGGGATATCACAATATCTCTTATTTAATTAATGCATCTATATACTTGGTAAAGGGTGGAAGGCTCGGCCTTATGCCTGGTGTTTTGTTCCACTCTTGCCGCCCTAGTTTCCGTCATATCGGTGTTATGTTCCCGAATTTTGTGTTCCTTACGCGGTTGGGTATTAATGGGAACCCCTTGACAGTTCGCCTTGAATAAAACTCTTCCAGCAATGCCCAACTTTGGTTTTACCATTCACCACCTAGCCTTTTCTTTTCCCTTGGGAGTCGTGCTCCTGAGGGTCATCATTATTTTACCCCCCCGGGCCAGTGCTCCTCTGAGTGTTGGTCCAACCTGTCAGCTACCGGTGGCCACCAGGGGCAACTCTGGGCTGGCCTACCCGTACCTTGGACAATCTGAGTGTGCCCTGAGAAAGAGATATGTGCAGCTCCTATCGGGATTTGTCGGCACATTCGGGCGGTGTTGCTGGTTTAGGTTTACCTTGTTGAAATGTCTTGTAACCGGGATTCCGAGTCTGATCGGGTCTTCCCACTAGAAGGAATATCCTTCGTTGACCGTGAGAGCTTGTTATGTGCTAAGTTGGGACACCCCTGCAGGGATTTGAACTTTTGAAAGCCATCCCCGCGGTTATGGGCAGATGGGAATTTGTTAACGTCCGCTTGTAGAAAACCTGAAGTTGACCTTAATTAAAATGCATCAACCACGTGTGTAACCGTGATGGTCTCTTTCCGGCGGAGTCCGAGTAGTGAACACGGTGTTGGAGTTATGCTTGACGTAGGTTGTTTTAGGATCACTTCTTGATCATAGATTTCTCGAACGTGCTTTGCCTTCTCTTCTCGCTCTCTTTTGCGTATGTTAGCCACCATATATGCTAGTCGCTTGCAGCAGCTCCACATATATACCTTGCCTTACCTATAAGCTTAAATAGTCTTGATCGCGAGGGTGTGAGATTGTTGAGTCCCCGTGACTCACAGATACTTCCAAAACCAGTTTGCAGGTGCCGATGTTCCCGAGCAGGTGACGCAACCAAGCTCAAGGAGGAGTTCGATGAAGATGTTGTCCTTTGTGTTGTTTCATTCTAGTTGATCAGTAGTGAAGCCCAGTCGGGACGATCGGGGATCTGTGTAGCATTTGGGGTAGTCTTCTTTTATTTTGGGTTCCGTAGTCAGACCTTGATTATATCTGGTTGATGTAATGCTTTATTCATGTAATTGTGTGAAGTGGCGATTGTAAGCCAACTATGTATCTCTTTCCCTTATGTATTACATGGGTTGTGTGAAGATTACCTCACTTGCAACATTGCTTTCAATGCGGTTATGCCTCTAAGTCGTGCTTCGACACGTGGGAGATATAGCCGCATCGAGGGTGTTACAAGTTGGTATCAGAGCCATCCCCGACCTTAGGAGCCCCCTGCTTGATCGAATTAGCTGACATTTTTGAGTCTAGAAAAATGTTTTGAGTCATTTAGGAATTATATATCGGAGAGCTTAGGAATTCTTTTTACTCCCCAGTCCCTTCATCGCTCTGGTAAGGCATCCTGACGTAGAGTTTTGACTCTTCTCTTCTCAAATTTCACTAAAAAAAATTTAGGATCACGCGGGTATCTTGGAATCGTTCCGATCGATTTGTGATGAGAACATTGTTCTTGGTGCCTCCTGACATTTAGGGGTTGTGGCAGTGTCCCGGGGAGTTGAGCTCCGAGGTGTTGTCGTCACAATTTTATCGTTGCAGTTCTGGAATACCTGAGTTTAGTTTCGCCGACATCGAAAATCTCTTTTATGCAGTTGTTGGTGAGATAACCTCGACGCCACCCAGTACTGGGGCGGGAGTTCGGGAGTATTGCCATAACTCGTATAACGGATGCTTTTTGATGGTTGAGGTAGACGATTTCCGAAGGTTTCTTGGTTATGTGTTGAAGGATGGATACAGCTGGATGTAGGATTTGCTAGTTTTGGGTGAGATATTATGCTTCCCCTGTATCCCCAACACCTAATTGCATAACCAGAAAGTTTCGGGAGTTTATAAGTGGGAATTCAAGTAGCTCTTAGGATATCTTTCCGACAGATTTATGATATGAAATTGGGGTTCGACGTCTAGTGGTCCGCCTATCCACGGTTGGTTTTACAGTGGTCTCGTTGTGTCTTAAAGAGTCCTTGGCTATGCCGACTCGGGGACGCTTCGTATGTCATGTACACTGCCTTGTACATGATGGTGCTGTACGATCGAGCCCGTGTAGGCCCCACCACGAAAACTTCGGACGAAATCTCTATCATATGTTTGTTCCGGCTTATTCTGCAAGCCAATCCTTTGTTTTGTTTTGAGTTGCGGTATTCGAGTTGCTTCGAAGTCAAGTGTTGATTCCATACCTTTTCTAAGCGGTGTTCTCATATTCCGATGTGAATACTAATCCTTCTCGATAATCGAGATTGTCCTAACAACCTTTCTCAATCGGTGTGCTTCTCTTCAAGTGGATCCGATCATTTCAACATTCGCAAGATCAATTCTAAGTTTCTCAACGGTGTTTGTTTCATCTGTTCCAAGTTGCCTTTGTTTTTCCCACCCACCCTCCCTTGTTTTCTTCAAGGACTCGGAATTCTTAATCAAGTATCCTTTTATTCATATGAAGTCTCTCCATTCTTTTACATCAATGTTCTTATCCGGTGATTCTCAGGAAGATGCTAACGGAGCTTCTAGTTCATCATTCTTCATTCTCTTTTATCCGATGAATTCAATTCAAGCTTTGCTAATTATATTCTTTCCTCGTTGCAAATACCTTCTCATGCCAGTGCACCTCATATTCAGTCATTTCTCGCTATTCAATTGTTCCGGAGTGCTCAAGATATCTCGAAGATTCATGTTTCCACTCTGCATTCGTTCAAGATCTTTCGAGGATGTTCTCTCATTCAAACCATTTAATTCAACCGGTGCATTCTCCTTTTCAAGTAATCTTTTCAACGGTGTATCTTTTCAGTGGGCCCTAACCCACAGGTCTTTCTCCAGGATCTTACCTGACTCTTCTTATTTTTCTGGAGCTATCCAAATTTCTTTTCGAAGTGTGACATAAGAATGAATTTTCATCAGTCAGAGGGTTTCTCCAAGATCTTTCAAATTCTTTTCATCATTGGCTCAACCTCTTTGTTTTGATTCTTCCGGAGTGTCTAAACAATTCATGGTGGTATTTCTCGTCGTAATTCAAAATTTGAAGACCAAAGAAGATTTTCTCTCAATCCTGCTCCATTCTCTTCAAGATTGGTGATTCTAGCTTGTTGCCATCCCCTCATAATTGTTTTGATTATGAGAATTCTTTTCACCCATCCGGAGTAATTCAGGAGTCTTTTCAGTTTGTTTATCTGAAGGCCATCAATTCAGGATTATTCATTCCAGCTTTCAGCTCTCATTCTCCAAATCTAACCAGTGCATCATTCAAGTATATTCTCTAATCAGTTCATGATCTCTTTGTTCTCTTGTATCTAAACTCTCTCATGTATTTTCGTTCATTCTCAATTCTTACGGTGGTTCTTCCAAGATTTTGTCTTCCTTCGTTCATCGTATCAATTCGTTCGTTCTTCCAAATCCTAACGGTGCTTCGTGGAAGACATTCTCAAGCTTATGTTATATCTCTCTTAATCTTTTCTATGAGAATAAGTAATATGCCAAATCTGTTGTTTTTCATCAATTTAATTGATGAAGGATAAGCAGAATTTAATTCTTATTCTTGTTTCATCGAGTGAACTCAATTCCCTATTCCGGAGGTTCATCAAAATTCTTGATCTCAATTGTTCATCTTATCTTTTTCCCAGAGTTCCTACCTCTCGCAATTATATCACCACGGAGATCCATCTAAATCATTACAGGGTTTCACCTTGTGTTTCCAACTTCTCTTTCTTTTCGTTATCCTTTTGTTATCGGAGTTCTTCATGGAGGTTCTACATGATGGTTCATCAAGGATTTATTTCCTTATCGAAGCGTTCATCAAGATTCTTTTCTAAGGAGCTTAAGTTTCTTCATCTTGCAATCCGAAGTGCAATTCTTTCTTCCATATCATTGGAGGTGGTATTATGTCATTCTTGATAATTTGAGTTCATGCTTCATGATTCACATGTTGTTAAGAGTGAGATATTTTAAATCCATCAACCTCTTCATTGGAGTTATCTTGGGTTATATTTCACCTAAAGCTTCCCCTAAGGATTGTTGCTATTATGGTGCTTATAATTAACCCAAGTTCTTTTATCCTTCCGGCGAGTAAGTTTATCGTCTCCTTCTTGATATCAAGTCAATCTATTGTTCCGTTAGTGGCAGAATTTCACCTCATAGTTTTGAGAAGTTTTTTTTCATAAGCCCACTACCATCTTACTCTTTTCGTTGTTGGTTTTCCAACAATTCCGTTCGACCCTTCTCCTAAAAGATGCCTTGTCAAGCTCTTTTGTGACAGAACTTGGCATTTTCTTCTCCATTCTTTTGTCTCAATTACCTATCTTCTACTCTTTCGTTCCGGAGGCATTGTGATGTTGCTCTCTTCTACCCATCTTCTTGTTTTGTCATGATAGTGTTCTTTTCTTTGCTTATCCATTCAACCGGAGTGTCGTGTTTTCTTTCGAGCTCTCTCATCTTATCAAATTTTGCATCCCTTCTCAGTCGAAGTGATGTCCAAATTATATCAGTCTTATTCCTTCTCTATCTTGTTTTAACCGAAGTGTTATCTCTACTATTCCTCTTCTAACCGGAGTCTCATCCAAGTGCTTTCATTTTGCAAAGCTCATATTCTGTACCTCCATTTCTAACCGGAGTGCTGTTCGAATTTGTTCTTCCTTGTTCCTCTTTTTTAACGAAGTGTCTTCAACTTTGTTCATCTCCGTTTATTCTATTCTCGGAAATGGCTTAACCTTTCAAGGTTCTTTGGTCTCACTCGCTTGTCAAAGAAGCAACTTAGTTTTACCTTTCTCTTCCATTGTCCCTCCGGTGCCATTCTAGATCTCGGGACGAGATCCTTTCGTAGTGGTGGAGTGTTGTGACGCCCCAAGACCGGAGCTTCAGATGCCTTCCGTGGTTTCCGGGTTTCATCGTGTGTTTTGTTTGGTTCATTGCATTCGTCATTGCATCATGTGCATTGTGTGTTTTTCATACATATTAAGTTGTTGCATGTTCCATGCATGAATCTTGCTTCATCACCTTCTCCTTCCCTCTACTTCCTTCTTTTGGCAAGTGTCACATTCCCTTCTCTTTTAATGTTCATCTTTGCCTCAATTTTCTAACACCATGCACCTAGCCTCTCTGTCAAATTCATCTCTATTGAAATTGTTTTGGTTAGGGTTTAAAATGGTTCAAGTTTCAATTTAATTCAACCTTGAATTATTTTTACTCCCTTTAAAAATCTCCAAACCAATTTTGTTAAATAGAGCACATTTTCAGGATCACGAGTATATTTTTATATTTCTCTAGCTCCTCTCCTTTTTTCCTGCTCTTTCCTTTTTGTTTTTCTGTCTGAAGAGATAGAAAAGCAGCAGCAGCAGCTACCTGGGCCTCGGCCACCCAGTCGGCCCATTAGCTCAGCCAGCGCCTACTAACCCTAGGCCCATTGTCCTCTAAGGCCCAGCCTCCTTTCTAACCCTAGGCTTCCTGAGCCCAATCCATCGCGCACCTCTCCCTCTCGATCCCTCCCTCGTGCCGCCAGGAGAGGCACCACGCTCGACCCCTCCTCTCGCCCATGACCTTTTTCTCCCTGCTCGATCCCCTCTCTCCCTTCGCTCTCTCCACGCCGCTGCATCCTCTGCACGTCGATCCCCTCGCTCGTCCTCCTCCAAACCCCGGCGTTGATCTTCCTCTGCCATGGCCTTCCTCCTGCTTCTCCTCGGCGCTACCAACCCGCCTCGACCTTGTTGCCAGCAGCAGCTGCTGCACCATCTCGCCGACACCCGTCGTCCCCTCTGCTCTACCCTGCCTCTGCTGCCGCCCATGGCCCGACACCCGTTGCCCCCTTTGCTTCCCTGCTCCAGAACGGCTGCCAAGCCTCCTCCTCGTCCAGTGTCACCGCCCGATGCGCAAGATCTGCCGCCCCTGCTTCCGTCGAGCTGTGTGGCCCCACCACCATCTTCAGCTGCTCCCGCCTGCAGCACCCTCAACCTGCGACCGTCATCGACCTCGCCTCGTGCACGACTTTGACCACCTCCTCTGCTCCAGGTGTGGACACCTCCTGCTCGAGACCCCACCTTCGGCCTCGCCATGGTTCCCCTTCACAAGCTGCATCCGTCAAGGACGTTGCCCCGCTGCCTTCTCTTGTCGAGACCGAGACCCCGTGAGCGTCAAGCTCTTCCACGATGCCCGAATGACTACGGACTGGGACGCCAAGTCCAACGACCATTGAACAGGGAACATCGCCAAGTACCACGACAGACCGCCAAGTACCCTTTCAAATCCGTCGAGACCGTCAAGTGAACGACTACCAACTACCATCGCTCCAATATCCGAACGATTTCGACGACATGAACATCTACGGAACGTTTACGACTACACGATGAACCAACAAGGCCGGCTACAACCCTTGTACCACTACTATTGCCAAGTACCACAACGACCGAAGCATACCTCTACGTTTGCCATGTACATCGACCGTCACCGAAGACCCATGTAGCACTAACGCCAAGTTCCCCTACCGTCGCCCTCGGAAACATCGAATGCGTCAAGTCCTTCTCCGAGACGTGTACCACTACTTCCTCTACCGTCACAAGAACATCTACTTCCTCTACTTTGCACTGACTCGTTCCGCCTCGAAATGCACCCTTGGAAGGTATAACTGCCGGACCAACCACCATGGACAAATGCATGTTGTATGTGATGTCCATGTTTGCACCGTGTCCGAGTTGTAATTACACGTATCCCCTCGTTTGCCATGCCGTCGACCCGTGGGAACCTGGTATGCGGGATCACCCCACCATCGTTGCGTGACTCGCTCCCGTCACACTTTCTTTTCACCGGCATCTCAATCGAGTTACCGGAACCGGAATGTTGCCATGGCACCATTTCCGTTTCGTCGTCGTGGTACCCCTTTCTTTCTACCATGGTGACAAATGCTTCATAAAATGCTCTTATCAACTTTTTCATAAATATTGCATAAAACTTGCACATGTCATCTGCATCATGATAACAACAATTAAAATGCTTAAAATTGTTGTTGCATTAAATTGCTAATGCATATGGGGATTTACCGGATTTGTTGTTTGTTATATCCGGCCCCATTTAAATTGTTTAAATGGTATAGTTTTGTTATGCTTCACCTCTTTCCATGTTAACCCACATTTAATATTGTTGAGTACCTAACCGAGAGTGAACTAAATAATTGATGTGGTGTTCCGTCAATATGCAACTCGTTGCATATTGAGCTCCACTTAACTTGTAGTTTTGTTTGTGCCCTTTGCCATGCCATGCATATTTAAACCAGACATGCATCATACTTGTTTGCGCATCGTGCCATGGTTATGTGTTGGTTGTTTACTATGTTGTTTGCTTCTTTCCGTTGTTGCTTCTTCGGGTTAGTTCTGATAACGTCGTGTTGTGAGGATCTATTCGACTACGTCTGTTTGTCTTCTTCTTGGACTCGTTCTTCTTCCTTGCGGGATTTCAGGCAAGATGACCATACCCTCGAAATCACTTCTATCTTTGCTTGCTAGTTGCTCGCTCTTTTGCTATGCCTATGCTGCGATACCTACCACTTGCTTATCATGCCTCCTATATTGTTGAACCAAGCCTCTAACCCACCTTGTCCTGGCAAACCGTTGATTGGCTTTGTTACCGCGTTGCTCAGCCCCTCTTATAGCGTTGTTAGTTGCAGGTGAAGATTGAAGTTTGTTCCTTGTTGGAACATGGAGATGTTGTTCCTTGTTGGAACATGTTTTACTTGTTGGAATATCACAATATCTCTTATTTAATTAATGCATCTATATACTTGGTAAAGGGTGGAAGGCTCGGCCTTATCCTGGTGTTTTGTTCCACTCTTGCCGCCCTAGTTTCCGTCATATCGGTGTTATGTTCCCGGATTTTGCGTTCCTTATGCGGTTGGGTAATAATGGGAACCCCTTGACAGTTCGCCTTGAATAAAACTCTTCCAGCAATGCCCAACTTTGGTTTTACCATTTGCCACCTAGCCTTTTCTTTTCCCTTGGGAGTTGCGCTCCTGAGGGTCATCATTATTTTACCCCCCCCCGGGCCGGTGCTCCTCTGAGTGTTGGTCCAACCTGTCAGCTGCCGGTGGCTACCAGGGGCAACTCTGGGCTGGCCTACCCGTACCTTGGACAATCTGAGTGTGCCCTGAGAAAGAGATATGTGCAGCTCCTATCGGGATTTGTCGGCACATTCGGGCGGTGTTGCTAGTTTAGTTTTACCTTGTCGAAATGTCTTGTAATCGGGATTCCGAGTCTGATCGGGTCTTCCCGCTAGAAGGAATATCCTTCGTTGACCGTGAGAGCTTGTTATGGGCTAAGTTGGGACACCCCTGCAGGGAATTGAACTTCCGAAAGCCGTGCCCGCGGTTATGGGTAGATGGGAATTTGTTAACGTATGGTTGTAGAAAACCTGAAGTTGACCTTAATTAAAATGCATCAACCGCGTGTGTAACCATGATGGTCTCTTTCCGGCGGAGTCCGAGAAGTGAACACGGTGTTGGAGTTATGCTTGACGTAGGTTGTTTTAGGATCACTTCTTGATCATAGATTTCTCGAACGTGCTTTGCCTTCTCTTCTCGCTCTCTTTTGCGTATGTTAGCCACCATATATGCTAGTCGCTTGCAGCAGCTCCACATATATACCTTGCCTTACATATAAGCTTAAATAGTCTTGATGACGAGGGTGTGAGATTGCTGAGTCCCCGTGACTCACAGATACTTCCAAAACAAGTTTGCAGGTGCCGATGTTCCCGAGCAGGTGACGCAACCAAGCTCAAGGAGGAGTTCGATGAAGATCTTGTCCTTTGTGTTGTTTCGTTCTAGTTGATCAGTAGTGGAGCCCAGTCGGGACGATCGGGGATCTGTGTAGCATTTGGGTTAGTCTTCTTTTATTTTGGGTTCCGTAGTCGGACCTTGATTGTATCTGGTTGATGTAATGCTTTATGCATGTAATTGTGTTATGTGGCGATTGTAAGCCAACTATGTATCTCTTTCTCTTATGTATTACATGTGTTGTGTGAAGATTACCTCACTTGCGACATTGCTTTCAATGCGGTTATGCCTCTAAGTCGTGCTTCGACACGTGGGAGATATAGCCGCATCGAGGGCGTTACACTCGGCCATGGAGTCCCCTTCCCGCCATACTCCACGGATTATTTTCTCCCTGGGCAAACCTAGCCATTAAGCGAGGCTCTGGACTTGATGTGATCCCTCGTTATTACAGAGGAGCAACGTTAGGACTATGCCCAGCCCGAACTAGGGGCTGAGAGCGGGGTGTTTTACGTCCCACCCACCACCCACTTCATCGCCACTGTCGAGGACTTAACTGACATGCTCGATTACGACTCCGAAGACATCGACGGTATGCACGACGATGCTGGGGAAGAGCAGGCCCAAAACCCGCCGTTTACCGGACGCCGGACGGCCATTTCTTCATATGACATATACATGGTGGATACACCCAAAGAGGGTGACAGCGATAACGAGAAAAATCCAGTAGAGGATAAACCTCCTAAGATACAACCAAAATGCTGGCGACGCTGCTCTAAATCATGCCGCAACAAAGACAGCAATACCGGCACGAGAGACAACAATACTCCGGACGATGCCGAAGACCAAGAAAACCCCGTCAAGCAAAACTCCGAACAAGACGATCGGGAGGATGGGCAAGTTAGCCCTGATGAATAGGCCACAAACGAAGACTTGGAGGATAGTAATTACCTTCCACTCTTCGAGGATGAGGTGAGCCTCGGCGACGAAGATTTTATCATGCCTGAGGAACCTCTCGAGCAGGAGCGCTTTAAACAACAGCTAATAGCCACTGCGAGGAGCCTGAAAAAGAAACAACAGCAACTTCAAGTTGATCAAGGTCATATCAGTGACAGATGGACTAATGTCCTGGCAGCCCAACCAAAATCCCACTTTGAGGATTACGGCCTCGTGCGCCCAACCAAAAGTTACCCGAAGCATAAACTGCTACCTCAATTCGACGACGAGGCACTTGAGCCCGTACCAGCAGCACATAATGCGGCTGACCGACCACCACATGGCCGGGACAAAATGGCAACTCAAGACAAACACCGGGCCATACTATCTCGCCGTAAAGGTAGAGACACAACAGCTCGGGGATATACATATGACCTATGGCAGGACCTGCAAAATAGAGCAGGTCCGGCCAGATTGATCTACAGATCGCAGGGGCGTGCCCCGACGCGCGACGACGGCTATCTAGTTGGACGTGACAAGCATAATCACACCCGGGCCGAAAACCACAGACGGACTCCATCCGAGCTACGTCGCAACCTGGCCGGATATAGAGGCGCCGCACACCCCCTCTGCTTTACTGATGAAGTAATGGAACATGAATTCCCAGAAGGGTTCAAACCCGTGAATATCGAATCATATGATGGAACAACAGATCCCGCGGTATTGATTGAGGACTTTCTTCTCCATATTCATATGGCCTGCGGTGATGATCTTCATGCCATCAATTACCTCCCCCTAAAACTCAAGGGACAGCTCGGCACTGGTTGAACAGCCTGCCTGAAAGCTCTATTGGAAGCTGGGAGGACCTGGAAGACGCCTTCCGCGACAACTTCCAAGGCACATACGTCAGACCTCCGGATACCGATGACTTAAGTCACATAGTTCAACAGCCTGGAGAGTCAGCCAGGAAATTTTGGACTCGGTTCCTAAATAAAAAGAACCAGATCGTTGACTGCCCAGATGCTGAAGCCCTAGTGGCCTTTAAGCATAGCATCCGCGACGAATGGCTCGCCCGACACCTCGACCAAGAAAAGCCGAAGTCCATGGCGGCCCTCACTTTACTTATGACCCGCTTTTGCATGGGGGAAGATAGCTGGCTAGCCCATAGCAATAATAATGCAAGCGAACCTGGCACTTCTGAAGCCAGAAATAGCAACGGCAAGCCCCGACGCAATAGGCATAAGCGTCGAAACAATGATAACAATACCTATGACATGGTGGTTAACGCCAGATTTAGTGGCTCCAAGTCCGGCCAGTGGAAGAAGCCATACAAAAGAAACAGTATGGGCCCATCCAACTTGGACCACATACTGGATCATCCATGTCAGATCTACGGCACCCCTGATAAACCGGCCAATCATACCCACAGAAGCTGTTGGGTCTTTAAACAGGCCGGTAAGTTCAATACCGAAGACAAGGAGAAGGGGTCGCAAAGTGAGGACGATGACGAGGAGACCCATCCACCGAACACAGGAGGACAAAAGAAGTTTCCCCCTTAATTCAAAACAATGAGCATGATATACATTACCCACATCCCCAAGAGGGAGCGCAAGCGAGCGCTCAGAGATGTCTACGCGATAGAGCCAGTCGCCCCAAAATTCAACTCATGGTCGTCCTGTCCGATCACTTTCGATCGCAGGGATCATCCGACTAGTATCCGTCATGGCGGCTCAGCCTCACTGGTCCTCGACCCAATCATTGATGGATTCCACCTCACACGCGTCCTCATGGACGGTGGCAGCAGCCTCAACCTACTCTATCAGGATACAGTCTGCAAGATGGGCATCGATCCGTCAAGAATCAAGCCCACAAAACTACCTTTAAAGGAGTAATACCAGGTGTAGAGGCCCGCTGCACAGGCTCAATTACATTGGAAGTTGTCTTCGGATCTCCGGACAACTTCCGAAGCGAGGACTTGATCTTCGATATCATCCCCTTCCGCAGTGGCTATCACACACTACTCGAACGAAATGCATTTGCTCGATTCAATGCGGTGCCACACTATGCTTATCTCAAGCTCAAGATGCCTGGACTACGCGGTGTCATAACAGTCAATGGAAACACAGAACGCTCCCTCCGTACCGAGGAGCACACTGCGGCCCTTGCAGCGGAAGTACATATCAGCCTTATCAAGCAGAATTTGAATTCGGCGGCGAAGCTCCCGGACACCGTCAAACTAGTCTAGATTACTCCGCAGCAGGACTGTCCAGCTCATTAGGAGCTCGACTAGCAATTCGGCCTCCGTCTCAGTCCCAACCAACTAGCGGCACACGTACCGCGTGCACATAACTACACACTCAAAATACCATGGGCAAAGATGGAGGTGTAACCCGATTGTGATCCATAATTCGGCTTGATCGTCCCTGGATACAGACGTTTTCTCTTTTATTTTTATCCTTTTCAGGTTTTTTCTCCACAGGTCCTTCTTGACGGCCTGATAATTGATCCTTTCGAAGGATGGATATACGAAGGTGGCAAGTAGCATCGATGTATGGGGGAATTTCTAGGTGGTCTTTTTGACGATCACTCTACCTATCTTCAGGACCCGCACGAAGCTCCCCCTTGCTCTTGGCATGTTAAATAGCCCTATTGCCTATCGCACTATTTCTACAAATACGTTTTGACATATTAATCAAATTGTAATGGAAACAGTTTGCGGCCCAACTTCTGTGGCACTGGCTTACTACTTCATTTTAATTCGTTATTCTTATGGATTGCATCTGTACACTTTGGTACATGTTGATTTTCCAAGAGCCTAATTGCGCTCCATACTACGGCAACAAGTCCGAACACTTTTACAGTATAGTTTGCTGTCTACTACACAACCTTCTTCTTGTAGACGTTGTTGGGCCTCCAAGTGCAGAGGTTTGTAGGACAGTAGAAAATTTCCCTCAAGTGGATGACCTAAGGTTTATCAATCCGTGGGAGGCGTAGGATGAAGATGGTCTCTCTCAAGCAACTTTGCAACCAAATAACAAAAAGTCTCTTGTGTCCCCAACACACCCAATACAATGGTAAATTGTATGGGTGCACTAGTTCGGCGAAGAGATGGTGATACAAGTGCAATATGGATGGTGGATATAGGTTTTTGTAATCTGAAAATATAAAAACAGCAAGGTAACTAATGATAAAAGTGAGTGAAAACGGTATTGCAATTGTAGGAAACAAGGCCTAGGGTTCATACTTTCAATAATGCAAGTTCTCTCAGTAATAATAACATAATTGGATCATATAAAAATCACACAACATGCAACAAAGAGTCATTCCAAAGTCACTAATAGCAGAGAAGAAACGAAGAGATTATTGTAGGGTACGAAACAACCTCAAAGTTATCCTTTCTGATCGATCTATTCAAGAGTCCATAGTAAAATAACAGGAAGCTATTCTTTCCGTTCAATCTATCCTAGAGTTCGTACTAGAATAACACCTTAAGACACAAATCAACCAAAACCCTAATGTCACCTAGATACTCCAATGTCACCTCAAGTATCCGTGGGTATGATTATACGATATGCATCACACAATATCAGGTTCATCTATTCAACCAACACAAAGAACTTCAAAGAGTGCCCCAAAGTTTCTACTGGAAAGTCAAGAAAAAAACGTGTGCCAACCCCTATGCATAAGTTCACGAGGTCACAAAACTCACAAGTTGATCAGGAAAACATATATCAAGTGGATCATGTGATATCCCATTGTCACCACAGATAAGCACGTGCAAGACATACGTCAAGTGTTCTGAAGTCCTTAAAGACTCAATCCGATAAGAAAACTTCAAAGGGAAAACTAAATCTGTTACAAGAGAGTAGAGGGGGAGAAACATCATAATATCCAACTATAATAGCAAAGCTCGCTATACATCAAGATTGTGCCGAATCAAGAACACGAGAGAGAGAGAGATCAAACACATAGCTACTGGTACATACCCTCAGCCCCGAGGGTGAACTACTCCCTCCTCGTCATGGAGAGCGCCGGGATGATGAGGATGGCCGCGGGAGAGGGATTCCCCCCTCCAGCAGGGTGCCGGAACGGGTCTAGATTGGTTTTCGGTGGCTACAAAGGCTTGCGGCGGCGGAACTCCTGATCTAGGTTATGTTCTGGAAGTTTGGGTATATATAAGAGGTTTTGGTGTCGGGAACAAGTCAGGGGGGTCTCCAAGGCGGCCACGAGGTAGGGGCACGCCCAGGGGGTAGGGTGCGCCCCACCCTCGTGGGTGCCTCGGGACTCTTCTGGCCCATCTCTGATACTCCGTGCGCTTCTCCTGGTCCGAAAACGATCTCCGTGAAATTTCAGGTCAATTGGACTCCGTTTGGTTTTCCTTTTCTGCGATACTCAAAACAAGGGAAAAACCGAAACTGGCACTGGGCTCTAGGTTAATAGGTTAATCCCAAAAATCATATAAAATAGCATATAAAACATCCTAGATGGATAATATAATAGCATGGAACAATAAAAAATTATAGATACGTTGGAGACGTATCAAGCATCCCCAAGCTTAATTCCTGCTCGTCCTCGAGTAGGTAAATGATAAAAATAGAATTTTTGATGTGGACTGCTACCTAACATATTTATCAATGTAATCTTCTTTATTGTGGCAAAAATATTCAGATCCATAAGATTCAAGACAAAAGTTTAATATTGACATAAAAAAATAATACTTCAAGCATACTAACCAAGCAATTATGTCTTCTCAAAATAACATAGCCAAAGAAAGCTCATCCCTACAAAATCATATAGTTTGGCTATGCTTCATCTTCGTCACACAAAAATGCTCTCATCCTGCACAACCCTGATGACAAGCCAAGCAATTGTTTCATACTTTAGTAATCTCAAACTTTTTTCAACTTTCACGCAATACATGAGTGTGAGCCATGGACATAGCACTATGGGTAGAATAGAATATAATGATGGGGGTTGTGTGTAGAAGGCAAAAAAGGAGAAGGTCTCGCATTGATGCGGCTAATCAATGGGCTATGGAGATGCCGATCAATTGATGTCAATGCAAGGAATGGGATTGCCATCCAACGGATGCACTAGAGCTATAAATGTATGAAATCTCATCAAAAGAAACTAAGTGGGTGTGCAACCAACTTGCTTGCTCACGAAGACCTAGGGCATTTGAGGAAGCCCATTGTTGGAATATACAAGCCAAGTTCTATAATGAAAAATTCCCACTAGTATATGAAAGTGACAAAATAAGAGACTCTCTATCATAAAGATCATGGTGCTACTTTGAAACACAAGTGTGGAAAAAGGATAGTAGCATTGTCCCTTTTATTTTCTCTTTTTTGGGCCTTCCTTTTTTTATTTGGCCTTTCTCTTTTTTTAATTTTTTATTTGGTCTTTCCCCTTTTTTGGCCTTTCTCTTTTTTTGGGACAATGCTCTATTAATGATGATCATCACACTTCTATTTATTTACAACTTAATGATTACAACTCGATACTAGAACAAAGCATGACTCTATATGAGTGCCTCCGGCGGTGTACCGGGATGGGCAATGAAACAAGAGTGACATTTATGAAATTATGCATGGTGGCTTTGCCACAAATACGATGTCAACTACATGATCATGCAAGGCAATATGACAATGATGAAGCGTGTCATAATAAACGGAACAGTGGAAAGTTGCATGGCAATATATCTCGGAATGGCTATGGAAATGCCATAATAGGTAGGTATGGTGGCTGTTTTGAGGAAGATATAACGAGGTTTATGTGTGATAGAGCATATCATATCACGGGGTTTGGATGCACCGGTGAAGTTTGCACCAACTCTCGAGGTGAGAAAGGGTAATGCATGATACCGAAGAGGCTAGCAATGATGGAAAGGTGAGAGTGCGTATAATCCATGGGCTCAAATTAGTCATAAAGAACTCAATACTTGTTGCAAAAATCTACAAGTCATCAAAAACCAAGCATTACGCGCATGCTCCCAGGGGGAAAGATTGGTAGGAAAAGACCATCGCTCGTCCCCGACAATCAAAGAAACACCTCATGCTTCAAATTTGTCACACAACGGTTGCCATACGTGCATGCTATGGGACTTGCAAACCTCAACACAAGTATTTCTCAAATTCACAACTACTTAACTAGAATGACTCTGATATCACCATCTTCATAACTCAAAACAATCATCAAGTATCAAACTTCTCATAGTATTCAATGCACTCTATATGAAAGTTTTTATTATACCCATCTTGGATGCCCATCATATTAGGACTAGTTTCATAACCAAAGAAAACTTCCATGCTCTTCTAAAATACTCTCAAAGTAATATAAGTGAAGCATGAGAGTTCAACAATTTCTTCAAAATAAAACTACCGCCATGCTCTAAGATGATATAAGTGAAGCACTAGAGCAAACGACAAACTACTCCGAAAGATATAAGCGAAGCACAATGAGTAGTTGAATAATTATGCAACTATGTGAAGACTCTCTAACATTTAAGAAATTCAGATCTTGGTATTTTATTCAAACAGAGAGCAAAAAAAATAAAAAAAATGACGCTTCAAGCAAAACACATATCATGTGGTGAATAAAAATATAGCCTCAAGTAAAGTTACCGATGAACGAAGACGAAAGAGGGGATGCCTTCCAGGGCATCCCCAAGATTAGGCTCATGGTTGTCCTTGAATATTACCTTGGGGTGCCTTGGGTATCCCCAAGCTTAGGCTCTTGCCACTCCTTATTCCATAGTCCATCGAATCTTTACCCAAAACTTGAAAACTTCACGACACAAAACTTAACAGAAAACTCGTAAGCTCCGTTAGTATAAGAAAATAAATCACCACTTAGGTACTATTGTGAACTAATTATGAATTCATATTGGTGTAATATATACTGTATTCCTACTTCCATATGGTTCATACCCTTCGATACTACTCAAAGATTCATCAAAATAAGAAAACAACACAATAAAAAACAGAATCCGTCAAAAACAGAACAGTCTGTAGTAATCTGTATCATTCGAATACTTCTGTCACTCCAAAACTTCTGAAATAAATTGTTGGACCTGAATAATTTGTCTATTAATCATCTACAAAATGAATCAACCTAAACACACTCTCCAGTAAATAGTGGAAGCTAATCTCGTGAGCGCAAAATTTTCTGTTTTTTATAGCAAGATCGCAAAGACTTCACCCAAGTCTTCCCAAAGGTTCTACTTGGAACAAACACTAATTAAAACATAAAAAACACAATCATAACAGAGGATAGATGATTTATTTATTAATAAACAGGAACAAAAAGCAAGTAACAACAATAAAATTGGGTTGCCTCCCAACAAGCGCTATCGTTTAACGCCCCTAGCTAGGCATGATGATCTCAATGATGCTCAAATAAAAGATAAGAATTGAAACATAAAGAGAGCATCATGAAGAATATGACTAGCACATTTAAGTCTAACCCACTTCCTATGCATAGGGATTTTGTGAGCAAACAACTTGTGGGAACAAGAATCAACTTGCATAGGAAAGGAAAACAAGCATAACTTCAAGATTTTAAGCACATAGAGAGGAAACTTGATATTATTGCAATTCATACAAGCATAAGTTCCTCCCTCATAATAATTACATGTAGGATCATAAGCAAATTCAACAATATAGCTATCACAAAACATATTCTTAACATGATCCACATGTATGCAAAGTTGACACTCTTCCAAAATAGTGGGATTAACATTAGCTAAAGTCATGACCTCTACAAACCCACTTTCATAATTATCACAATAAGATTCAACACCCTCCAAAATAGTGGGATCATTACTTCCTAAAGTTGACACTCTTCCAAACCCACTTTCATAAATATAATCGTCATAAATAGGAGGCATGCTATCATCAAAATAAATTTTCTCATCAAAACTTGGGGGACAAAAAATATCATCTTCATCAAACATAGCATCCCCAAGCTTGTAGCTTTGCATATCATGCCACATCCTTAGTTATGGTATGATCCTAGGCTTGCTTTGTGCATCATGTTTAAATTTCAAATGAAATTGAAGTGGGGATGTTTCAAACCCTAGCCCAAAGCAAATTCAAATAGGTTCAACTTTAAAATGGATTTTCATTGAACCCAAAATGTTCTTCAAAAATGTTCGTGCTCTTTGGATAATGTTGGGAACAACAACCAAAGGTGATGCACATTTTTGCTACACATTTTGGATTTTTGAATCAATGCATAAATATTTGATTTGGAGCTGTTTAAATTATATAAATATTTTAATGCCTCCAAAAATGTTGGGAATTGGTGAGGGCCTCTGGAATATTATATCTAGATGCCACAAATATTTTCAGCATTTATGGAAGTGTTTTAACATTTCTTTTGGATACAAAACAAATGTCAGAAATAGAAAAAGAAAACAGGAAAAGGAAAACACTTACCTGACGCTTACCTGGCGCCCCACCACGGCCCAACAGTGGCCCGGCCCAACTGGCCGTTGCCAGTTGTCTCCCTCGCCAGGAGGCAGCGGCGAAAGGGAGCACGGCGAGCGTGCATGCCCGCTAGGCAGCTGCTTGCTGCCTCCTCTCCCTCCTCGGCGCTGTCCACCCCCGAGAGCTCCACCGAGCCCCCCTGGTCTCTCTCCATTCTCCCCGAGCTCCTCCCCATCCTCTGTCTCGCTCTCCCCCTCTGTCCTGAGCGCAGCGGAGAGCACCGCCGTGTGCCACCGCGACCACCGCCTTCCAATCGCCTCTTCGACGTGCCCACGAGGTCCGCCTCGTCGCCGTAGTCCTCTCTGCCGGGCCACGCGGTGCCGGACGCCTCGATGCATCGTCCCTGACCCCTTCATCCTCCTCGGGTCGCCGGAGATCCGCCTCGCCGCCCCGCTCGCTCCGACGCTCCTTCGGCCTCGCCGACCTGCTCGTCTGATTCACCGTGAGCCACTGACCCGAACCCCCTCCTTTGTGCTCCGTTTGCACGTTGTAGACGTCGCCCTGCCGGAGACCGAACCACGCCGCCGCCCGAGCTTCTCGCCGCCGTGGCCACAGCCGTCGTAGCTCCCAACCGAGCACACCCACGTGCTCACCACACCGCGTAGGTGCCGTAGGAGCTAAGCACGCCACTCCCCGGCCACCGTAGCGTTGACCCCGAGTTCGCCCGAGCTCCGGCGACCACCAAGATCGACGCCGGTGACGACTCCGGCCACCCCAGCACCTCTCATGTGCTCCCCTGGATGCGGCGCACGCCCAGCTCCACGCAGAGCTTCTCCGCCGTCCTTTTGTTCGCCTGAGGGCGAAACCCGAGCCTCCGCCATGCGTGCTGTTGCCGGCGACGAGCCGCCGGGTGTTGGGCCATTGACCAGGGGTTTGACCTCCCCTGGGTCATTGACATGTGGGGCCAGCCCCATCTAATTACCTAGTTTAGATTTAACTAAAATAGGATTGGCCCTGTGACACTGACGTGTGGACCCCACACGTCAGGTTTGACCTGGTCATCCGCCTTTGACCTGCTGACGTAAGCATGACGCTGTGCTGACGCATTATATCATTTTCTGGTATTAATTTAAATCAGGAAATTCCAGAAAATAGTTAAAACTTCTAAAAATCATAGTAATTCAACCGTAGCTCAGATTGAAATAAATTATATATGAAAAATTATCAGAAAAATGCAAGGAATCCATTTATGCCTGTTACATGCATGAAAAACCAACTTATACTTGCTGTATAAGTGAAAACATAATAATGGCATGTTATATAATTAATTTGGGGTTAGCATATGAACCCTTGGTTCTTATGGACTTCAACCAAATTGATGCTAGATGCATTAGGGAAAATCATAGCATCTTTGAAATGTCATCTTCATGCATCATATTGTTGCATATGGTTGTTTATTGATTTCCGGCACCGTCCCCTCTCGATAGGTTCTACTCCGGAAGGTGTCCCGAGTACCTGTTTGAGGAGCAGTGCTTCTTCGTGGATCTATCAGGCAAGCAAACCCCCTTGAGCATCTCAATAAATCCCACTCTCTCGCTCCTGCTCCTTTTACTGCATTAGGACAACAACGATTCAAACTGCTACTTTCTCCTGCTGTAGCTGAACCCATTCCTCTACATGACCTGTCATTGCCACAGTAAATAGTTGAAACCCACTAGCATGAGTAGGAGTTGCTTGAGCCTTGATGTGCCTGCTCATCCATGCTTGTTTTCTTTATGCCAGCTATGCTTAGAGTTGTGTCAGGTCTGATTCATCGGGAATGATTCGGAGTGGTGAACATGTCCTACCGGTAAAGGCTAAGTGTGTGAACATGTGAGAGGCCATGTAGGAGTACATGGTGGGTTGTCTCATTGGAACCGTCCTTAAGCACTAAGTTCTGTGTATGTTATCCAAGTCCAGTTACTACCACACATTGGGTTCCGGTTATCCGGCCCCTCTAGGCTTATTAATCCACTTGATCTCTGTCCAGGAGTTGCAACTAGTTTCTGGCATTTGTAGGTAGTGCTACTTGTCTACCAGGTGGTGTCCGACGGGACGGGCTTGGGACAGACTAGGCACCGTGGCACGGTGTACCAAGTGGCACCCGGATGGTGGGCTTGGGAACCCTGCACACATCGTTTGGGGCCGTGAGCGACACCCCGGCCGGATCTCCTTGCGGATGGAACCCGAATAGGCTATAAACCTGGACGAGAGACTTGTGTGGTTAGTCAGGTCGTGGCCGACACCCTCGCCCGACTTCCGCTTGAAGGTTGCCGAGGTACATGACGTGTACAGGGCTATAAGTGGTGAGAGCGTGTGTGAAGAAGTACACCCCTGCAGGGTCAACATTATCTATTCGAATAGCCGTTTTCCTCGGATATGGAAACTTGGAGGACTTATGTAGTACATAGACAACTTGAAGTGGATACTCTAAAATCCGCAAGATAAGCGTGAGTGCTATGGATGGCCTTCTCGTAGGGAGACGGGAACGGATCCTTAGTGGAGTATTGATATGGTGAATATGTGGACTCGTGTGCGTCTTCTCACCTCAAAGAAGTTTCTGATACTCATAGTATAGGCTAGCCACTGAGTCAAAGCTGGCTTGCTGCTATTAACTCCACCACCCCCTTTTGTTGATAATGTTGCATATAGCAAGAAGAACTAGGGAGGGAGGGAATGGGGAGGAAGGGTGGAGAGGGAGGAAGGAGGAGAGGTACCTGGGCGGGCGTGGCCAGTCGCCGGAGGGGTCGGGGTCGGGGTCGGCGGCGGCGTCGAAGGGGTGGCTCGAGGGCGTCCGAGCTCGTCCGGGTCCTCGTAGTCGAAGAGCAAGACGACGGCGGTCCTCCTGGGCACCTCGGTTGGTCGTGGGGAGGCTGGCGGCCACGTGCTTTGCGGGTCGGGGGGCGCAGGGGCGGCGGCGCGGGGGAGCGGGGGCGGCGGCGTGGGGGAGCTGGAGCGGGGGCGGCGAGGGATGGAAGGGGATCTGGCGAGGGAGAGGGAAGGAGGTATCGGGCGAAGGGCCGGGTATCCAGCTATAGAGGGGGGAATGTTAGTAATGGCGCACCGTCGAGGGGTGCGCCATAAAAACACTCATAGCAATGGCACACCATTCTCTGGTGCGCCATTAGTAACTTTTTTTTTCTGATAGCAATGGCGCACCCTCCTCTGGTGCGCCATTAGTAACTTCTTTTTTTTCATTATTTCTTGTTGCATCTAATAATTTGTTTTTTATCAAATTTGTTATTTTCATGAGGACTAGAACAAAATATATCATCAAATATCATCAAATTTGTTTTTTTAATATCATCAAATTTGTTTTTTATTTTTAATTGAAAATATCATCAAATTTGTTATTTGAAAATATTATCAAAAAGTGGGGGAGGGTGCGGGGTGTCGGCGGCCGCGGTGGAGCGGGCCGGGGGAGGGTGCAGGGGGTCGGCGGCGGCGGTGGAGCGGGGGAGGGTGCGGTGGGTCGTCGGCGGCGGTGGAGCGGGGGAGGGTGCGGGGGGTCGGCGGCGGCAGCGTGGGTCGGGGCATCGGGGGGAATTAGCTAAGGGGGCGAGGGAGAGGGATGAAGGGGATCTAGCGAGAGGGAGGGAATTAGCTAGGGGGAATCTTACTAATGGCGCACCAGCGGTCGGTGCGCCATTAGTAATCTTTTTTTACATAGCAATGGCGCACCGGGCAGAGGTGCGCCATTAGTAATCGTTTTTTATATATAGCAATGGCGCACCAGCCAGAGGTGCGCCATAAGTAATTTTTTTTGGTTGCATGTAATAATTTTTTAGAAAATGAATATGAATATGAAACAGTAATATTTTTTATAAAAATAGTAATAATTGTTGTTTAACAACAATTGTAGTCTACACTTTTTTTTTAAAAAAATGAAGAGGGGAAAGGAGGCGCGGGTGGGACCGAGATCGAGATGGAGGGGGAATCGAGATCGAGATGGAGGGGGATCGAGATCGAGTGTCCTCATGAATATTCAATATTTTATCATATTGAATATGAAAAAATATCATCAAATTTGAAAAAATATTCATGAATTCAAAAAGTGCCCATGAAATTTAAAAATATTCATGATATCAAAAAGTGCCCATGATATTTAAAAATATTCATGATATCAAAATATATACTAATGGCGCACTTCTACAGGGTGCGCCATTAGTAGTTTAAACTAGTGAGGCGGTGCGCCATTAGTAGTTTTGCAAAAAAAACAATAAAAAAAATTCAGTACTGGCGCACTCCATGTCTGGTGCGCCATTAGTATGTATGTAAAAATGAAAACAAAATATCACTAGTGGCGCACTAGTTTTCTGCTGCGCCATTAGTGTCTTCCACACTAATGGCGCATCACCAACTGGTGCGCCATTAGTATATAGTAGTGGCGCACTACTTCCCTAGTGCGCCATTAGTGTCAATCCTATCTATAGCCCTTTTCCTAGTAGTGTCAAAGTGTGATTTCCTCAGGTAACACCGATACTACTGCAATGCTTCCTTGAAAAGCACAAGCAAGCTTTGCTCCTCATGACTATCCAGATTGACCCTCGCCTAGTTACAACAATGTAATGTAAATCATTGATGTGTTCAATCAGCAGAAAACAGGAAAATAATAACCATGAATAATAGCACTTACACGTAAGTTGGACAGGAAGATGTGAAAATGGTGTTTGTCTTCACAATAATCTTCCCATGATGGGAATATATGCATGTAGTCCCTAACAACATTGAAAGCATTGTCTTTTAAACTGGGAATAAATGGAATGGGGTTCCAATCTACAGGAATTGGCCGTCTCTGCAGTTGGGATAGGTCTTCGGCTGGTGGACTTGCTGTAATTTTTGCTGGAGTGGGATTTTTCTGTGGTACAGCTGGTGCTATGGCAAATGAAATTGGTATACCTTTTGCTGGAGTGCAGGTCCTGTGTGGTGGGGCTAGTGGTGTGGCCAGTGAAGTATGGGTACAGTCTGCTGGAGTCGGTCCTACATTTTGTGTCACTGGTTGTACAGCCAATATAAGTGGGGTGCTGTCTGATTTCTCCGGCACCACCATGTTTTTCAAGGACATTGCTGGTGCTCCTTCAGGTTCGGCAATCACCCTCTTCCTTTTTGATGTCTGATGCACAAGAACAACATTTGAGTGGAAAAACATGGTATGATGACAGATAGAATATGTATTGATATTGGATGGGCATGGCATCTCGACATATATGATGGAGTAAACTAAGCAGATGGCGGTGCAACAAAGTAGAAGAAATCAAGACAACACATGCAAGATACCCGCAATCAATTAAACATTGCCAAATTAGAACAGGCACCTTGATGGGTGAACATGACAGGCCATCTGCCTTTGACTCCTCGAGGTTAGAATAGTCATTAGGATCATATTCTGAACAAGAATCAATAGGTGGCGAGCATATGAGTTTAATTGCATCCATAATGGCACTCAATGCCTTGGTCCCAATTTTGTAAGTCATTGCAGTGTTTAGCTTCAAGAGTGGACTGCTGCTAGTGCGACACAAAGCAGCTACACAGATCATAGTGTAGATATAATGGGAAAACCTTAAGCATCAGAGTAAAATCAGCAAAGTGGAACTTGCTGGAATATATGTGCTAGTATTGCCGGTATGGCTAGAAAGGCTTCGGATACCAGCTCTCTTCAAGGGAAGGTGCGGTACTGTTAATATCAGTGTAACTCTCAAAGGCGACACAGCTCCCCGCATTTCCTTGCTATTCTTATAGGATTCAAGTGGGCAGGCCACTACAAATCCTATTCCTATGTTTACAAGATCCTACGAATCAAAGAGGCTCAAAGTGTCCATCACAACCAACTATATAGACCTCTACACTGCAAACGTCCCTGCTCATCTTCAGTACAAGGAACATACTGTACTACTATCATACTCCCTCCATTCCAAAATATAAGTCTTGGTAGAGATTTCCACTATGGATCACATACAGATGTATCCAGATACATTTTAGAGTGTAGATTCACTCATTTTGCTCCATATGTAGTCCATGGTGGAATCTATACAAAGACATGTATTTAGGAACGGAGAGAGTACATATTAAAGAAGAACGGAAGAGGAACATGGTAAAGAAGAGCAAGCAGATTTTGGATAATAAAATGTTGGTTGCGCAGTGCCTAGACATGATGAACCAGAGCGCATTAAGAATGCATCTCTCAACTGTCTCTTGACCATTTCAGGCGGTTGGATGAAGATCCTACATCTCCTAACCCTTCTTCTTCCTCGTCTCTGATTCTTTCCATACAGAACACCGCACGGGCTGCCGGCCGGACCACCGGCCCCCACCGCTTGTGTTCCTCCGCCACCACCACCCCCACCCCTGCCCCAACCCCCACCCGCGTCGAGTTTTCTTTGTTCGGTGAGGCCCCACAACCACCCAAGCCCCTTCGATCACACCAGCAAACTCCGACGAGCTCTAAAAAATCGACTGACCCAATTTTGAAATTTAGTCTACTGTGATTTAACTAGTGTGGAATATAAAAGGGGAAAACCATAAGCATTGGGAGTATAGTGTTGAGCGTGCCATGGCAGATCTGAAGGTGCAAACCGGACAAAGCTGTAACGCCCTTGACGCGGCTATATCTCCTACGTGTCGAAGCACGACTTAGAGGCATAACCGCATTGGAAGCAATGTCGTAAGTGAGGTAATCTTCACAACAACCCATGTAAATAAATAAAGGGAAAAGGTGCATTGTTGGCTTACACTCGCCACGTCACACAAATACATAAATAAGTCATTACATTCATCCAATACACTCAGGGTCCGACTACGGAACCAAAATAAAGATCAACCCCCAAATGCGACAAAGTCCCCGATCGCCCCAACTGGGCACCACTACTGATCATCTAGGAAAGACACATAATAACGACAAGAGTCTTCATCGAACTCCCACTTGAGCTCAAGCGCATCGTCTGGAGTGGTATCATCGGTCCCTGCATCTGGTTTGGAAGTAAACTGTGAGTCATGAGGACTCAGCAATCTCGCACCCTCGCGATCAAGACTATTTAAGCTTATAGGTAAGGTAAAGGTATGATGTGGAGCTGCAGCAAGCGACTAGCATATATGGTGGCTAACATACTTGCAAAAGAGAGCGAGAATAGAAGGCAAAAGCACGGTCGAACAACTATGATCAAGCCATGTCCACTTCTCGGACTTCGCCGAGAAGAGACCATCACGGTTACACACGCGGTTGTTGCATTTTAATTAAGCTAAGTTTCAGGTTATCTACAACCGGACATTAACAAATTCCCATCTACCCCTAACTGTGGGCACGGCTTTCGAAAGTTCAAATCCCTGCGGGGGAGTCCCAACTTAGCCTATCACAAGCTCTCACGGTCAATGAAGGATATTCCTTCTCCCAAGACAATCCGATCAGACTTGGCATCCCGGTTAGAAGACATCCTCGACAATGGTAAAACAAGTCCAGCAACACCGCCCGACTGTGCTGACAAATCCCGATAGGAGCTGCACATATCTCGTTCTCAGGGCACACTCAGATGAGCGCTCCATACAACTAAAATAAACCTCGAGTTTCCCCGAGGGGGCGCTGCACAGGGCTCTAGTTTGGACCAACACTTAGAGGAGCACTGGCCCGGGGGGTTTAAATAAAGATGACCCTCGGGCTCTGGAAACCCAAGGGAAAAAGAGGCTAGGTGGAAAATGGTAAAACCAAGGTTGGGCATTGTTGAAGGAGTTTTATTCAAGGCGAACTGTCTAGGGGTTCCCATTATAACCCAACCGTGTAAGGAACGCAATTATTCGGGAACATAACACCGATATGACGGAAACTAGGGCGGCAAGAGTGGAACAAAACACTACGCATAAGGCCGAGCCTTCCACCCTTTACCAAGTATATAGGTGCATTAAGATAAACAAAATATTATGGTGATATCCCAACAATAAACATGTTCCAACAAGGAACGATCTCCAATCTTCACCTACAACTAGCAACGCTATAAGAGGGGCTGAGCAAAGCGATAACATAGCCAAACAACGGTTTGCTAGGACATGGTGGGTTAGAGGTTTGACATGGCAATTTTGTAGGCATGATAAGCAAGTGGTAGGTATCGTAGCATAGGCATTGCAAAAGAGCAAGCATCTAGCAAGCAAAGATAGAAGTGATTTCGAGGGTATGGTCATCTTGCCTGCAAAGCTTCCAGAGTTGCCTTGATCCTCATAAGAGAACTCAATGGGCACCTCATTCATGAACTCGTCTCCCAGCTCTACACAAACAAGAACAACAAGCAAAAGGAACACAATCAACCACGTGCCATGCTCAAACAACATGATGCAAACATGGTATGATATGCGTGATGCGATATGTGATGCATATGCATGATTTGCAAAGGGATGATTGAACCTGGCCTCAACATGGAAAACCAAGTGTGCCACTAGAAAGGTGAGGTGATTTCGGTCGTAATCGATATAAAGATCACCGGAATCGGATGCACGGTTTGGAAATGGCAAGCAAAACAAATATGGCACCGGTCTGCGATAAACAACAACTAGCCATCTAAATGCATCAAGTTAAATATGCTACAACACTCAAACATGACAATAAAATACATGGCAGCGATCCTCTCATGATGCTTGACAAAAGATGAACACTGAGCTACGGCTAATTCATCCATTAACAGGTTTAAACAAGCATGGAAAAAGTGCAAATTATAACAGGTTTCAGACTTAGTGAAATTAACATAAGTCTGGAATTTATCATCAGGAAGCAATCTTTAAAGCATGAAAACTACATGCTACAAGAACATATCATGGCAAAGCAAGGGATGGAATGAAGCTGCTCTAAGCACATAACAAAAGTCCCTTAGTGACCTTGAGCCAAAGGGGATCAGAAAATACAATTGCAAGCATGTGAACATAGCAAAAACATAAACAGATTCAGACTTAGTGAAAAACAGGAGCATGCAAAACAGTTAACGAGTAGGCATGTTTACGAGCTCGATGCACTCACTACAGAGCATGGAATGACAAACTAAGCATACACCCATCAAAAAGACATGACATAGAAGCTATACATGGCAAGAACAACATCATAGCATGCACGGATCAATATCAACATCCTCGGCAAAATCGCTAAACATGTCAACCATCTGCGAGGATCATTTTATAGCAAAAGTAGATCTCGATTGACTCAATCTGGGGTGCTCCATAAATGCAAACAAAGACAAGGATGGATAGAGCACCACAATATTAACAAAACATCCTTACTGATCATCCTCAAAAGAGGCACGGATCACTAGGAAACAACAAGAACACATGGCATAACAACAATATCAGGACAAGGACTTAGTGAAATTCTAAGTCCCTGAAATCAGCATCAACGAGTAGGCTACTTTGCATGCTTTTGCTAGTCACCACAAAGATCACAAAAATACATGACATACACCCTTGTAAAGATGGCATGGCATTCTACAAAACACATGTAGAGCTCAGGATCATAGCATGCACACAATAATCATGGCAAAAATGACAAAAGGCCATTTGCTAAAACAGATCTGAAATATTCCTCACATAGCCCTCTTCCAACAGAATTTCGGGCATCAAGATGAGCTCAAATGAAAATGATGCAATGATATGAAATGATGTACTCGTCGGGGTGAACATTTTGATATGCTACACGCACGAATCGGAGCTACAGATGCAGAGTTATGGCATGGCAAAATTGCAAGAAATTAGGGTTTTGGGAGGAAAAAGTCAACCGGGGGGATTTTGGATCTGAGATCCAGATCGGCGCGGATCCTGAGGTTCGCTGGAGTTACTGTAGCTCACCAGTGTGGAACTAGCCGGAGATGGAAGGTTCGCCGGAGGGGGAGGTAGCCGAGGCCAAATCCGGCGAGAGGACGACGGGACGGCGACGGCGGTTGTCGGGCGCGGCGCCGGCGCGGACTGGCGGCGGCTGTCCGGTGCGACGACCCGGGCGGCGGCGGCGGAGTTTGACGGCGCGGTGGAGGCGGAGTGGCGGCCAGCGACAAAGGAGAAGGCGGCGCTGGGCGGAGGAAGGCGCGGGCGGTGGAAGGCGCGAGCGGCGGCTCCCTGGGCCGCGGGGGCCCGAGCGGGCTCGGCGGGCCACGGGCACGGGGTGGCGGCGCCTGCCACGTGGCGGGCTGTGAGTGGCGGCGGCGGTCTGTCCGGTGACCGGCGGACGTGCCCGGCCGCGCGGAGAGGATCGGGGCTAGGGTTTAGGGGGGAAATGATCCTGAATTTCAGGGAGGGGTGCTCTTTTATAGGTAGAAGGAGCTAGGGAGCTCCAAATGAGGTGCGGTTTTCAGCCACGCGATCGTGATCGAACACTCTACATGATGGGAGAGGTTTAGGTGGATTTTGGGCCACTTTGGAGTGGTGTTGGGCTGCAACACACACGAGGCCTTTTCGGTCCCTCGGTTAAACGTTGGAGTATCAAACGAAGTCCAAATGGCACGAAACTTGACAGGCGGTCTACCGGTAGTAAACCAAGGCCGCATGACAAGTCTCGGTCCAATCCGAAAACGTTTAACACCCACACACGAAAAGAGGTAGAAAGGGACACCGGGTGACATAGGAGTGCCGGAATGCAAAACGGACAACAGGAAAAATGCTCGAATGCATGAGACAAACACGTATGCAAATGCAATGCACAAGATGACATGATATGAGATGCATGACAAAGACAACAACACACGGAGACAAAAACCCGACAACGAGGAAATAGAATAACTTAGTGTTGGAAACGACAAGAGTTGGAATACAAATAGGGTAAATTACATCCGGGGTGTTACAACACTCCACCACTACGAAAGGATCTCGTCCCGAGATCTAGGACTGGAAAAACTCCGGGTACTCAGAACGGAGGTGATCCTCGCGTTCCCAGGTGGCTTCACAGTCGGAATGGTGTGACCACTTGACTTTGAGGAATTTGATTGACTTGTTGCGAGTCTTGCGCTCAGTTTCTTCAAGAATAGCAACTGGGTGCTCACTATAAGAAAGGTCTTCTTGGGGATCAATGTCTTCGAAGTTGAAGGTGCGGTCAGGGGTTTTGAAGCACTTGCGGAGTTGAGACACGTGAAACACGTCGTGCACGTTCGCAAAGTTGGAGAGAAACTCTAGTTGATAGGCAAGATCGCCTCTCTTGCTGACGATCTTGAAAGGACCCACATATCAAGGGGCAAGCTTCCCTTTGATACCGAAGCGGCGAGTACCTTTCATTGGAGATACACGGAGGTAAACATGGTCTCTGATCTCGAAAGCCAAATCACGATGCTTACTATCATAGTAGCTCTTCTGGCGCGATTGCATGGCTTTTAGGTTATCACGAATGACTTTGCACATCTCTTCTGCCTCTGTGATCAAGTCATTTCCAAGAAGTTGACATTCACGAGTCTCTGACTAGTTAAGAGGAGTACGGCACTTCCTGCCATAGAGGATTTCAAATGGGGCCTTGCCCGAACTCGCTTGGAAACTGTTGTTGTAGGAGAACTCGGTGTATGGAAGACAATCTTCCCACTTCATACCAAAAGAGATAACGCAAGCCCTGAGCATATCTTCAAGAATCTGATTGATACGCTTGACTTGGCCACTAGTTTGGGGATGAAAAGCTATGCTGAAACGGATGTTGGTGCCCATGGCCTTCTGAAAAGAATCACAAAACTTTGAGGTGAAGATGCTGCCACGATCTGAAGAAATCAACTGCGGAATGCCGTGTAGAGAGACAATCCGGGAGGTATATAGCTCTGCCAATTGAGCTGCTGTGATGGATTCTTTGATAGGCACAAAGTGAGCCACTTTAGTGAGTTTGTCGATGACAACGAAGATATCATCATTGCCATGCTTGGACTTTGGAAATCCAGTCACGAAGTCCATCTCAATGTGGTCAAACTTCCATTCTGGAATTGCAAGAGGTTGGAGGAGACCAGCTGGTCATTGGTGTTCTGCCTTCACTCTTCTATAGACATCACATTCATTCACGAACTGAGCAATCTCACGCTTCATTCGAGTCCACCAATACAACTGCTTGAGGTCATGGTACATCTTTGTACTTCTAGGGTGGATAGAGAGGAGTGAATTGTGAGCCTCGTTCATAATGACTTTACGAAGGTCACCTTTAGGCACAACAATGCGATCCTCGAAGAACAGAGTATCCTTGTCATCAAGGCGATAGCACTTGTACTTGGGTTGACTCTTGGCAATCCCAATCTTCACCTTCTTCACCATAGCATCAAGAAGTTGAGCCTCGTGAATCTGATCTTCCAAAGTAGGAGAGACTTGGAGGTTAGTGAGGAAACCTTGAGGAACAACTTGCACATTGAGTTTGCGGAAAGCTTCACAAAGCTCGGGTTGGTAAGGCTTGAGAATCAAACTGTTGCAGTAAGCCTTCCTTCTCAATACGTCAGCAATTACATTGGCCTTGCCTGGAGTATATTCAATACTCGGATTATACTCTTGAATCATTTCGACCCAACGAGTCTGCCTGAGGTTGAGGTTAGGCTGAGTGAAGATGTACTTGAGACTCTTGTGGTCAGTGAAGATGTCCACTTTTCTTCCCAATAAGAGACGTCTCCAAGTCAAAAGAGCATGCACAACTGCCGCCAACTCGAGGTCATGAGTGGGGTAATTCTTTTCGTTGGGCTTCAACTGGCGAGAGGTATAGGCCACAACTTTCTTCTCTTGCATCAACACTGCACCAAGACCTTGAAGAGAGGCATCACAAAAGACCTCAAACGGTTTGGATTCATCAGGAGGAGTCAGAACTAGAGCAGTGACTAACTTCTCTTTCAGGGTGTTGAAAGCGATGTCACATTCAGGAGACGAAATGTACTTGACGTGCTTCTGGAGAAGGTTGGAAAGAGGCTTCGCGATCTTTGAAAAGTTCTCAATGAACCTTCGACAATAGCTTGCGAGACCAAGGAAGCTGCGGAGTTGCTTCACGTTCTGAGGTGGTTCCCAATTCACAATTGCAGACACCTTCTCAGGATTCACCGCTACGCCCTTGGCAGAAATGATATGCCCAAGGTAGAGAACCTCATCGAGCCAAAACTCGCACTTTGAAAACTTGGCATAGAACTAATGTTCTCTGAGCTTATCCAAAACCAAACGCAAGTGTTTGGCATGATCTTCCTTGTTCTTGGAAAAGACCAAAATGTCATCAAGGTAGACCAAGACGAAGTCATTTATGTAGGGGTTGAAGATGAAGTTCATCATGCGAGAGAATGTCAGAGGAGCGTTGACGAGACCAAAAGACATGATAGTGTATTCATATGAACCATAGCTTGTTCTGAATGCTGTCTTAGGGATATCCTCTTCACGAATGCGAATCTGGTGATAGCCCATACGGAGATCAAGCTTGGAGAATACGTGAGCACCTTTGAGTTGTTCAAACAGCTCATTGATGTTGGGAAGTGGGTACTTGTTCTTTATGGTCTTCTTGTTCAATGGACGGTAGTCGACACAGAGTCGGTCCGTTCCATCCTTCTTCTTCACAAAAAGAACTCCACAACCCCACGGAGAGGAACTAGGTTGGATGAGACCCATACGCTCTTGTTCATCGAGTTGTTTCTTCAACTCCTTCAACTCTTTAGGTCCAATTTTGTCAGGACATTTGCAAATAGGTTCCGTGCCAGGCTCAAGATCGATGACGAATTCAACTGGCCAGTGCGGAGGCATTCCTGGAAGCTCTTCTAGAAAGACGTCTTGATATTAGCAAACGACTGGAATTTGAGAGATGGCATACAGCTCATCCTTCTCATTGAGAGAAAACAGTCGAATGGTATCATCCCTTGCGACAAAGACAATTACATCCTTAGACAAATGAGTCAATTGAATCTGCCTGGCAGCACAATCAAGGTGAGCCTTGTGCTTAGAAAGCCAATCCATTCCAAGAATAAGATCGATATCCGAGTCGCCCAGAACAATAGGAGAAGCTAGAAATTTGTAGTCGCCCAACGTGATAGTAACATCCAGGACGCAGATATTAGCTGTCATTTGCTTGCCCGGGGACACGATTTGCAAAGGTATTTGCAAATGCTGATAATAGCACTCATACTTTGATGCAAAAGGTTTAGAAATGAAGCAATGCGATGCACCAATGTCAAAAAGTACTTTTGCAGGAACATTGTTAATAGGAAGGTTACCCATGATGACATTTGACGAGTCCTCTGCCTGAGCTGCATTCACCATGTTGACCTTGGCAAACCTGGGGTTATGCTTGACCATAGCTGTACTTGCAAATCTCACAGGAGGAGGAGGAAGACGCCTTTGATTGAAGCATTTGTTGGCATAGTGACCCTTCTGTTGGCACTTGTTGCACTTAACCTCCGAGAGTGGATGGTGATACGGAGCACTTGATCTTGGAGCTCGAGATGAAGTCTTGTTCTGAAAGCCAGGGTTGGGTGGGTGGGAAGATCCATTGCCACCTCTGCTCTTCTGCTGATAAGGCTGACGGAACGGAGGAGGAGGCAGCCAATACTTTTGCTGCTTAGCCACTTGAGTTGAGGAAGAAGGAGTTGCATCTCTGACTCGCTTCTTGGAAGCATCGCACTTCAGTTGGGCAGCCTCTTGCTTCATTGCCATGTTGTAAAACTCATCGTACTTCTTGGGCTCAAAAAGGACGAGAGCTAGCTGGAGTTCTTCTCTGAGACCACCCCTGAACTGGTATATCATGCTCTTCTCGTCAGGGACGTCTTGCTTAGCAAAACGGGCGAACTTCTGAAACATGATGTTGTACTGGTAAACAGACATAGTGCCTTGCTTCAGGTTGTGGAATTCCTCACGCTTGCTCTCAACCACACTCTGAGGAATATGATGAGCTTTGAAGTCTTGACGGAATTCATCCCAGGTAATCAGACGGCCTCCTCTGGAATCTTTGTACTGATGAAACTATTCGCCAGCTTGGTCTTTGAGTTGGAAGGAGGCAAACTTGACAAAGTCCTCAGTCCTGACGTTACTGCACTCGAAATGCTTGCATATATGCACAAGCCAATCATCAGCGTCTGAGGCCTCGACACAGTTGCTGAAGGTGTTTGGCTGGTTAGCAAGGAACTGGTTGAGTGTAGCAAACTGATTCTGAATGTTGCCATGGCCTTGATTCCCTTGGTTGCGGTCTTGCAGAATTTGCATGATTAGCTGCGTGTTTGCATTGGTAGCGGCCATCACAGCATGCCATGCCTCCGGAGGTGGAGGTGGTGGTGGCGGATCCTGATTCTGATTTTTGCCCTTAGCAGGAGCCACCCTGAAGAGGATGACATCCGTTAGCATCTTGACAGGCAAAAATTCAAGCTGAACGAAAAGGATTGAAATTGCAACATAAAGTCTTCACATCCGAACAAAATGAACGAATGCATTCCAATTGAAATGGTCACATGTCCATAAATTGAGAAGCCACTTAGAATTGAGGTACAAGAATAAAACAACAAGGAACGGACAAGAACGAATACTCGGTAAGGATTACCCAATCCCAAACCAAATATCCGCGGAAGAAGAACTAGAGCTACAAGAATTCCCACCTATGAAACTCCCGAACCTTTACGGTTATGCAATCAAGTGTTGGGGATACAGGGGAATCATAATATCTCACCCAAAGCTAGCAAATCATGTAACCAAGAAACCTTCGGAAATCATTTACCTCAACCTTCGAAAAGCATCTATTATACAAGTTATGGCAATACTCCCGAACTCCCGCCCCAGTACTGGGTGGCGTCGAGGTTATCTCACCAACAACTGCATAAAAAAGATTTTCGATGTCGGCGAAACTCAGGTATTCCAGAATCTCAACGATAAAATTGTGACGAGAACACCTCGGAGCTCAACTCCCCGGGACACTGCCACAACCCCTAAATATTAGGAGGCACCAAGAACAATGTTCTCATCACAAAACCATCGGAACGATTCCAAGATACCCGCGTGATCCTAAATTTGTTTTAGTGAAATTTGAGAAGAGAAGAGTCAAAACTCTATGTCAGGATGCCTCACCAGAGCGACGAAGGGACTGAGGAGTAAAAAGAATTCCTAACTCTCCGATATATATACTCCTAAATGACTCAAAACATTTTTCTAGACTCAACAATGCCAATGATTTGATTAAGAAGGGGGGCTCCTAAGGTCGGGGAAGGCTCTGATTACCAACTTCTAATGCCCTCGATGCGGCTATATCTCTTACGTGTCGAAGCACGACTTAGAGGCATAACCGCATTGGAAGCAATGTCGCAAGTGAGGTAATCTTCACAACAACCCATGTAAATAAATAAAGGGGAAAAGGTGCATAGTTGGCTTACACTCGCCACGTCACACAAATACATAAATAAGTCATTACATTCATCCAATACACTCAGGGTCTGACTACGGAACCAAAATAAAGATCAACCCCCAAATGCGACAAAGTCCCCGATTGCCCCAACTGGGCACCACTACTGATCATCTGGGAAAGACACATAATAACAACGAGAGTCTTCATCGAACTCCCACATGAGCTCAAACACATCGACTGGAGCGGTATCATCGGTCCCTGCATCTAGTTTGGAAGTAAACTGTGAGTCACGGGGACTCAGCAATCTCGCACCCTCGCGGTCAAGACTATTTAAGCTTATAGGTAAGGTAAATGTATGATGTGGAGCTGCAGCAAGCGACTAGCATATATGGTGGCTAACATACTTCCAAAAGAGAGAGAGAAGGGAAGGCAAAAGCATGGTCGAACAACTATGATCAAGAAGTGATCCTAGAACAACCTACGTCAATCATTACTCCACCACTGTGTTCACTTCCCGGAATCCGCCGAGAAGAGACCATCACGGTTACACACGCGGTTGGTGCATTTTTATTAAGTTAAGTTTCAGGTTATCTACAACCGGACATTAACAAATTCCCATCTGCCCATAACCGAGGGCACGGCTTTCGAAAGTTCAAATCCCTACAGGGGAGTCCCAACTTAGCCCATCACGAGCTCTCATGGTCAATGAAGGATATTCCTTCTCCCAAGACAATCCGATCAGACTCGGCATCCCGGTTAGAAGACATCCTCGACAATGGTAAGACAAGTCCAGCAACACCGCCCGAATGTGCCGACAAATCCCGATAGGAGCTGCACATATCTCGTTCTCAGGGAACACTCAGATGAGCGCTCCATACAACTAAAACCAAACCTCAAGTTTCCCCGAGGGGGCGCTGCACAAGGATCTAGTTTGGACCAACACTCAGAGGAGCACAGGCCCGGAGGGTTTAAAGAAAGATGACCCTTGGGCTCCGGAAACCCATGGGAAAAAGAGGCTAGGTGGCAAATGGTAAAACCAAGGTTGGGCATTGATGAAGGAGTTATATTCACGACAAACTGTCAAGGGGTTCCCATTATAACCCAACCGTGTAAGGAACGCAAAAATCCGGGAACATAACACCGATATGACGGAAACTAGGGCGGCAAGAGTGGTACAAAACACTAGGCATAAGGCCGAGCCTTCCACCCTTTACCAAGTATATAGGTGCATTAAGATAAACAAGATATTATGGTGATATCCCGACAATAAACATGTTCCAACAAGGAACGATGTCCAATCTTCACCTGCAACTAGCAACGCCATAAGAGGGCTGAGCAAAGCGATAACATAGCCAAACAACGGTTTGCTAGGACATGGTGGGTTAGAGGTTTGACATGGAAATTTTGGAGGCATGATAAGAAAGTGGTAGGTACATAGCAAAAGAGCGAGCATCTAGCAAGCAAAGATAGAAGTGATTTCGAGGGTATGGTCATCTTGCCTGCAAAGCTTTCAGAGTTGCCTTGATCCTCGTAAGCAAACTCAACGGGCTCCTTGTTCATGAACTCGCCTCCCGGCTCTACCCAAACAAGAACAACAAGCAAAAGGAACACAATCAACCACGTGCCATGCTCAAACAACATGATGCAACCATGGTATGATATGCGGGATGCGATATGTGATGCATATGCATGATTTGCAAAGAGATGATTGAACCTGGCCTCAACTTGGAAAACCAAGTGTGCCAATGTAAAGGTGAGGTGATTTCGGTTGAAATCGATATAAAGATCACCGGAATCGGATGCACGGTTTGGAAATGGCAAGCAAAACAAATATGGCACCAGTCTACGATAAACAGCAAGTAGCCATCTAAATACATCAAGTTAAATATGCTACATCACTCAAACATGACAACAAAGTACATGGCAGGGATCCTCTCATGATGCTTGACAAAAGATGAACACTGAGCTACGGCTAATTCATCCATTAACAGGTTTAAACAAGCATGGCAAAAGTGGAAATGATAACAGGTTTCAGACTTAGTGAAATTAACACAAGTCTGGAATTTATTATCAGGAAGCAATCTTTAAAGCATGAAAACTACATGCTACAGGAACATATCATGGAAAATCAAGGCATGGCATGAAGCTTCTCTACACATATCACAGAAGTCCCTTAGTGACCTTGAGCCAAAAGGGATCAGAAAATACAATTGTAAGCATGTGAACATAGCAAAAACATAAATTGATTCAGACTTTGTGAAAAACTGGAGCATGCAAAACAGTTAACGAGTAGGCATGTTTACGAGCTCGATGCAGTCACTACAGAGCATGGAATGACAAACTAAGCATACACCCATCAAGAAGACATGACATAGAAGCTAGACATGGCAAGAACAACATCATAGCATGCATGGATCAGTAGCAACATCCTCGGCAAAATCGATAAACATGTCAACAATCTGCCAGGATCATTTTATAGCAAAAGTAGAGCTCGATTAACTCAATCTAGGGTGCTCCATAAATGCAAACAAAGACATGGATGGATAGACCACCACAATATTAAGAAAACATCCTTACTGATCATCCTCAAAAGAGGCACGGATCACTAGGAAACAACGAGAACACATGGCATAACAACAATATCAGGACAAGGACTTACTGAAATTCTAAGTCCCTGAAATCAGCATCAACGAGTAGGCTACTTTGCATGCTTGTGCTAGTCACCACAAAGATCACAAAAATACATGACGTACACCCTTGTTAAGATGGCATGGCATTCTACAAAACACATGTAGAGCTCAGGATCATAGCATGCACACAATAATCATGGCAAAAATGACAAAAGGCCATTTGCTGAAACAGATCTGAAATATTCCTCACATAGACCTCTTCCAACAGCATTTCGGGCATCAAGATGAGCTCAAATGAAAATGATGCAATGAGATGAAATGATGTACTCGTCGAGTCGAACATTTTGATATGCTACACGCACGAATCGGAGCTACGGATGCAGAGTTATGGCATGGAAAACATTGCAAAAAATTAGGGTTTTAGGAGGAAAATGTCAACCGAGGGGATTTTGGATCTGAGATCTAGATCGGCACGGATCCTGAGGTTCGCCGGAGTTACTGTAGCTCCCCGGCGCGGAACTTGCCAGAGATGGAAGGTTCGTCGGAGGGGGAGGTAGCTGAGGCCGGATCCGGCGAGCGGACGACGGGGCGGCGACGGCGGTCGTCGGGCGCGGCACCGACGCGGATAGGCGGCGGCGGTCCGGTGCGGCGACCCGGGCGGCAGCGGAGTTTGCCGGCGCGGTTGAGGCGGAGTGGCCGCCGGCGATGAAGGAGAAGGTGGCATTGGGCGGAGCAAGGCGCGGGCGGCAGCTCCCTGGGTCACGGGGGCCCCAAGCAGGCTCGGCGGGCCGCGGGTGCGGGGTGGCGGCGCCTGCCACGTGGCGGGCTGCGAGTGGCGGCGGCGGTCTGTCCGGCGGCCGGCGGACGTGTCCGGCCGCGTGGAAAGGAGCGGGGCTAGGGTTCAGGGGGCAAATGATCCGGAATTTCAGGGTGGGGTGCTCTTTTATAGGTAGAAGGAGCTAGGGAGCTCCAAATGAGGTGCGGTTTTCGGCCACGCGATCGTGATCGAACGGTCTACATGATGCGAGAGGTTTAGGTGGGTTTTGGGCCACTTTGGAGTGGTGTTGGGCTGCAACACACATGAGGCCTTTTTGGTCCCTCGGTTAAACGTTGGAGTATCAAACGAAGTCCAAATGGCACGAAACTTGACAGGCGGTCTACCGGTAGTAAACCAAGGCTGCATGACAAGTCTCGGTCCAATCCGAAAACGTTTAACACCCACACACGAAAAGAGGTAGAAAGGGACACCGGGTGACATAGGAGCGTCGGAATGCAAAACGGACAACGGGGAAAATGCTTGAATGCATGAGATGAACACGTATACAAATGCAACACACAAGATGACATGATATGAGATGCATGACAAAGAAAACAACACACGGAGACAAAAACCCGACAACGAGGAAATAGAATAACTTAGTGCCGGAAACGGCAAGAGTTGGAATACAAATAAGGTGAATTACATCCGGGGTGTTACAAAATGCAACTTCGCAACCAAGACAAGAAATCAGAGTAAAGCAGTGGCGATCTATTTTCTTGCTGCGATAAATAAGTTGAGCAGATACGAAAGAGTACCACCTCTGGTGCGACGACGTGTACGCATCTGCTGAGAATTTGACGGTGCTGCAGTAGCGATGGCTGTCGGCAGCCTGGAAGCAGATCTAGGAGGGTAGACGGTGGCGATGGGGCGCGGTAGACGAGACAGTCGTAGGAGCGGCGCCGGCAAGGTGGACGACGGCGGGGATGAAGCAAGAGGACGGGATGCAAGGATCCCGGTCCGAAGCCGTGGATAATAGAGGTCGGTCTCTTGTAATGGACGGCGGCGTCGGGGTATCAGCTCTGGCATGGTGGAGGAGGACGGCGGTGGATGGGGTGGCGGACAGCGGCGGATGGAGGAGGGTGGGTTGGAGAGGGTGTTTTGGCGCCCACGGAGTACGAATGGGGAAAAGGGAGGTAGAGAGGAAGGGGGAACCATGTATTCAGGGCGCGCTTGTCTAAAATGCGAGGAAATTTACAAACTTAGCCCCCGTTTCAAATTCTACTACATCACAGCAACATTAGTCGGTTGGGGATAGGACGGTAATCTCAAATACACCGAATATTTGCCGACGAGAGTTTGTTTTTGGCGCCCACCGTGTATGAATATGAATCGGGGAGGGAGTCGATTTCGGCTGAGGACACACTGTGTTTTGGCGCCCACCGTGTATGAATCTGGGTGAGAGGCGGTTACGTCACGTTTGGGTGAAATTACAAAACTACCCCTATCGAAACCTATAGAAATCCAGCAGATAGGCTTTGTGTGGCAAGGATAGGCAGTAGTGATTTCCATCTCGTAGATTTTGGTTTTGGGCGGTTACTGCGACTTTCCCCGCTTCGTTCAAATTTTGTAGAGTGCACGTTTACCGTGCCAACTCAATTCGAATCCCGTTTGTATTCTATTTTTTTCAGGCGGTATCCATTTTCAATTGGAATTACATTCTATATACATCATTTTTATATATACTTTCAAAAGCACAACAAAGAATTATGCTCCTTTATATGTATAATATGATTTACAAATACAACGATCTTGAAATCTTAAGGTTGAATTCGATCAAATTTAACCAAATTATGTTCTACTAAAATGTATGGATCAGTAATATCTACATATTAAATAGCATAGATGTGCGTGAATTCATATGAGTATGCATGTTTGATAGATCAATTTTGGTTCGAGTATGGATTACATGTATCATCATCTCGAATTCAAATATTTGAATCCCTTTTTTGTTCACTCCTTTCACGCCCATCTCTCTCGCATGCATGCTCCTTCAGGTAGCTATCACTCTCTTTTCTCCAGCTCACCCGCACGCTCACTTCATGTTTCTCCTATCCTTGCAAACATGGTCTCTCGACGTCTCCCTTGAGAAGTGTCACACTCTCCCTATCATTATACATTACACGGTTTTCATTATCTCTCATGTCTCTACTGTTCTCTGGTATCACTCGGTACCTAAGCTTTCTTTTTCACCGCCACACACACAGTCTCCACTCATCTTTCACTTTGTCTTTCTCTCTATGGGATTCTCTCACACACCCTATATGTCTATACATATGACTCATACCACTAAAATTACTCTCTCTCTCTCTCTCTCCTGTAGACACACCATTTGTTGCGGTCTCCTTTTCGTCGCCATCCCAAACTGACATTATTCATTTGTTTATCGATCAGACAACCCCGACTACCGTCTCCTCTCTCTATCTCTCACAGACACACACACACAACTCCTGCTTCCACTCCCTTTCCCGACTACCGTCTCTCTCTCTCTCACACACAAAACTCTCGCTTTCACACCCCGACTTGTATTTCTCTCACAAACATTTATCGACTAGCTAGCCTCTAGATAGGTTTATACACCCGCACACTCGTGCTTCCACCATCGCATACATGTCTCTCTCCCGCTCCTTGTATCTATGTAGATTTTTCTTCCCTTCTTGAGACACGCCCTCTCGATCGTGCACACACACACTATCGCCTCATTTTAAGCTGATACCTATCGCACACACACTCCTTGTGTCTTTGTCACACATGCACTCCGTCCTCCTCCAATCTCCCTCTCTCTCACACACACATGGGCTTTTTGCAACAACTAGCAAGATGCCCATGCGTTGCACGGAACATCAAGATGCATTTGTATGAGTAGTTTATCTTGTGGGGGAAAAGGATGAACGAGGAAGGCCTTATTTGCAAATGTGGACAGGGGTGTGGGTATCTTTTTGCAAAATTGCCATAGTTTCCTTCCTATCCGTCAGATATAGATCGGACGGCCTATATTGCAGGATGGCAGGCACACGATCATCACCGACAATGCTTTTTATAAGAGTAGGGATAAAAATAGAGTTGGTGATGATGGTGGGCCTGCCATCCTGCAATGTAGGTCGTCCGATTTATATCTGACGGATAGGAAGGAAAATATGGCAATTTACCCGCACTCTTCACCACATTTGCAGATAAGGCCTTCCCTCGTTCATCCTTTTCTCCCAAAAGATCTTGATGTTCCGTGCAACGCACGGGCATCTTTCTAGTAAGAGTAGAAATTAGACATATACCACTTCTCGAATCTTGAAACCAACAACATTCCTCCCTTATCTCATCAAAACCGCCAAAGGAATATATTTTGAGTGAAATAGAACATATTTTTAGTGATATACGTATTTCAAAACTAGACTTTTTTCTATCAAATCGATGAATATGTATTAATCTACATTGATCGTGTGGCAACGCATTGGCACATTGCTAGTAGTTATTATAAATTTTTGGACACTAGACAAACGGTGCAGTACATATACGAAGAGAAGAGGCGCACGCACGGAGTCGGCCTCTCGTTGTCTCGTACACATGAGTGTTAGGTAAAGGCGATGTTAACAAATAAACCATAAAACCCTAGGTGCACAATTGCTGCATTCGTGGGTACCGGGTACGTGGTAGAGCACCTTCGTATGAATAGTCAGCTCGCGTGATAATTTGATCCGTAGGAGTTGATGGTCGGGACCACAGGTGAACGACTTGGAGCGCGGTGGCTCGCCAGTTTTCAAAGATCGAGTAGCCACGTTTAAAATATCGTTTTTAGCGGGGTTAATTCAATCTGCAAGCATGACTCTCCTCCCCCCACGCTCGTCCAATCCGTTGTGACTTGCAATATTTCCAGCCCATCGCTTCGCCGTAATTTACTCCAACAAATATGCCCACGTAGTTGTTACTTAACTGCAGGTGCATTGGGTCACTGACATATGGGCCCAACAGGGGTCTGGCCCACATGTCAGTGACGCAACTGGACCTGCAGTTAAGTTAGTGCAGCTCAGTCCATATCTTACATAGGTGTTCCATTGGTCGCTATAAATATTGCGCCTCCCACGACATCGCTATCTCCTCCCCCTCACGTTCACGTTCATCGCTATCTCCTCCCCCTCCCTCTCACGTCGACCACCATGGCATCGCCCCTCCCAAGCCCTAGGAGCCCCTCGCTGCACCGCGCGGACGGTCATGCATCGCTGTTCCGGTCCTCGCCGCCACTAGTAGAGGAGGAAGCATCAGTGTTCAGCTCCTCGCCGCTACGCGACGTGTCGCCGTTCCGTTCCTCGCCGCCACTAGTCGAGGAGGACTCGTCGGTGTTCCGCTCCTCGCCGCGACGCGATGCATCGCCGTTCCATTCCTCGCCGCCACTAGTCGAGGAGGATGCGTTGGTGTTCCGCTCCTCGCTGCGATGCGTCGAGGTGGATGCGTCGGCGTTCCCAATCTCGCCAGCACGCGCGCCGAAGGATGCGTCGGCTCCCCACTATGAGGAGAACGCCGCGCCGCCTGCCGAGCCCCCCCAGCCTTGAGGAGCTTTGGAAAGAAATGGATGTCGCCTTGTGGGAGGCTTTGCCTCCTGCATAGCACGCCAAAATAGAGGCGGATAAGAAGGTCGGGGAAGAGAAGCACACCGCGGAACAAGTTGCCTGGGAGGCCTATGTCGCATCCGAGAGAGTCAGGCGATTGGCTCTTTGGTAGAAGACTCATGCGAGGGCCGTGAGGGTGGAGGAGGACGCCCGTGCCGATGCCCTGAGTGCAGTTGGGCCCAAGCGCCTCATCTACGCTTGGCGGTACGTGGACCGGGTGCACGCTTCCAGCAAGGAGGAGTACCTGTTGGCGCCGGATCACCACACCGGTGAGATTGCGCTCGCCCGCCAGCAAGCCGCCAATCAGCACCTCGCGAGTTGCGAGGCTGAGGAAGAGGTGTTGTGTCGACGCGCTGGGAAACGGCCGTGCACCAGGGCACTCGTGGTGCACCGCAAGCGCTCCTGCGAGCGCCGTAGCTTTTAGGAGGAGTATATTTTTTCGTAAGGCGATCTCATTAGTTTTGGGACGCAAATGATAAATCCCGAACGTTCAAGAATTTTTAGCGTCCTTCATTAAGTATGTAAAAGGGAAAGTTTGGAAACCTTGTGTATTTGTACGCATTTTGCAAGTACGTGCATATAGCACAAACTTTACTATATACTATCACACTACACGTCTCTCTCGATATATGCTTGCAGACTGTGCTACTCCCTCCGTCCAGGTCAATAAGTCATCTTTGGTTGTGCACCGTGACCAAGAAGGAGGGAAGACTTATACAGCTAGACGGAGGGAGTACTACTATTACTTATGTACTCCCTCCGTCCGGGTTTATTATGCCTCTCAGCATCACAAGCATGTCCCCTTTTATAAGGCCCCGCGTTGGAAAGGTGCATGCATGCAACCATTTCATTGGTTGTATTGAAAGCTATTGTTGTTGGTGCCATGGCTGAAAAGTTAATACACTTCATGTGTGCTTTTTCATTGGCTGCATGCATGTGAGAGAGTGCATTGGGAGTGGAATGGAAGAATTAATGTGAGCAAATTACTATGTGTCTTGGTCTAAGAGAAGTTGTCTTTAGGCCTAATAAACCCGGACGGAGGGAGTACGTGCAAATGCACGTTTTAACATTACGATGCGGTTTTTGTAAAAGTAGAAAAACAACACTAGTCAAGCTTGTGAAACGATTCAATGCAAAACAAATGCAAAAATGCTCGTTTGATTGTTTACTTTTAGCTTCCTTCTCTGTGGTTATTTCTCTGTCGTACTTTGTACGGAGTATCTCACTGGTTGGAAAGGCATGCAAATTCCCAAACCGCTTCCTACACCCTGTATCGAATTTTTTGCCTAACAAGTTGTGCCGTGCAATTGGAATTCCAACTTGAGTACTACTACTAGTAGGAGTACCAGGGGCCAGTTCTTTTAGGCTTCTAGATTAGTAATCCCATAACTACTACCTCCGTCCTGGTTTATTGGTCCCCATTGTAATCTGTGTCAAATTTTGATCATAAATTTAACTAATGAAATGTTAGTGCATGTCACATGCACTACTCCATCCGTCTAGGTGAGTAAGTCATCTTAGGCTGTGCACCGTGACCAAGGAGGAGGAGAAAACGAGAAACGTTAATGTTTATTTGCTAATTAATAGTATTGCATGCAATGAACTAACCACTGCATGTCGTGTTTGATATCTCAAGTCATTAAAAGCATGCACACTCTTTATCTCTTATTGGTTGATATGTCAAGAAACAAGAAACGAGGTAGAAGTTAATGCACCGCGCCTAAGTGTTTTGGGATTATTTGGTTTTCGTAAGATGACTTACACACCTAGATGGAGGGATTACAATGGTGAGGAATAAACCAGTTAAATCTTTGGTCAAAATTTAGCACAAATTACAATGGTGAGGAATAAACCAGGACGGAGTAGTAGTTTAGAAGCCCAAATAAATGAGTAGTACTCTCCACTGTGACTAGTCTTGTGGGAAAAGCTGGGGAAGCCGCCAAAAGAACTGGCCCTAGGAGTAGTAGCTAGGGATCGAGTGTGCGAGATGAACCGGAGAAAGTAAATGCAGAGAGATGAAATGCAAAAAAGACGGAGGGATGTGATGGTTGCTTGTCCGTTTATTTTACCAGGCCACTTATTACTGGGAGTGGTTGGGTTTTGTGATATGACGGCTTTACTGCCGCGCCACGAGCGGGGTGAGAGGTGAGACTCCCGTGCAGCGCCGCCCTCTACACTTGTACTACATCGGTCGTGGTTTATTAGTCCCCCATTGAATTTGACTGAAGATTTAACTGACAAAATGTTAGTGCATGTCAACAAAAACTATATCGTTGGATTCGTATTTGAACATAGTTTTGAATGATATAATTTTAGGTGACATGCATCAGCATTTATCGTACTATATATAATGTTAGTTCAATTTTTGGTCGTACTAATCTATAGTAGTAAGGTGCCCAAAACTTGCATCCAAAACTTGTGAAGAAATAACACTTATTGTGCTTTGCAAGAAATGATCTTTAAGAATTAGTTTTTGAGTATCGATTGTTATACATGTTGGCTACAGATGACATGGCACTTTCTTATAGTCAACAGTTGGCTATACTATTAAGTAATATTAACCATGCCCTTATACACCTAGACGGAGGGATTAAATCAGGATGACTTGCAAGCGGGCAGAGGAGATGTAAGAAATGGTTCATCGTAAGTCTTTCACCAGTACTGTAGTAAAAATTCATACATGGAAGATTCTAGACTAAACCATAAACGGATACACTTTTATTCATGTGCAATACTCCAATAGAGCAAGATCCTGCATGGAAGTCTCCACATGCTTAGACAGCGGATTACATTGAGCGAAGACTAATGATCAACATTTAACTTGATAATGCGTATGTCCAGGTGAACCTCCTTGGAGTCCCCGTGCACCGCGTCGGCGGGTAAAGGATGCCATGGGTTTTCCAAGTCCACATTGGCGGGATAGTCCCAGCTCCCCAGAGTCCAAGTCCGTTCGATGAGGCCGGTGTCGCCGCCCACGCGACCCGGAGGGGTAGTAACACTGACCACGCACCCGTACATCGGCCTCGTGTCAGTGTCAGCGTCAGCGGCGTCGCCCCTAACGCACATTACAGAGACGGGGCGGCGGCCTGCGCGGGCCTCGCCGGTGCCCACGATCAAGAGGAAGACGCTGCGTCCTCCTCCGAGACTAGCAGGCAGCGGTGATCCTCCAGCGACTCCGGCATGGTGAACGGGTAGCACGTCTCGTACTTGATGTTCTCCGCCAAGGGCCAGCAGTGACCGCTGCACGCATCCGTGAGGTGATGCACCATGTCCGCCGGCGAGCCACAAAACGGCATCGGGCACTCATAGCAGTGGACGAAGGGCTCCTTGGAGGCATCGACCAGGCCATCCATGAAACGGGAGTGGCTGTAGGGGACGTTGCGCCAGTTGAATATATGAGCAAGTTACTACGAGATTTAATCCGAATAAGCACAAAATAAATCATGAATTCTACCACGATTTCGAACAGGAAGGACAGAAACACATACGGTGCAACGGGAGCAGCACCGTTGGCGTTGAGGTTGTCGCCCATGTCCAAACACCACGTAGACACGGTCTTTGAGCATGGTTCGTAGTCGTTCCACGCTCGGGCATTGAAGTTTGTAACTATTTTAGATTAGAATATACTACTCCTCCGGTGCTAGTAGTAGAGCAGAGTCCTACTCTACTACTCTACTCAAGCAAGTTAGGGCATAGCACTGTAGGGAGTACTAGTACTGTGATCACTCAAGCAAGTTGTCTAGCATCGACATGACCCTACGCTGCTGGTATGTGTCTCGTAAGTCAAGCGGTGTGATGTAGTCATCATCACCTGTCCACTTCCTGCAGCACATATTCGCTTCTCCATCTTTGTCCGCACATAATCTCGTCCAATCTTCCATCCGCGCTAAGGCGCCTCCCCCCTCGTCCGAAACCCAAGCACTAACAATGGCAGAACCGAGCAGCATCTGCCGAAAGAGTGGCTGGAATTCGCTCCCCACAGAGGTAAGCAAGCTCATTGTTTCGCGTGTGGACAATCTTAGTACCATGACGCTCACCGCGTGCTCGTCGGGGCTGTACCGTTTACTCAAAGCCCTCAAGACAGAGATTTTTAAGCCAGCTCCTTGCTTGCTGATGCCGCCTGATCTTCAGAAATGACGTGTCACCCAACATAACGAGAGTAGGGTGGCGAGCATCAACCCCCTTGACTATGATCCGATCCCCGTCAGCCTCAACTACATTAATGATATGTACTGGGTCGACATGAACACGTCTTGGATGGTGCTCATCAACGGTCGCGGCAGCTGGATGCTTGTGGATGCTCGTGGAGGTTTTCACTCTTCTGGCCTGCTTACTGCTTCTTTTGCACCCCCAGCCCTGGTTGTTGCTGCTGCCATTTTTAATGTACAATCAGTAGTATATTTCGTCTGTTGGTTGAATAAATGTGTTTTTAGAACGACAAACACAATGTTTTGGAAGTCGTTGCACGGTTCGATCCTTTAGTGCCCTATACCGTATGTAGCGCGTACTATTTTTCGTACGGAACACATTTTCCACTTGTTGATAACATGCAACCCACTGATGAAGGCCCAATAGAGAACCCCATAATTAACTGGAAGGGAGGCTCTCACATGAATCCGGCCCAGGTACATGCTCATGGTCCCCTAAACATAAATAAGTAACTAAATAAATAAATAAAGCTAAATGCTCATGCACCAGTTCTTTGGGAAAATAGGTAGCCCAGTATTTCTTTTTGAAGAATACCCAAGCTAGGCCTATTTGTTTTCTCCAAATTACTGGGCTCTAAATCTTTCAAGACGAGGAGGGATGCATTCCGGCCTGGCTTAAGAGTATGGTCAATGTCTGTTAAAAGTAATATCAAAAGGGGTTGAAAATTCCAAAAAAATTATAGCAAATGGGATATAAGTTTCTTTTTTGTTTTTGTTCTTCACTGATATCTTATACGTATTTCATTGGATTTAACATGACATAGTACTAATTTATTTTTAAATTTGTTTTAGTATGGCTATTAATTTTTGGATTAAGAATATTTCGTTCCCCAGAAAAAAATTGCGATTTTTTTCAAAATTTCCCACATATTTAGTTAATTTTTTGACCCTGGTACTGACCAGAAAATGGCCAGTATTTCTAAAAATGGAAAACGGGCTGCAATAAATTCCATATGAATTAGAAAATGAGTAAAAATTATAAAAATAATAGCAAATGGGCTGTACACGCCATAGATTTCGAGGCTGATTTGTTTACGCAAGGCTTTGTCAGTGAACACACGATTCTAGCAGCAGTGACTGTTGGATGTCCATCCAACGGCCGACGTGCTTCTTCAATCTCTGATCTTCCTGCTCCAGCCGCCTAAACTAGCGCTGGCGGGACTGCCTGCTCCCTCCTCTTGTGGCCCGCTGTGATGCCGCACAGGCTTCCCCGGCCCACCCTACTCCCTCCACTGGCCTGGCCGCACGCAATCAACTGCCTCCTTATTACGCAAAAAAAATGATTCCTCCCATTGACATCTGGGGCACACCGGTTGGGAGGCTGACCTATGGGCCTACTTAGTTGACGCGTACGCAGGGCTTGTCAACTTAGTCAACAAACGATTCTAGCAGCAGTAACCGTTGGATTTGAATCGAACGGTCCTGCTGCTTCTTCAATTGTTGCTCTTCTTGCACCAGCCGGCCAAACCAGCGCTGGGGAGACCGCCTGCTCCTGCCTCCAGTGGCCGGCTGTGCTGCCGTTGAGGCCTCATCGCCCCCTACTACTCCCACCGCTAGCCAGGCCCTGCGGCGACGGCAGCCTCACACCGCAGCCGAACCAGTGAACTCTCGTACTCCTCTCCGTGTGGGCATCCATTGCCGCGTCGTCCACTTCCTAGGCCTCGCCGTCATCCACCGCCTTGGTGCTCTCGGCACGGCATGGTCAACATGGTCAACGACATTCCATCGGAAGAGTGTTGTACATGGAGAGGCTGACAGCTGGGTCCACGGCCACAACCCAGTTTTTTGTGATTTGCCAAGTAAGTCGCTTTATCAGGCCTGTTGGGCTGCAAATCTTTCAAGACGAGGAGAGCTTTCATTCGGCTGGCCGAGAAAATGGCCCAACAGTAATGAGAAATGGGTTGTACATTTTTAAAACACATCAAACTGGCAATTAGTTTCAATTTTTTTTTCATTTCGAGATTTTAAATTACATTAATTTTTATGCGTGGAGAATTTGTTGGATTTTATATTGATATACATTTATTTTTAAAATCAGTTTCAATGTGAGTCGAAATTTTGGGATTAAAAACAGTTTGGACCGCACCGAAATATGCAAAATTTCGTATAATTTTTTAACCGTGGCCACAATATGGGTTGTAATGCTAACAAAAAGAATATGGGCTCTGAAAAAACCTTAATAATTAGCAAATGGGCTGTAAATTATTAGAAATAATGGCAGATGGGCTTTATGCTGTTTTCCACAGATTTAAGGCTTTCATAAAAAAAAGGTTGACGCACAAGCAGTGACTATTGGATGGTCATCCAACGACCGTCGTGCTTCTTCAATCTCTGCTCTTCCTGCTCTAGCCGCTCAAACAAGCGCCAAAGGGACTGCCCGCTCCCTCCTCCTGGCGGTCGGCTCTGCTGCCGCGCATGCATCACCACCCCACCGTACTCCAGTCACTAGCCTAGCCATCCCTCTACTCACCCACACCTGCTGTTATTCTCCGGCGACGGCAGACGAACCAGTAAACCCTCGTATAGTCGTACTCCCCTCCGCGTGGGAAACAAGTGCCGAGTCTTCAATGCCTCTGTGTCGTTCCCTTCCTAGGCCTCACCGTCGTCCACCGCCCTGGTGCTCTCGGCGCGGCCTAGTCAACGTGGTCAACGGCCGACATGCATCTGAAGTGGACTGTAGGTGGAGGGGCCGACAGCTGGGTCCACGGCCGCACACAATGAAATGCCTCCTTATTAAGAGCAAAATAATGATTCCTCCACCTGACATCAGGGACCCACCGAAAGGGCCTTTGTATTTCGCGAAAAAACATTACCGCCGCTGACAGCTCAGACCCACCGGCTATATCTTCGCACGCAAGGAAGTGCCTCCTTATTACGCACAAAAAAATGAATACTCCCCCTGTTATCCGGGACCCAATATAGTGGCAGGCTAACTTGTGGGCCTACTAAGTTGACGGGGACGGAGGGCTTTGTCAACTTAGTCAATATGCACGATTCTAGCTCCAGTGACCGTACGATGTCCATCCAACGGCCGTAGTGCTTCTTCAACCTCTGGTCTTCTTGCTCCAGCCGCCCAAACCAGCGCCGGTCGTGCCTCGTGCTCCTGCCTCCCGTGGCCGGCTGCGATGCCGCGGAGGCCTCACCGCCCCCTACTACTCCCACCCACACCCCCTGTTATTCTATGGCGACGACAGCCTCACACCGCAGCGAACCAGTGAACCCTCGTACTCCTCTACGCGTGGGCATCCACTGCCGCGTCTTCCCCGGCTCCGTGTCGTCCCCTTCCTAGGCCTCGCCGTCGTCCACCGCACTGGTGCTATCGATGCGGTGTGGTCAACATGGTCAAGGAACGGCTTCCATCGGACATGGACTGTACGTGGAGAGGCTGACAGCTGGGTCCACGGCCGCAGCAAGGAAGTGCCTCCTTATTACGTGCAAAATAATTATTCCTCCACCTGACAGCGGGGACCCACCGGACGGGCCACCGTATTTCGCGAAAAAAACATTTCCCCCTGACTGTTGGGACCCACCAGCTACATCTTTGCATGCAAGGAAGTGCCTGACAGTCGGGACCCACCTGGTCGAAACGTACGTAGCGTTGTCATTTTGGTCGCGAACGTGTACGTACATACATACTGGTGGATGTAGAGGCACGCATGTGTCGTAGTAGAGGCGCACACGTAGCATGTACACGCACGTACAGTGGCCAGGGTGCAAGAAAGAAAATACGGCCACATATGTGTACATATGGGCAGGGTCTCGAATGCCTACTCGCGCATACGTACGGTCAGGGCTCGTGTACATGGCTGGGTCGGAACGGAGAAACAACATTGTCGTCGTGTTCATGGGGAGGCAACGGAATGCGTCGTGTTCATGGGGAGGCAACGGAATGCGTCATGTTCATGGGGAGGCAACGTAATGCGGCATGTTCATCGGGAGGCAACGGAACGCGTGGGAGCCAACCGGTTGGGTCGGAACGAAATGCGTGGTCGTGTTCATCGGGAGGGCTTGGACGGAACAGGCGATGGAAACGAGGCCTGGCGTACCGCACAAAGGAGGAAACAGACCTCCTATGTTCGAAACGGGGTCCTGTTGATCGAGAGGGGTCTGGCGTACCGCAAAATGGAGGAAACGAACCTCCTATGGTCTAAACGGGGGTCCTGTTGATCAGGAGTGGTGTGGCGTACCGCAAAACGGACGAAACGGACCTCCTATGGTTGAAACGGGGGTCCTGTTGATCGGGAGGGGTGTGGCGTACCGCAAAACAGACGAAACGGACTTGTGTTGGAGCGCTATGGTCGAAATGGGGGTCCTGTTCATCGGGAGGGGTGTGGCGTACCGCAAAATGGGACTCCACGGGATACTGTTCATCTCCACCGTCGACCTCCTCCAGCCTCCACGGGCTCCTGTTCATCCAGCCTCCACCGCGCGCTACTCCACCGGGTACTGTTCAACCACCCCTTCACGGGCACCCCTCCACCGTCTACTGTTCATCCAGCCCTCCACACCACGGGGTCCTGTTCAACCACCCCTCCACGGGCACCCCTCCACTGTCTACTGTTCATCCAGCCCTCCACCACACCACGGGGTCATGTTCATCCAGAGGCAATGCCACTGCTCACTGTTCATCCACCCCCCCACAACGCTCACTGTTCATCCAATCGATCGGCTTCAGTTAGCAGCAATAGAGAAGGAATCGCTCGATCGGGTTCAGTTAACAGCCATCGATCGATCGCTCGGGTTCAGTAACGCGTAGCCTACAGTGCAATCGCTCAGGTTCAGTTAGAGCCCAACGCCTCGCTCAGGTTCAGTTAGAGCCAACGCCTCGCACACACGCGCGTACGTGTATGACAGAAACGCACATCGCTCGGCCCCCGACCTCCCACCGTAACCGGGTACTCCCCAAAATTTCCTCCCCCTCGCTTCTACCATGGTTTTTTCCGTCATGGACGGCCCAAAGAATGTCATGCAGCTGTGTCTCCAGCCCGCCCAGGACGAAAAGCCCATTTTCTATCATGATTTTTTGTCATAGAAGTAGGAGCCCACCACATCTATGATGATACCGGGTTTTGTCACAATTATCGTCATAGAAGTGTCATATGTATGATAGAAAAAAATTCGTTCGGCCCAAAATGTCACGGATGTGTCTTTTTTTTGTAGTGTCGCCACAAAATCATATAGTTTGTCTATGCTTCATCTTCGTCACACAAAAATTCTCTCATCATGCACAACCCTGATGACAAGCCAATCAATTGTTTCGTACTTTAGTAATCTCAAACTTTTTTCAACTTTCATGCAATACATGACCATGAGCCATGGACATAGCACTATGGGTGGAATAGAATATAATGATGGGTGTTGTGTGGAGAAGACAAAAAAGGAGAAGGTCTCACATTGACGCGGCTAATCAACGGGCTATGGAGATGCCCATCAATTGATGTCAATGCGAGGAGTAGGGATTGCCATGCAACGGATGCACTAAAGCTATAAATGTATGAAAGCTCATCAAAAGAAACTAAGTGGGTGTGCATCCAACTTGCTTGCTCATGATTGGTAGGAAAAGACCATCGCTCGTCCCCGACCGCCACTCATAAGGAAGACAATCAAAGAAACACCTCATGCTTCAAATTTGTCACTCAACGGTTACCATATGTGCATGCTAGGGCACTTGCAAACCTCAACACAAGTATTTCTCAAATTCACAACTACTTAACTATCATGACTCTGATATCACCATCTTCATAACTCAAAACAACCATCAAGTATCAAACTTCTCATAGTATTCAATGCACTCTATATGAATGTTTTTATTATACCCATCTTGGATGCCCATCATATTAGGACTATTTTCATAACAAAAGAAAACTACCATGTTGTTCTAAAAGACTCTCAAAATAATATAAGTGAAGCATGAGAGTTCAAAAACTTCTTCAAAATAAAACTACCGCCATGCTCTAAGTAGATATAAGTGAAGCACTAGAGCAAACGGTAAACTACTCCAAAAGATATAAGCGAAGCACAATGAGTAGTTGAATAATTATGCAACTATGTGAAGACTCTCTAACATTTAAGAATTTCAGATCTTGGTATTTTATTCAAACAGAAAGAAAAAAACAAAAGAAAATAAAATGACGCTCGAAGCAAAACACATATCATGTGGTGAATAAAAATATAGCGTCAAGCAAAGTTACCGATGAACGAAGACAAAAGAGGGGATGCCTTCCGGGGCATCCCCAAGCTTAGGCTCTTGCTTGTTCTTGAATATTACCTTGGGGTTCCTTGCGTTTCCCCAAGCTTAGGCTCTTGCCACTCCTTATTCCATAGTCCATCGAATCTTTACCCAAAACTTGAAAACTTCACAACACAAAACTTAACAGAAAACTCGTAAGCTCCATTAGTATAAGAAAATAAATCACCACTTAGGTACTGTTGTGAACTCATTATAAATTCATATTGGTGTAATATCTACTGTATTCCAACTTCCCTATGGTTCATATCCTCCGATACTACTCATAGATTCATCAAAATAGGCAAACAACACAATAAAAACAGAATCTGTCAAAAAAAAAGAATAGTCGGTAGTAATCTTTATTATTCGAATACTTCTGTCACTCCAAAAATTCTGAAATAAATTGTTGGACCTGAATAATTTATCTATTAATCATCTGCAAAAAGAATCAACCTAAACTCACTCTCCAGTAAACAATGGCAGCTAATCTCGTGAGCGCAAAAGTTTCTGTTTTTACAGCAAGATCACAAAGACTTCACCCAAGACTTCCCAAAGGTTCTACTTGGGAACAACTCTAATTAAAACATAAAAAACACAATAATAACAAAGGATAGATGATTTATTTATTAATAAATAGGAACAAAAAGCAAGTAACAAAAATAAAATAGGGTTGCCTCCCAACAAGCGCCATCGTTTAACGCCCCTAGCTAGGCATGATGATCTCAATGATGCTCACATAAAAGATAAGAATTGAAACATAAGGAGAGCATCATGAAGAATATTACTAGCACATTTAAGTCTAACCCACTTCCTATGCATAGGGATTTTGTGACCAAACAACTTGTGGGAACAAGAATCAACTTGCATAGGAAAGCAAAACAAGCATAACTTCAAGATTTTAAGCACATAGACAGAAACTTGATATTATTGCAATTCATCAAGCATAAGTTCCTCCCTCATAATAATTACATGTAGGATCATAAGCAAATTCAACAATCACTAGTAGAAAAAGGGTCAAATGTGAAGCACATTAGTGCTGGTTTGAATTTGAGCCGGCACTAATGTGACCATTAGTGCCGGTTCCAATGGCTAGGCGGGCGGGCATCATTAGTATCGGTTCGTGGGAAACCTTTAGTACAGGTTCATGCCACGAACCGGTACTAATGAGGCCAGTGCGGCTGTGGTCAGGCTGGGCCCCCCACGAAGACCTTTAGTACTGGTTCATGGCATGAACCGGTACTAGAGTTTCTTAGTAAGCTGATTTTTAGTCCCACCTCGCCAAGAGAGAGGCAGTATGAGCGGTTTATAAGCCGTGAGTGCAGAGACAATGACGAAGAGGCGCAATGGTCACCTGCAGGTTGATTAGCTTCAAGCCTTTCGGAATAGCATATATTGCACTGAGCTATGTGTAGTGCAGTCTACACTATTCCGAAAGGCTTGAAGCAAATTAACCTGCATTGCACCTCTTTTTTATTTTTAATAACTTATTTGAACTCTGGACTTCTTGTGTTCCGTATGCAACATTCAAAGCGACGTCATCAACTTCCAACATGTTCTGACATCATTTGTTGCTTTTCAGTCATTTACCGAATTCTTTAAAGAGCTAAATGGCTGTGAAATTGAAAATCTCTACAAAATGAACTGTGAAAATGTTGAAATTTAGCATGGTATCATCATTTCACCCACATAGCATGTGCGAATGAGTAGAGAGGGTCACGGCAAAAACTGGACGCACTTCGTGTACAAACTAGACGATCTCTTTCAGAGTATCAGGGTTTCGGACGAGAACTCAGCTGTTACACGGGCACTTCAATGTTTTTTGAACTTATTTGAACTCCGGACTTCTTTTGTGTTCAGTATGCAGCATTCAAAGCGACGTCATCAATTTCCAACATGTTCTGACATCATTTGTTGTTTTTCGGTCATTTACCTAATTGTTTAGAGAGCTAAATGACCGTGAAATTGAAAATCACTACAAAATGAACTCTGAAAATGTTGAAACTTGGCATGGTATCATCATTTCACCCGCATAGCATGTGCGAAAGAGTAGAGAGGGTCACGACAAAAACTGGACGCACTTCGTGTATAAACTGGACAAACTCTTTCAGAGTATCAGGGTTTTGGACGAGAACTCATCTGTTACACGGACACTTCAATGTTTTTTAAACTTATTTGAACCCCGAACTTCTTTTGTGTTCAGTATGCAGCATTCAAAGCGATGTCATCAATTTCCAACATGTTCTAACATCATTTGTTGTTTTTCAGTCAATTACCTAATTGTTAGAGAGCTAAATGACCATGAAATTGAAAATCACTACAAAATGAACTCTGAAAATGTTGAAACTTGACATGGTATCATCATTTCACCCGCATAGCATGTGCGAAAGAGTAGAGAGGGTCACAACAAAAACTGGACGCACTTCGTGTACAAACTGGAAAAACTCTTTCGGAGTATCAGGGTTTCGGACGAGAACTCATCTGTTACACCAGCACTTCAATGTTTTTTAAACTTATTTGAACTCCGGACTTCTTTTGTGTTCAGTATGCAGCATTCAAAGTGACGTCATCAATTTCCAACATGTTCTGACATCATTTGTTGTTTTTCAGTCATTTACCTAATTGTTTAGAGACCTAAATGACCGTGAAATGGAAAATCACTACAAAATGAACTGTGAAAATGTTGAAACTTGGCATGGTATCATCATTTCTCCCGCATAGCATGTGCTAAAGAGTAGAGAGGGTCACGGCAAAAACTAGACGCACTTCGTGTACAAATTGGACAATCTCTTTTGGAGTATCAAGGTTTCGGACGAGAACTCATCTGTTACACGGGCACTTCAATGTTTTTTAAACTTATTTGAACTCCGGACTTCTTTTGTGTTCTGTATGCAGCATTCAAAGCGATGTCATCAATTTCCAACATGTTCTGACATCATTTGTTATTTTTCAGTCATTTACCTAATTGTTTAGAGAGCTAAATGACCGTGAAATTGAAAATCACTACAAAATGAAATATGAAAATGTTGAAACTTGCAATGGTATTATCATTTCACCCGCATAGCATGTGCGAAAGAGTAGAGAGGGTCACAAAAAACTACTCAGAAATAAATAGAAGAAAATAAATAAAGCAGAAAAGAAAAAAAAACTATATAAAAAAGTACTCAAAAATAAATAATGCAGAAAAAAACTATATAAAAAATTACTCAAAAATAAATAGAAGAAAATAAATAATGCAGAAAAGAAAAAACTATATAAAAAATTTGTTGGGGCGCTTCCCAGTGGGCCTGCCAGACCTAGGGTGTGCAAATGCAGGCCCAGAAGGGCCAGCAGACTCACAGGGCAGCGCGCCCTAGTTAGGCCCAGAAGCCTGCTATATAGAGAAATTCAAAGGAGAAGCCGCGGCTGGGTTTATAAACCAGTGCGGCTACCCTTCGCTCGGCGAGGTGGGACTAAACATTGTGCACCGCCGGTGGCAGCGCAGAACCATTAGTACCGGTTGGTGGCTCCAACCGGTACTAATGATTGGGCCTTTAGTACCGGTTCGTGGCATGAACCGGTACTAAAGGGGCCGTTTCCCGCCCCTTGGCCTGGCGAAAATTGGCCTTTAGTATCGGTTGGTGGCTCCAACCGGTACTAAAGACCCCTCCTATATATATGGCACTTACGAAAAATTCAGTTTCATCGACCACCACTTCTTCTCGATCCAACTTCTTCGCGCGACATCGCCGCCGTCGCCGCACCATCGCCCATCGCGCGCCACCCTCGCAGGCCCCGCCGCCCCCACTGCCCGTCGTCGCCGTCACCGCCGTCGCCCCCACCGCCCATCGCCGCCGCCTCGCCCGCCGCCCGTCCCCGTCGCATCGCCCGCCGCCGCCCGTACGCCGCCGCCCCCCGCTTGTACACACACACATACACACACAGACAGACAGACACACACACACACACACACGTACACACACACAGACAGACAGACACACACACACAGACACACACACACACACATTGTTTTTACTTATTTTCTATTTTCTGTTGTTTAGATTAATGTTAGATAAATTACGTAGATAATAATGTTAGAATGTTAATGTTAGATGAATTATATGGAAAAGATGTTAAATATTAATGTCAATTTTAGATGAATTAGCTAGATATTAATTAGGTATATATATATGAGATTTGAACTAGTTGAATTAATATAATTAGTTTATTTTTAGTATGAAAATTAATAGAACAAGTTTATTTTTAGTAAGAAAATTTAGGTATATGAGATTTGATGATCTAATCAAAATATTACTATATAGAACAAGTTTATTTTTAGTAAGAAATTAATAGAACTAGTTTATTTTTAGTAAATGCTTAGTTGAATTAATAGAACTAGTTTATTTAGTTGAATTAATAGAACTAGTAAGTGTTTAATGTTGCACCTATATATGAACATATGTTAGATATTAATGTCAAATGTTAAATGAATTAGATATAAATTATATGTTAGATATATATTTAATTTAGTTATATGAGATTTCATTATGTAATTAACATTTTATTATATAGAACTAGCTACCTTATTTTTAGTAAGAAAATTAATAGAACTAGTTTAGTTGAATTAGTTGAATTAATTAGTTGAATTAATTAGTTGAACTAGTTAGTTGAATTAGTTCAATTAATTAGGTATAATTTTCATAAGTGCTTAGTTGAATTAGTTCAATTAATTAGTTGAACTAGTTGAATTAACAGAATTAGTTGAATTAATAGAACTAATAAGTCTTTAATGTTTCACCTATGAACATAGGAATGTCGTCTGACGACAAACACGATTTCATTATGTACGAATACTGCGAAGACCAGCGCGGCCTGTGCGGCAGAAATTTTCTAGTTGATGATAGACGCTTCAGCATCAAGCTAGATGAGAACTTCGAAGTGGATACAGTAAGTCACAACGACAAGTCTTTTTTCGTAATTAAGCATGACTTATGCTTCATTTGCTTCAACTTTTAATTTTAATTTTTCACTATTCTACTAGCGTATCCCCTGCCATGCAAGAATTTTTTGTCTTGGATAAGATAGGTTTCAGTCCTAACAAAACTATGGAGGTAAAAAGAGTTTACTTGAAGACGGAGCATGGTTATACCTTCAACGTTAAATTATACAAGGCAGACACATACACCTTTTTTGAATGCAAAACTTGGCAAGCACTATGCAAGGCTTATGCATTTGAGCCTGATATGGTTATCACCTTTGATATTCATCCGGAAGATGATATTGAAGGTAATAGAGACATCTGGGTCGATGTGCAGACGCCTCTAGTTCTACCATTATGTGAGTTTCTCAACCATATTTATGTCTTCGATATGAGATTATTTGAACCAGTTGAATAATTAATAGATCTCAATTTATATTGATAGCTTACTTCCAATCAAGCAAACATGTCCGGCGCTTGGTAGACAGGACGGTCCACTATCCGGGGGCTGAACTAAACTGCGAGGAGACAAGTCATTATGTTTCATGGCTTGAGGATCTTGATGCTGTCAAGACAATTTTTTTTCTTGCACTTAGGAATGTTAGTACTCAAAACGTGCAACCAATAGTGTTCGTACTAAACTACAGTCACATATATTTAGGAAAGATGGTAAGATTTCTACTATTTCTCCTCAGTGCATCTTTTGCATACATTATTTTTTTAAGCTAAACTTCATTGCTAAGTATGTTACTATACGATGTTCTTCAACAGGGACTCCCGATGAATGTTGTGCCTGATTGGATCGAGACTAAAGGTACCATGAATATTGTTAGCTTACGGCCAAGATATCCTACAATGCACTTTAGTGCATTCAGGATTTCTAATAGCGAGGAATGCTTAATCGTAAAAGACTGGAGCAAAATTGTGAACGATCACAGAGAAGTACTAGGGGCAGCAATCAGAAGCGCAACCCACGATTAGGAGACAGGTTCATCTGCATACTCCAATATGATGAATCAGCAAAGCTATACATGTTCTATGATATTTTACCTGAGAGAGAGAGAGAGCAGCAGGAGTGATTAATTAGCTAGTTCATGCTCTTAGTACTTGTCCTCTCATGTCCGTGTTCTTCATCCTGAACTTAATCTCAAAGAGTGATTTGCTTTTGTGGTGTTATGAACGCTTATAATATCATTACCATGTTGAACTCGATGATATCTTTGCTATGAAAACTGTTGTTGGTGATGATATATATGATGCAAGAGTTTTTATATTAATATGATGATGATGATGATGATGAGTTATTATATCATTTATGAAAGAAACTGCATATTAGTTTCAACTGGATGGATTCTAGCTAAGTCATCAAGTATATGCCATATCGATATTACCTCGATCACTTAATTAGGTGATCAAGTATATAATATGGATATGACATATACTTGATGACTTAGCTAGGATCCACGCATCCAGTCAAACTAATCTACGGTACATTCACCTAATGATTTAACAACTCATTATAATGTAAAACAATCCCTAAATTAAATTGAAAACACAAAATTAAAGTAAAAATAAAAAATAAAACCAAAACACACCCAAACATTTAGTACCGGTTGGTGTTACCAACCGGTACTAATGTCCTACGCGCCCACGGAGCTGGCTCGTGCCACGTGGTTGCCCTTTAGCACCGGTTCGTGCTGAACCGGTACTAAAGGGGGGGCCTTTAGTGCCCACAATTTAGTGCCGGTTACTGAACCGGCACTAAAGGGCCTTACGAACCGGTGCTATTGCCCGGTTTTGCACTAGTGAATATAGCTATCACAAAACATATTCTTAACACAATCTACATGTATGGAAAGTTGACACTCTTCCAAATAGTGGGATTAACATTAGCTAAAGTCATGACCTCTCCAAACCCATTTTCATAATTATCACAATAAGATTCAACACCCTCCAAAATAGTGGGATCATTACTTCCTAAAGATGACACTCTTCCATACCCACTTTCATCAATATAATCATCATAAATAGGAGGCATGCTATCATCAAAATAAATTTGCTCATCAAAACTTGGGGGAAAAATATCATCTTCATCAAACATAGCAGCCCCGAGCTTGTAGCTTTGCATATCATTAGCATCATGGATATTCAAAGAATTCATACTAACAACATTGCAATCATGCTCATCATCCAATGATTTAGTGCCAAACATTTTAATACATTCTTCTTCTAACACTTTGGCACAATTACCGGAATCCTTATTCTCACGAAAGACATTAAAAAGATGAAGCATATGAGGCATCCTTAATTCCATTTTTAGTTTTCTTTTATAGACTAAACTAGTGATAAAACAAGAAACAAAAAGATTTGATTGCAAGATATAAAGATATACCTTCAAGCACTCACCTCCCTGGCAACGGCGCTAGAAAAGAGCTTGATGTCTACTACACAACCTTCTTCTTGTAGACGTTGTTGGGCCTCCAAGTGCAGAGGTTTGTGGGATAGTAGCAAATTTCCATCAAGTGGATGACCTAAGGTTTATCAATCCATGGGAGGCATAGGATGAAGATGGTACCTCTCAAGCAACCCTGCAACCAAATAACAAAAAGTCTCTTGTGTCCCAAACACACCCAATACAATGGTAAATTGTATGGGTGCACTAGTTCGGCGAAGAGATGTTGATACAAGTGCAATATGGATGGTAGATATAGGTTTTTGTAATCTGAAAATATAAAAACAGCAAGGTAACTAATGATAAAAGTGAGTGAAAACGGTATTGCAATGCTAGGAAACAAGGCCTAGGGTTCATACTTTCACTAGTGCATGTTCTCTCAACAATAATAACATAATTGGATCATATAACAATCCTTCAACATGCAACAAAGAGTCACTCCAAAGTCACTAATAGCAGAGAACATATGAAGAGATTATTGTAGGGTACGAAACCACCTCAAAGTTATCCTTTCTGATCGATCTATTCAAGGTCCGTAGTAAAATAACACGAAGCTATTCTTTCCGTTCAATCTATCCTAGAGTTCGTACTAGAATAACACCTTAAGACACAAATCAACCAAAACCCTAATGTCACCTAGATACTCCAATGCCACCTCAAGTATTCGTGGGTATGATTATACAATATGCATCACACAATCTCAGATTCATCTAATCAACCAACACAAAGAACTTCAAAGAGTGCCCCAAAGTTTCTACCGGAGAGTCAAGACGAAAACGTGTGCCAACCCCTATGCATAAGGTCACGAGGTCACGGAACTCACAAGTTGATCACCAAAACATACATCAAGTGGATCACGTGATATCCCATTGTCACCACAGATAAGCACGTGCAAGACATACTTCAAGTGTTCTCAAATCCTTAAAGACTCAATCCGATAATAAAACTTCAAAGGGAAAACTAAATCCATTACAAGAGAGTAGAGGGGGAGGAACATCATAAGATCCAACTATAATATCAAAGCTCGCGATACATCAAGATCGTGCCGAATCAAGAACACGAGAGAGAGAGAGAGATCAAACACATAGCTACTGGTACATACCCTCGGCCCCGAGGGTGAACTACTCCCTCCTCATCATGGAGAGCACCGGGATGATGTAGATGGATGCTGGAGAGGGATTCCCCCCTCTGGCAGGGTGCCGGAACGGGTCTAAATTAGTTTTCGGTGGCTACAAAGGCTTGCGACGGCGGAACTCCCGATCTAGGTTATGTTCTGGAAGTTTGGGTATATATAAGAGGTTTTGGCGTGGGGAACAAGTCAGGGGGGTCTCCGAGGCGGCCATGAGGTAGGGGGCGTGCCAGGGGGTAGGGCGCGCCCCCACCCTCGTGGGTGCCTCACGACTCTTCTGGCCCATATCCATACTTCATGGGCTTCTTTTGGTCCAAAAAGGATCTCCGTGAAATTTCAGGTCAATTGGACTCCGTTTGGTTTTCCTTTTGTGCGATACTCCAAAACAAGAAAAAAATCAGAAACTGGCACTGGGCTCTAGGTTAATAGGTTAGTCCCAAAAATCATATAAAATAGCATATAAATGCATATAAAACATCCTAGATGGATAATATAATAGCATGGAACAATAAAAAATTATAGATACGTTGGAGACGTATCATAGTTCGGCCCCCCTAATTTAGCATTATATGCATCGGCTCAGAATCATGTCTTTGGTCAATAGTTGGGTTGCCCGGCTGCTGTGCTTACTACCCTACGTTCCACTCTATCGGCTAGGGTAGTAAAGGGAGAACTACTGTGATTGTGTCCTGGTTTATCCGGATGAGCACCTCAGTAGAGAAAGCCGAAAACTGATTGTCATGATGTGGCGTGAGCTGGTCAGCTATTCGGAGGCTAAAATCTCTTGCCACTTTTTCGGCATTATGTGACGGATCGGCCTTCACCCGATCAGGTGTCTACAACACCCTAGTCTGGATTAACGAATACTAGGGGCTGCGCCTACATCTCTATTGTCAAACTCCTATGGCTAAGTGAGGGTGATAAAGCCACATAGTCCGATTGCCTGGTTCGCTGCGCTAAACACCTCCTTTAAGGACCAAAACCTTGGATCAAGAGTGTTTAGGTTTCAACTCGAACACCCCCATACTACCTATGTGGGGGTTGAAGCCGACGACTGGCCAACTCTCAGATTTAATAAAATGGCCGCACAAGAGAAATTATTTTAAAATAAACAGCAAGCATTATATTACATATCAGCCTTGTTTTCATCATATAGGACAGGATAACATGAAGGTATTCATTCGAAGATAATGTCTTTTGAACACTGACCCTCTACAATGCGGGATTCCTTCAGGACATCCTCAAAATACCGCTCGGGCGTACGGTGCTCCTTGCCCGCGGGTGTCCATTGTCGGTGTCAAAACCGGCGGATCACGGGTAGGGGCTCCCGAACTATGCATCTAAGGTTTGATGGTAACAGGAGACAGGGGACACGAAGTTTTACCCAGGTTCGGGCCCTCTTGATGGAGGTAATACCCTATGTCCTGCTTGATTGATATTGATGAGTATGGGGGTTACAAGAGTTGATCTACCACGAGATTGTAATGGCTAAAACCCTAGAAGTCTAGCCTGTATGATTATGATTGCCTCTATGGACTAAACCCTACGGTTTATATAGACACTAGAGGGGGTTAGGGTTGTACAAAGTCAGTTACAGAGAAAGGAATCTTCATATCCAAATGTCAGGCTTGCCATCCACGGCAAGGTGAGTCCCATCCTGACACGAGAGAGAGTCTTCTATCTTGTATCTTCACGGCCCATCAGTCCTGCCCATGTCCAACAGGTCAGACGCCCGATGACCACTTAATCCAGGACTCCCTCAGTAGCCCCTGAACCAGGCTTCAATGACGAGGTGTCCGGCGCGTAGATTGTCTTCGGCATTGCAAGGTGGGTTCCTCCTTCGAATATTTCAAAGTAGTCCTCAAACACAGAGAACATGTCCGGCTCTGCAAAACTATTACCACACACATACACAGAGAGTATAATATTTTATGCGTCCAATCCACTGACAACTTTTGGAGCATGACATCACGTCACAGCCCAGTCATTATTTTGAACTGTTTTTAGCCTCCCGCTCCATGTTTCAAGATGCGGTTTTATTTTCACGTCTTGTCAAAGTAGAGATCATGTCCCCTTATTGCGGGATTCTCATCAATACGGGCGTGGGAAATCCAACCGCGCCATCTGCACGACCCTTGGGGAATAAGCGAGTTTTAAGGCGAGTGTGGAGGTGGTTGATATTCATAGCCTTTTTAAAGGGGTAAGGATTCACCTCTTTCACCCACGCCTTCCTTCTCTCTGCCCATTCATTCTCGAGCTCCAGCGCCCAAGCTTCCATCCTTTCCATCTCAAAAAAGCACTCTAGCCATGTCCGGATCTGGAGCGCAGGGCAAGTGGATGGTCTCCTCCGTCAAGGAGAAGGACATCACCAAGCTCCGAGAGGCCGGGTACTTAGCCAAGGAAATCGCCCGCCAGCTTCCGGCCAAGGGACAGGTCGTCCCTACTCCGGAGCCCCATGAGAGGGTCGTGTTCATCCCCCACTTCGTCCGCGGGTTGGGATTTCCTCTCCATCCATTCGTTCGCGGACTCATGTTCTACTACGGGCTAGATTTCCACAATCTGGCCCCCAACTCCTTCCTCAATATCTCGGCATTTATTGTCATGTGCGAGGCCTTCCTGCGTATCCCACCCCACTTTGGACTGTGGTTGAAGATCTTCAACGTGAAGCTGAAGGTGGTGGATGGCCAACATGCAGAGTGCGGAGGCTCCATGGTGAGCAAGCTGCCCAATGTCACATGGCCCAAAGGTACCTTCGTGGAGACCGTCAAAGGGTGGCAATAGCAGTGGTTCTACGTCACAGAGCCTCACGATGCCAGTTGGGTTGTGGCTCCTGAAATCCAGTCCGGCACCCCGATGCGGCTCACCTCCTGGCTAGAGAAGGGCCTAGACTGGTCTTCGTCGGACGAGCTGACATCACTTTAGACGCACATCAAGCGCATGGTGGACAAGAATGCCAAGCTTGTCAATGTGATCCAGGTGATGCTCTCTCACCGGATCCTGTCATGCCAAAGCCGGACTTGGCACTTGTGGGAGTTCGATCCGGCCAAGCACCAGACCTTGCAACAGTTCTTCGGCACTACGCACGAAGACATTTGGAAGGTGCTCTTCAAGGCCAACGAGATGTGGCCGGCGATGAGCGAGGACCGCGGGCATGACCTGGCCCATCCCGCTAGTGCGGTAAGTTTTCCGTATTTCAAGGTGTATCCTTTACTTGCATACTCAAGGAAGATGTCTAAGCTTCCCTATTTGTTTTTAGGGCTGGACAAAGAAGGCGGAGCGGATTCAGTGTCTGGCTCTGCTGCCCGAAGAACCAGCTATCCCGCTTCTGACGAGATGCTGGTTCTGACGCCCTATCAAGTGTTGGAGAAGAAGGCCAAGGGCACCAGGGGTGGTCTCCGCCATAAGGGCAGTTCGTACGTGACATCCGAAGACGCCGAAACCCACTCCCCTCCCACCGCCGACGAGGAGGAAGAGGAGGAAAGAAATTCTCCCCCTGAGGGGGGAAGGAAGAAAAGGGTGGCCTCCACGCATCTGGAGGCAAAGGCGTCCAAGAAGGGGGAGGCGTCCGCCGCGGACAACTCCACGTGAGAGATTGATAGCAGCTCCGAGTGGCGTGCTACCTCTTGAGCACTGCGTTGGTTTTCCCTTGAAGAGGAAAGGGTGATGTAGCAAAGTAGCATAAGTATTTCCCTTAGTTTTTGAGAACCAAGGTAGCAATCCAGTAGGAGACTACGCACAAGTCCCTCATACCTACACAAACAAATAAGAACCTCACAATCAACGCGATAAAGGGGTTGTCAATCCCTTCACGATCACTTACGAGAGTGAGATCTGATAGAGATAATAATAATAAGATAAATATTTTTGGTATTTTTGTGATATAGATTGAAAGTAAAGATTGAAAAGTAAAATAGATTGGAAACTTATATGATAAAAGATAGACCCGGGGGGCATAGGTTTCACTAGTGGCTTCTCTCAAGATGGCATAAGTATCACGGTGGGTGAACGAATTACTGTCGAGCAATTTATAGAATAGTGAATAATTAGAGAATATCTAGGCATCATCATGTATATAGGCATCACGTCTGTAACAAGTAGACCGAAACGATTCTGCATCTACTACTATTACTCCACACATCGACCGCTATCCAGCATGCATCTAGAGTATTAAGTTCATAAGAACAAAGTAATGCATTAGGCAAGATGACATGATGTACAAGGATAAACTCAAGCAATATGACATAAACCCCATCTTTTTATCCTCGATGGGAACAATACAATACGTGCCTTGCTGCCCTTGCTGTCACTGGGAAAGGACACCGGAAGATTGAACCCAAAGCTAAGAACTTCTCCCATTGCAAGAAAGATCAATCTAGTAGGCCAAACCAAACTGATAACTCGAAGAGACTTGCAAAGATAACCAATCATACATAAAAGATTTTAGAGAAGAATCCAATATTGTTCATAGATAAACTTGATCATAAACCCACAATTCATCGGATCTCGACAAACACACCGCAAAAAGAGTTACATCAAATAGATCTCCAAGAAGATCGAGGAGAACATTGTATTGAGATCCAAAGAGAGAGAATAAACCATCAAGCTAATAACTATGGACCCGAAGGTCTGAGGAAAACTACTCACACATCATCGGAGAGGCTATTGTGTTCATGTAGAAGCCCTCCGTGATCGATGCCCCCTCCGGTAGAGCTCCGGAAAAGTACCCAAGATGGGATCTCTTGGGTACAGAAGGTTGCGGGGTGGAAATAGGGTTTTGTGGTGCTCCTGGATGTTTTTGGGGTATATATATATATCACTACTGGAATTAGCTTATTTGTCGTCCGCCGGCGGACGACAAAGAAGGTCTTTTCCATCAGCTTAAGGAAAACTGATGGCAAAGAACTGCAGACGACAAAGGTCTTTGCCATCAGCCTGTTCTTTGCCATTCGCTGGCGGATGACAAAGATTCTTTGTCGTCCGCTGGCTGAGAGCAAAGAGAGAGCTGGCCCCACTAAATGAGGTAATTGAGGAAAACTTAACGGCCCCCCTCTTTGCTGTCTGCTAGCAGATGGCAAAGAGGAAACAAAGCGGACGACAAAGGGTGGGCGGACGACAAAGATTCTTCCTAACTAAAGGCCGAGCCCCACCACGCCCCTTCTCTCTGTTTCTCTCCCTCTTTCGTCCCAGACGCCCGCCGACGCCCCCGCCGCCCGCCACCGCCCCCACTACTGACCACCGCGCCTGCCACCCGCCGCCGCTTGCCCCGTCGACCCACCACCCCGCCACCCCCCACGCGCCGACCCACCACCCCACCCCGCCCCGTAGCCCCGACGCCCCACCATGTCGCCGCCCAACCGCCCCACCGCCCCGGCGCCCCCTCCACCTGCCCACCACCTGGCGCCACCGTGGCCCCATCGCCCCCGCCTCCCTGCCGGCTCGGCGCCGCCGCTCACCTCCCCGGCGCCACCATCGCCCCCGTTGCCGCCGCTCGATCCAGTGAGTTATTTTTTTTCTCTTTTTGCTATTAGATTTAGTGTTAGATTCAGTTTAGTTTTAGTGTTAGATTCAGTTTAGTTTTAGTGCTAGAATATGTAGAAGGGGAAGAAGAAGAAGAAGAAGAGGGGAGAAGGGAGGAAGAGGAGGAGGGAGAAGAAGAAAGAAAAGAAGAGGAAGAGGAAACCCTAGTTTTAGTTATAGTTTTACTTTAGTTATAGTTTTACTTTAGTTTTAGTTTTAGTTTAGTTTTAGTTTTTATTTTTAGTTTAGTTCATTTTAGATTAGTTTTAGTTTTAAGAAGTGGGGAGGAGGGAGGAAGAGGAGGACGGAGAATAAGAAAGAAAAGAAGAAAGAAAAGAAGAAAGAAGAAGAAGAAGAAGAAGAATAAGAAGAAGAAGAAGAAGAAGAAGAAGAAGAAGAAGAAGAAGAAGAAGAAGAAGAAGAAGAAGAAGAAGAAGAAGAAGAAGAAGAAGAAGAAGAGAAGAAGAAGAAGAAGAAGAAGAAGAAGAAGAAGAAGAGGAGGAGGAGGAGGAAGAGGAGGAGGAGGAGGGAGGAAGAGGAGGAGGAAGAGGAAGAGGAGAAGAAGAGGATGAGGAGGGAGGAAGAGGAGGAGGAGAAGAAGAGAAGAAGAAAAGGCTGTCACGTGCCCCGACCGCGACCCACACCCCGACCCCGACACCGACACCCCGACCCCCAACACCCCAACCGCCAACACCCCGACCCCTACACGGCACCCCGACCCCGACACGACACCCCGACCCCGACCCCCGACACCCTGACACCACACCCCGACCCCGACACCCCGACCCCCAACACCCAGACCCCGGAACAGCACCCCGACCCCGACACAGCACCCCGACCCCCGACACCCTAACACCTCGACCCCGACCCCGACCCCCGACCCGCGACACCCTGACACCACACCCCGCCCTGATACGTCTCCAACGTATATATAATTTTTGATAGCTCCATGCTATGTTATCTACTATTTTGGGCAATATTGGGATTTATTATCCACTTTTATATTATTTTTTGGACTAACCTATTAACCGGAGGCCCAGCCCAGAATTGTTTTTTTGCCTATTTCAGTGTTTTGAAGAAAAGGAATATCAAACGGAGTCGAAACGGAACGAAATCAACTGGAGAAGTTATTTTTGGAAGGAAAGCTACCAAATGGACTTGGACCCGACGTCAGGAGCCAAAGGAGGTGCTCACGAGGGTAGGGGCGCCCCCCTACGGTGTGCCCCCCTGCCTCGTGGGGCCCCCGAAGCTCCACCGACGTACTTCTTTCACCCATATATACCTACGTACCCTAAAACTTCCAGAACACACAATAGATCGGGAGTTCCGCCGCCATAAGCCTTCGTAGCCACGGAAAACCAATCTAGACCCATTCCGGCACCCTGTCGGAGGGGGCAATCCCTCTCCGGTGGCCATCTTCATCATCCCGGTGCTCTCCATGACGAGGAGGGAGTAGTTCTCCCTCGGGGCTGAGGGTATGTACCAGTAGCTATGTGTTTGATCTCTCTCTCTCTCGTGTTCTTGAGGTGATACGATCTTGATGTATCGCGAGCTTTGCTATTATATTTGGATCCTATGATGTTTCTTCCCCCCTCTACTCTCTTGTAATGAATTGAGTTTGCCCTTTGAAGTTATCTTATCAGACTGAGTCTATAAAGATTTGAGAACACTTGATGCATGTCTTGCCGTGGATATCTGTGGTGATAATGGGATATCACGTGATTCACTTGATGTATGTTTTGGTGACCAACTTGTGGGTTCCTCCCATGAACCTATGCATAGGGGTTGTCTACACGTTTTCGTCGTGATTCTCCGGTAGAAACTTTGGGGCACTCTTTGAGGTTCTATGTGTTGGTTGAATAGATGAATCTGAGATTGTGTGATGAATATCGTATAATCATACCCACGGATACTTGAGGTGACATTGGAGTATCTAGGTGACATTAGGGTTCTGGTTGATTTGTGTCTTTAGGTGTTATTCTAGTACGAACTCTAGGGCTGTTTGTGACACTTATAGGAATAGCCCAACGGATTGATTGGAAAGAATAACTTTGAGGTGGTTTCGTACCCTACCATAATCTCTTTGTTCGTTCTCCGCTATTAGTGACTTTGGAGTGACTCTTTGTTGCATGTTGAGGGATAGTTATGTGATCCAATTATGATATTATTGTTGAGAGGACTTGCACTAGTGATAGTATGAACCCTAGGCCTAATTTCCACGCATTGCAATACCGTTTACGCTCACTTTTATCATTAGTTACCTTGCTGTTTTTATATTTTCATATTACAAAAACCCTTATCTACTATCCATATTGCTCTTGTATCACCATATCTTCGCTGAACTAGTGCACCTATACAATTAACCATTGTATTGGGTGTGTTGGGGACACAAGAGACTCTTTGTTATTTGGTTTCAGGGTTGCTTGAGAGAGACCATCTTCATCCTACGCCTCCTACGGATTGATAAACCTTAGGTCATCCACTTGAGGGAAATTTGCTATTGTCCTACAAACCTCTGCATTTGGAGGCCCAACAACGTCTACAAGAAGAAGGTTGTGTATTAGACATCAAGCTCTTTTCTGGCGCCGTTTCCGGGGAGGTGAGTGCTTGAAGGTATATCTTTAGATCTTGCAATCAAGTCTTTTAGTTTCCTGTTTTATCACTAGTTTAGTTTATAAAAGAAAATTACAAAAAATGGAATTAAGTTTGTCTCATACGCTTCACCTTTTTAATATCTTTCGTGAGTATGATGGAAAGGATAATTGTGCTCAAGCACTAAATATTTGAATGATGAGCATGATTGCAATGTTGTTAGTATGAATTCCTTGATCCATGATGCTAATGATATGCAAAGCCACGAGCTTGGGGAAGCTATGTTTCATGAAGATGATATTTTTTGTCCCCCAAGTTTTGATCAGCAAATTTAATATGATGAAAGCATGCCTCCTATCTATGATGATTATTGTGATGACACGTATGCTCTAAAGAATAATGATAACCATGAAACTTTTCATCTTGATCTTAATTTTCAATCACATGATAGTTATTTTGTTGAGTTTGCTCCCACTATTATTCATGAGAAGAAATTTGCTTATGCGGAGAGTAATAAAAATTCTATGCTTGTAGATCATGAAAAGAATTATTTAGGTGCTGGCTATATTGTTGAATTCATTCATGATGCTACTGAAAATTATTATGAGGGAGGAATATATGCTTGTAGGAATTGCAATAATATCAAGTTTCCTCTCTGTGTGCTAAATTTTTTGAAGTTTTGCTTGCTTTACCTTCCTATGCAAGTTGATTCTTGTTCCCATAAGTTGATTTCTCACAAAATCCCTATGCATAGGAAGTGGTTTAGACTTAAATTTGCTAGTCATATTATTCATGATGCTCTCTTTATGTTACAATTCTTATCTTTTATGTCAGCATCATTGAAATCATCATGCCTAGCTAGGGGCGTTAAACGATAGCGCTTGTTGGGAGGCAACCCAATTTTATATGTGTTCCTTGATTTTTTCTCCTGTTTAGTAATGAATAATTCATCTAGCCTCTGTTTAGATGTGGTTTTATGCTTTTAATTAGTCTTTGTGCCAAGTAGAACCTTTGGGAAGACTTGGGTGAAGTCTTGTTGATCATGCTGTAAAAAACAGAAACTTTAGCGCTCACGAGAATTGATTCCATTTTTATTTGGAGAGTGATATTTAGTTAATTATTTTTTAAGATGATTAATAGATAAATTTCTCAGGTCCAGCAAATTATTTTATAATTTTATGAGTTCTATAAGTATACGTTTGATCCAGATTACTACAGACTGTTCTGTTTTCGACAGATTCTGTTTTCGATATGTTATTCACTTATTTTGATGAATCTATGGCTAGTAAAATAGTTTATAAACCATAGAGAAGTTGGAATACAGTAAGTTTAACACCAATATAAATAAAGAATGAGTTCATTACAGTACCTTGAAGTGGTGATTTATTTTCTTATACTAACGGAGCTTACGAGTTTTCTGTTAAGTTTTGTGTTGTGAAGTTTTCAAGTTTTGGGTAAGGATTCGATGGACTATGGAATAGGGAGTGGCAAGAGCCTAAGCTTGGGGATGCCCAAGGAACCCCAAGGAAATATTGAAGGATAACCAAGAGCCTATGTTGGGGATGCCCTGGAAGGCATCCCCTCTTTCGTCTTCGTTCATCGGTAACTTTACCTGGAGCTATATTTTTATTCGCCACATGATATGTGTTTTGCTTGGTGCGTCATTTTATTTTATTTAGTTTTGCTTGATGTTTGAATAAAATACCAAGATCTGAAATTCTTAAATGTTAGAGAGTCTTCACATAGTTGCATAATTATTCAACTACTCATTGATCTTCACTTATATCTTTCGGAGTAGTTTCTCATTTGCTCTAGTACTTCAGTTATATCCTTTTAGAGCATGGCGGTAGTTTTATTTTGAAGAAATAGATGAAATCCCATGCTTCACTTATATTATTTTGAGAGTATTAAATAGCATGGTAATTTTCTTAAATAATCCTAATATGCTAGGCATCCAAGAATAGTAAAAACATTCATATAGAGTATTGAATACTTAGAGAAGTTTGATGCTTGATGATTGTTTTGAGATATGGAGGTAATAATATCAAAGTCGTGCTAGTTGAGTAGTTGTGAATTTGAGAAATGCTTGTGTTGAAGTTTGCAAGTCCCGTAGCATGCACGTATGGTGAACCTTGTGTAACAAATTTGAAACATGAGGTGTTATTTGATTGTCTTCCTTATGAGTGGCGGTTGGGGACGAGCGATGGTGTTTTCATACAAATCTATCCCCCTAGGAGTATGCGCGTAGTGCCGAGGTTTTTGATGACTTGTAGATTTTTGCAATAAGTATGTGAGTTCTTTATGACTAATGTTGAGTCCATGGATTATACGCACTCTCACCCTTCCATCCTTGCTAGCCTCTTCGGTACCGTGCATTGCCCTTTCTCACATTGAGAGTTGGTGCAAACTTCGCCGGTGCATCCAAACCCCGTGATATGATACGCTCTTTCACACATAAACCTCCTTATATCTTCCTCAAAACAGCCACAATACCTACCTATTATGGCATTTCCATAACCATTCCTATATATATTGACATGCAACTTTCCACCATTCCGTTTATCATCACACGTTCATCATTGTCATATTGCTTTGCATGATCATGTAGTTGACATCATATTTGTGGCGAAGCCACCATTCATAATTCTTTCATACATGTCACTCATGAGTCATTGCATATCCCGGTACACCGCCGGAGGCATTCATATAGAGTCATCTTTGTTCTAGTATCGATTTGTGATCATTGAGTTGTAAATAAATAGAAGTGTGATGATCATCATTATTACATCATTGTCCCAAGTGAGGAATAAAAAAAAGAAAGGCCATAAAAAAAGAAGAGAAGGCCCAAAAAATGAGAGAAAAAGAGAGAAGGGACAATGTTACTATCCTTTTACCACACTTGTGCTTCAAAGTAGCACCATGATCTTCATAGTAGAGAGTCTCTCATGTTATCACTTTCATATACTAGTGGAAAATTTTCATTATAGAACTTGGCTTGTATATTCCAACAATGGGCCTCCTCAAGTGCCCTAGGTCTTCGTGAGCAAGCAAGTTGGACGCACACCCACTAGTTTCTTTTGTTGAGCTTTCATACATTTATAGCTCTAGTTCATCCGTTGCATGGCAATCCCTACTCCTTGCATTGCCATCAATCGGTGGGCATCTCCATAGCCCATTGATTAGCCTCATTGATGTGAGACTTTCTCCTTTTTGTCTTCTCCACATAACCCCCCTCATTATATTCTATTCCACCCAGAGTGCTATATCCATGCCCGTGCTCATGTATTGCGTGAAAGTTTATAGGTTTGAGATTACTAAAGTATGAAACAATTGCTTGGCTTCTCATCGGGGTTGTGCATGATGAGAGCATTCTTGTGTGACGAAATTGGAGCATGACTAAACTATATGATTTATGCCAAGTAGCACTCCGCATCAAAAATTCTGTTTTATCATTTACCTACTCGAGGACGAGCAGGAATTAAGCTTGGGGATGCTTGATACGTCTCCAACGTATCTATAATTTTTTTATTGCTCCATGCTATGTTATCTACTGTTTTGGGCAATATTGGGCTTTATTATCCACTTTTATATTATTTTTGGGACTAACCTATTAACCGGAGGCCCAACCCAGAATTGATGTTTTTTGCCTATTTCAATGTTTCGAAGAAAAGGAATATCAAACGGAGTCGAAAAGGAACGAAATGAACTAGAGAAGATATTTTTGGAAGTAAAGCTACAAGATGGACTTGGACCCCACATTAGGAGCCAAGGGAGGTGCTCATGAGGGTAGGGGGCGCCCCCCCTAAGGCGCACCCCCCTACCTCGTGGGGCCCCCGAAGCTCCACCGACGTACCCTAAAACTTCCAGAACACATAATAGATCGGGAGTTCCGCTGCCAGAAGCCTCCATAACCACCGAAAACCAATCTAGACCCATTCCGGCACCCTGCCGGAGGGGGAAATCCCTCTCCGGTGGCCATCTTCATCATCCCGGTGCTCTCCATGACAAGGAGGGAGTAGTTCTCCCTCGTGGCTGACGGTATGTACCAGTAGCTATGTGTTTGATCTCTCTCTCTCTCTCTCTCGTGTTCTTGAGGTGATATGATCTTGATGTATCGCGAGCTTTGCTATTATATTTGGATCCTATGATGTTTCTTCCCCCCTCTACTCTCTTGTAATGGATTGAGTTTCCCCTTTGAAGTTATCTTATTGGATTGAGTCTTTAAAGATTTGAGAACACTTGATGTATGTCTTGTCGTGGATATCTGTAGTGACAATGGGATATCACGTGATTCACTTGATGTATGTTTTGGTGACCAACTTGCGGGTTCCGCCCATGAACCTATGCATAGGGGTTGGCACACGTTTTCGTCGTGATTCTCCGATAGAAACTTTGGGGCACTCTTTGAGGTTCTATGTGTTGGTTGAATAGATGAATCTGAGATTGTGTGATGCATATCGTATAATCATACCCACGGATACTTGAGGTGACATTGGAGTATCTAGGTTACATTAGGGTTTTGGTTGATTTGTGTCTTAAGGTGTTATTCTAGTATGAACTCTAGGGCTGTTTGTGAAACTTATAGGAATAGCCCAACAGATTGATTGGAAAGAATAACTTTGAGGTGGTTTCGTACCCTACCATAATCTCTTCGTTCGTTCTCCGCTATTAGTGACTTTGGAGTGACTCTTTGTTGCATGTTGAGGGATAGTTATGTGATCCAATTATGATATTATTGTTGAGAGAACTTGCACTAGTGAAAGTATGAACCCTAGGCCTTATTTCCACGCATTGCAATACCGTTTACGCTCACTTTTATCATTAGTTACTTTGCTGTTTTTATATTTTCAGATTACAAAAACCCTTATCTACTATCCATATTGCTCTTGTATCACCATCTCTTCGCCGAACTAGTGCACCTATACAATTTACCATTGTATTGGGTGTGTTGGGGACACAAGAGACTCTTTGTTATTTGGTTGCAGGGTTGCTTGAGAGAGACCATCTTCATCCTACGCCTCCTACGGATTGATAAACCTTAGGTCATCCACTTGAGGGAAATTTGCTACTGTCCTACAAACCTCTGCACTTGGAGGCCCAACAACGTCTACAAGAAGAAGGTTGTGTAGTAGACATCAGAACCGACACCCAGACCGCGAAACAGCACCCCGACACTGACACGGCACCCCAACCCCGACATGCCACCCTGACACCATATATATTTTTTGATTTTTTTATGAAAAACATCATATATTATTATTCATGTCGGTACTTTTTTATGTTGTATTAATTTCGTTTACTCTTTGTCATGGCAGGTGTTGAAAGATGGTGGGCGCTGGTCCGAAGCGCTCCGAGGCCCCTTCTTCGTCGACACTTGGTGGGAGGTCTTCCGTTCCACCCACACAAATCCGATGAGCATTGCTGGATAGTATGGCGACATCGCCGGGCCCTTCTTCGTCAACCGCGGTGTCCAGCAGGGGACGAGGAAAGGGAGGGAAGCAGAGAGGAGCTAGAGCAAGTGGTCGCGGGAGAGGAGGTAGGGTGACTGCTAGGGTGCCTTCCTCGCCGCCACCCCCAGCTGTTTCACCCGAGCACGTGACTGCTAGGGTGGACTCGTCCGGGGAGGAGGCTACACGGACTCCGGTCCACGAGCCTTGGGTCCACGAGCCTTCGGCCCATGATAGTTGGGCCCGTGAGACCCCGGACGAGAAGACGTGTGGATGGGGTACCTGGCCGGATCAGCCTGAGGGGCCGAGTGGTCATGCTGATGATGGCGGGGAGCCGACTAATATTGAGGAGGAGGGGGCACCGTCTACCAGCGTGGTTGTACACGGCTCCCGTCCATGCCAAAGACCCGCGAGCAGAGGTGATTGATTTTCCATGATGGGGAGAGGTAAGTGCATTTAATATTTTTGTACCTTCTGCATTCACGTTTCTTCAAATATATAAAGCGTTGACCTTGTCATGCTGCAGCAGTTGGGACCACCATGAGAAGGTCCTCCGGCCCAAGTCTGTCCTTGGAGTGCTTTGTCGGCAAAACATAGCGGGGTTTGTCACGTTGCCTAGTGAGGGTTGGCTTCCAGAGCTTGGATTGAGCTGGGAGCACTACTTGGCTGCCCCGGCCCCGCCGGGTTAGATTATCGACGGTGTCTTGTGCAACACGAGGGCAGACGTGGTGATCAAAAAGTTCCAGGTAATTTCTCCTTTACAGAATTAAAAATCTTCAACTAGCTAGTTATTAATTGTACTAATCAATATTGTCTCATTTGATTGCAGACATTCTATAGGTGTGAGGAGGGATACGAGGAGGAGGCGGAAAATGTTATCGAGAACGTCTGCAAGCGCCTACTACAGAACTTACGACACGAGGCTCGGGTGCAGGCTATTCGAGACTACTACGCCTTGCGTGGTATCAAGAAGCCCAAGCCGGCGTGCCGCGAGAAGTTCCTGAGTAAGGAGCAATACATGAAGGTAATTCTTAAGGCCTTGTACTTACTTCCTTCATTTATTAATTCATAGCCGTAGCGCTCAAGTTTCTATTTGCTAACTTAGGCGCCTCCGAGATGGTGTGCGGATCGGATGGATTGTTGGGAGGTGTTGGTCAATGAGTGCTGCTCAAAAGAATGGCTAGCCGTCCACAACGCGGCCAAGGACAAACGTGCCCAAATGGAAGGTGTGCCACACCATCAAGGCAGCTCCAACTTATATCAGTTCGGGCGGAACTGGGTATGTGGTTTGCTTCATGATTCATGCAATTCATTCATCATCCTAGCTTGAGTCCTTTAATTACTAATTTACGTTGTTTCTCTCTTTCAGGCACACTACAATAAGGCAGATAAGGTGCCAGAGGTGTACGACCTCTATGCCATGGCCCATAGTGCCTCTTACAAGGAAGTCAAGGCATTCTACAATGGAATGCACATGTATTAGGTTATGCCATGTATGATGATGCCTAAATGTACACTATAGCAGGCAGGTGTGATTCATCATTCCACGCACAATTGAATTGCAGGTTAAGGGCCGGTTCTATTCTACCTTTTCAGGGCTTATTGTCAAAATAAGCCATAAAATATGTAAAGAAGTCATTTTTGAGTTATGGGCTTGGGCTTAAATAATTCGCTTTGGAGGGGGGTGTTTTGGGTAGAACCTCACTAAAAATTGAAGGGAAGGGGAATAATGAAATGACTCTGTTGTCTGCCTATATTACACTCAAAATGCAACTGGTGACGCCCGCATCACACCTCACCCTCAAGTAAAAACAAACACGCAAGCGTTCATTGCACTGCCCGCTTGCATCTCCTCTCCCCTTTCCCTCTACCTCGATACCCTGCCTGCAGCACTAGGGTTCCTCCAGCAAGCCGTCGTCACTGGTCCCATCTAGCCTAGTCCTCGATGATGCTCTGTCCAGCTAGGCTACATGGCCGGTGGGTAGGGGCAAATCTCCCTAGCTGCTCCTCCCTCTAGTGCCGCCCCTCATTCTCATGGTCTCTAGTAGCTGCTCCACTGTGGTTCGTCCAACGCACTACTCCGACAGGCGCTGCACAACTACGGCTGATGCCACACTATGGCAGAAGGCACCTTATTCCTCCTCCCCACATCCTAGGCCGTGGCCTTGTGGTGCTGTTGAAGGATGAGCACATCCAACAACGTGAGGTTCTCGTCTGATTTTTTGCCAAATTTTCATTCTGATCCATTATACGATGAATTGCTACGAGCTGCTTCTGTTGCTGCTAAATGATGCATTTCTATGAGCTTCTCCTGCTGCTGCTATATGATGAATTGCTATGAGCTACTGGTGTTATATGATGAATTGCTATGAGCTGTTGTTGCTATATGATGAATTGCTATGAGTTGTTGATGCTGCTATATGATGAGTTGCTATAAGCTGCTCCTGCTGCTGCTGTATGATGAATTTCTATGAGCTGCTCCTGCTGATGCTATATGATGAATTGCTATGAGCTGGTCCTGCTGCTGCTATATGATGAATTGCTATGAGCTGCTCCTGCTGTTGCTATATGATGAATTGCTATGAGCTGCTCCTGCTGCTGCTATATGATGAATTGCTATGAGCTGCTGCTGGTATATGATGAATTGCACACTACTGCTGCTGTTGCTATGAGCTGCTGGTGCTGCTATATGATGCTTTCAGGTGGTGCTGCTATATGATAATAACTAGCCACTTGGACCATCAAATTTCAATAAATAATTGTTCTTCATTTAAATGTGGGTCATGCATTTTTCGTTTAAATTAGGCAATGGGATCTCTATGGAAAACATTAACCAAAGTAGATTGCGAAGTAGATGGTATCTTTGTATTTGCATTTTGAGCTAATAGTGAAGGTCTGTTTTCCTATCATATTAATTAATGCACTTTGTTCAATTTGTGATGTTTTCAAGTCAAATTAATTTTCATATGGGCAACAAAATGACAAAATATAATGCAATCTAGACTTTTCACTTATCATACCAAAGATAAGCTGAAAACGCAATGAAAATAACTAGTTGGCTTATTACATGGAGCTTATATTCACAGGTGCTTATTTTCTGAGGATAACTCGTAATAACTATCCCTAAGAAACTTGGCCAATTGAACTGACATACAAATAACGTGTCACGATGATTGCAATGGAGGAGTGATGTACCATAGCACACTGTATAGGCTCACCGCTGGCTCTCCTTTTTTGTGATGTTCCATGAAATTGCCACATACATCTTGTACTTTTTCATTGTGTAACCCTATCTGCAAGTTGACACGGCTAATTTTAGACATCTCCACATGATAATACATTGCATATCCCTTGCGCATATTTAAACCACCAATTAATGATTGTGTGCGTAGCATAAACTAGCCATGACTCTGTGTGCTAGACTAGCATGCACTCTAAGGGAGCCTAATGTAGTGTACTAGAGTTCCTACATGCCACCTATGATTTTGTGTAATGTACTGCCTCTGTTCCTAAATATATGTCTATGTAGAGATTCCAGTATGGACCACATACAGATGTATATAGATGCATTTTTGAGTGTAGATTCACTCATTTTGCTCTGTATGTAGCCTATAGTGGAATCTCTAGAAAGACTTATATTTAGGAACGAAGGTACGAGGTAGTATCATGTATGACATCTACATATCTAATTTAGCAGCCAGTAGTAGAAATCATTGTCTGCACAAAGGGATTACTGGTCGAAAATCCTAGCAAAGGACGCTGGCATGCACAGAACAATACAAGAGAGAGAGACACGCTTACAAGATCATAGCAATGCCTCGGTCCAGGATCTTGGTTGGCCAAGCTGTTAGATCCAGAAGAAACATCGTCCTTGTAGTTTTTGCCAGCTGCATAATAGGTAACAGCGACCTGTTAGTATATTTGAAGTAAATCAGGCAGGTGATGCTGGACAGGTTTAAAGGTGACAAGTACCTAGGCTGTGGCGTGTGCTTGGCATCTTGCCAGACGGTGGGAATCTGGTTAGAAACGTCAAGGGTGATGACGCTGCGCTGGCTGTCGGGGTCCGGTAAGGAGATCTAGAACCGTGGAGTAGGGTGTTTTTGGAGCGGCTCCGGTAGGGTGGACTACGGTGTGGGCGAAGTGGATCTATAGCCGTGGACGAGGGCATAGGTGAAGCTGCTTCGGTAGGGTGGACTACGGTGTGGGCGAAGCAGATCTTTGGCCATGGATGAGGGCGTAGGTGAAGCTGCTCTGGTGGTTGGGTTAAGGATGGTGTCGATGATGCGGATCTGCGGTAGTGGACGGGGCGTCAGAAGCTGCTCTGGTAGGTTGGATGAGGGTGCGAGGAAGTGGATCTGAGGCCGTGGACTTGTGAGTTGGCAAAGCGGCCCTGGTAGGGTTGAAAATGGTATAGGCGAAGCTACTCCGGTGGGGTTGATGATGGTGTCGGCGAAGCGGCTCCGGTAGGGTTGCGGAAGGTATCGGCGAAGAGGATCAGAGGCCGTCGACGGGGGCGTCGGTGGGGCGGCTCGGGGGGTGGGGGTGGATGAAGCGTCTTCGGTGGGGAGTACGAATGAGCCACTACAGATGTGCTACGATTGACGAGAGTACCGGCGAAGCACATCCGGCGTCGTGGACAAGGCTGGCACTGAATGGGCTGTGGTAAGTGGTGGATGAGCCGTCTACTTGTTTCTAGGGGAGGTGGGAGGGTTAGATGTGGCCGCAAAAGCAGATCCGGTGAGGTGGACGCCGCTGGCAGTGAATGGCCTCTAGTACGCCGGCGGATGAGCAGTCTAGGGTTTCGAGAGGGGAGGGGAGAAAGGCCGATGAAGTACGGACGGTGTGATGTGAGATGCTCTGGTGCTATGGAGTTAGTCATTTTTGCGGGAGGGAGAGAGGAAATGGGGGTGCCGTGTAGTGGGGGGAACTAGAAGTTACCAAAGCAGCCCTGACCTATTATGTAGATGAGGGCGGTATTGTAACTGTTGGTTTCCGTGCACCAAGGACAAAAGGGGAATTTAGCATGCTAAAGACTAAGGTGGCAGAAATTTTAGAAGGAGCCGGGAGATTTTGCCGCCCGCAGGAACGTTCGTATCCAGTTTCAACTAATTTTGGACCGTGCTAGCGGGAAGGTCATGCGAGACTGTGTACATGGGGCACACGTCAGCCGTTAATAACTAGTGTGAAGTCCACCCTAGAAAAAAGACAATAACTCGGGATGATGCACCGATAACTTGGACGTTCACACGGGCGCGACCAATCGTACGGGTGTAGTGGCGCCTTCACAAAAAAGGGATCAAATGCTCAGCCTATGTATTTCTCGTGTAAATAGATAATTTAGTGCAATTGGTTATTTACTTTAAACATAATGCATTGACGTGTTAGTGTAGAGGCGCACAAAAAGAAATGGATATTGTAGTCCGCTACTTAAAAGTGTTACCTCATATGATTACATAGCCTCCATTTCATAAATTGCATACCTGTTGAATTCATATATGAATATTACATATATTACTTCATAATAGAATCTTAAATCATCCAAGACTAATGATTTTGAATGCAAGAGTAGCAATGCTGCATGTACATGATAGCTACATTTGTTGTTTGAAGAAACATCACTGTAACTTTGGCTTGCACAACTGAAAAGGTTTATTTAAATAGAAAAAATCTGATACATGAGTGTACAATCTTTATAGTGTTGAATCAATATTGTACCTTTGGCCACGATACGAAGTAGATATTGATTTATGTTCAAGCAATGCACGTCCACGATCGTAGATAGTGATACGTGAATGAATTGTGCATTTTCTCTCACACGTATACATATCTCATTTCCCTGTGGGCATCGGAATCACACATGCACACTTCGTGTATTTCTCTCCCTCCGTCAAGGTTAGAATTCGTCTTTCTACCTCTGTGGAACACGCCCACCCCTTTAATTCCGCCCACCCACAGCCACTAATGTCTCAAAGTATAATAATGTCTCTCACACATATGCCTAAGGTTAACTCGAGTTATGGAACCATATGAATACATACAATGGGATTCCAGCAGAGCAACTTTCTTTTTGAGATTTCGCTCTCTCTCTCCCTCTCTCTCTCTCACACACACGCACGCACACACACACACACACACGCGCGCGCGCGCACACACACACACACACATTGTTTCTCGCTTCATTTTTTTCGGCACTTGCGTGCACACAATTTTGTTTATCTTCGTGATGCTTTAAGTATGCCTTGCACAAATGCTATCTACCTATCCCTTAATATAGCCAGATATGTGTCACACAAACTCCTTCTCCCTACTAGCAAGATGCCCATGCGTTGCACTGAACATCAAGATGCATTTGTATGAGTAGTTTATCTTGTGGGAGAAAAGGATGAATGAGGGAATGCCTTCTTTGCAAATGCGGAGAGGGGTGTGGGTATCTTTTTGCAAAATTGCCACAGTTTCCTTCCTATCCGTCGGGTATAAATCGGATGGCCTATATTGCAGGATGGCAGGAACACCATCATCACCAACTCTATTTTTTATAAGAGTAGGGATATGTAAGTGTCACTACCCCCCCCCCCCCGACACACACAACCACACACACACACTAACCAACACCGAAGGAGTAGCGTGACACCTCGATCTTGGTACTAATCTATCGACTGGCTTCTCTCTCAAACACACACACACATGCACACTCACTACCCGACACCGAAGGAGTAGGGCGGCACCTCGATCTTGATAGTAATCTATCTACTCCTCTTTCAAATACACACACACACACATACACACACACTCTCTAGTTGTGCCTCTGTGCCTACCGCGCACACTCTCGATATGTCTTTCTCTCCCTCCCCCTCCCCCACCCCAACAATGAAAAACAGAAGGGTGACAACTTGATCTAATCGTTATCTATCGATTGGTTTCTCTCTCAAACATTGGGTCTCTGTGCATCGCTCAGTAGCCACCTCGATATGTAGACTTCTCGCGCGCGCACAGCTGTAGTGACGATGATGCTGAACCCAGTGTGACTCGTTTTTACCGGCCTCATGTGATAGTTTTCACCCTATTTTCTGTTGATTAACAAGGCAAACTTTTCTTTGTTACTACTAGTGAATCTGAAATCATTCGGGGCAGACATAAAATATATCACTTCAACCCAATTATCGCAGTAACTATTTTAAAAGAAACTAGCTAGATGCCCGTGCGTTGCACGAAACATCAAGACGCATTTGTATGAGTAGTTTATCTTGTGCGAGAAAAGGATGAATGTGGGAAGGCCGTATTCGCAAACGTGGAGAGGGGTGTGGGTATATTTTTGCAAAATTGCCATAGTTTTCTTCCTATGCATTTGATATAAATCCGACGGCCTATATTGCAGGATGGCACGCACACCATCATCACCAACTCTATTTTCTACTCCCTCTGTTCCTAAATATTTGCCTTTTTAGAGATTTCAACAAGTGACTACATATGGAGCAAAATGAGTGAATCTACACTCTAAAATATGTCTACATACACATCTGTATGTGGTAGTCCATTTGAATTCTGAAAAAGACAAATATTTAGGAACAGATGGAGTATAAGAGTAGACATGGAGATATATCTCCAGCATGGTATACAACAAAAATGTGCTGGACTGGTTAGCGCCGGATGCTCACAACACGATGACATGAGTTCAGATTTTGTCTTTAATTTTAGATTTTTATATTACATATTACTTATTTAATATATACTTCTTTCGCTACTGTACTGACAGTGGAACCCACAGAGTACTTGGAATACAAGATTAAGGATGGACTTGTTTCTTTTTAACTTTCTATACGAAGTTGTAGCCACCCTGCAAGTCACGTGTACACTGTACATGCAATTAACTTTTTATAGAGGGACAATCATACACGTAATTAACTCAAATGGATTGGATGTCACTCTATTATTTCCAGCATAAGAGCATCTCCCACGGTAGCCGGCAAATTGCCTCCCGCTTCCTTCCGCGGAGGACGACATCAAACGCCAGCGACATACATTTTCACAACTCTAACCAACCAGATGAAATTCGTGCAAACACGGACTGATTTCATATAAGCATGAAGTATTTCGTATAAAAAAGCCGGATCTTCATATAAACATGATGAATGTCATTACATTTACATGAACTAAGCGGTGCCAATCCGGCTCTCATGGTATAATTAATACCCCCTCCGTTCCGAAATACTTGTCCTAGAAATGGATGTATCTAGACTTATTTTAGTTATAGATACATACAATTTATCCATTCTTAGAACAAAAATATCCGGCCAGCTGGAGAGGGAGTACATAATCTAAATGGCCGCCAGCGGATCCCTTTGTCTTCCTCATGTCCGGCAGACACTTTGTGGGGTCGATGAAGGTCCTCGGAAGAGACGAAGAAGCAAAGAAACCACCTAAATACGCAGTCATCGCCTTGGCAGTGGCCTTCCTGGGACCCAAGTGGCGGCGGCCTCCCGTGTTCTACTTCTCCTCGATGATGGTCGCGGACACGGAGAAGCTGGCCACCGACTCGTTGCTCTCCATGCACCCGGCTTCTGTCTCTGCCTGCATCGCGCTGCCGCATGCACGGGAGGCGCGCCCACAGACATGGGAGGCGCGACAACGCAGACACTAGTGGCGCGGTACGAAGCGGCAGCGACGACGCTCGTATCGGTGTGCTCGCTGCCGTGCCAGTGTGGAGCAACTTGCCACTCCTCATCGAGTTGAACTGGAGCAGCGAGTTGCTGAACCACGCGCCTTCTTGGGGCGGCAACTGGCTCCACCAGGCCAAGGGAGGTTGGTGAAGCACCGAGCGGCCTCGCTCGTATTCGGAAGGCTCGGCGGGCCACCCAACTGGGTAATATGCCAGAGAATGGCACCTCGGAAGCCATCAGAAGAGTGGAGAAAATGGTGAAGGAGGAGATGGGGGAGCGGCGGAGGGGTGCGATTCTTGCCCGCTGTCTGTCTGGCCTCGTGTAAATAGAGGTCGGACGGTAGGAGCTTGGACGGCATCTGGCCTCGTTTAAACTGAGGGCAGACGGGAGGAGCTCAGCCGGTGTTGCGTTTAATTCCAGCCCACTCATGAACGGACGTGTGGCCGGAGTAGGTTTCTCGGTTTGCATGCGGTTTTAACGGAGGGGTTTGATGGAGGCGAGGAGGCGTGTTCAGCCGGGCGTGCAGTGGGTGATACGCCTCCGTCGTATCTACTTTTCCAAACACTTTTGCCCTTGTTTTGGACTCTAACTTGCATGATTTGAATGGAACTAACTCGGACTGACGTTGTTTCCAGCAGAATTGCCATCGTGTTATTTTTTGTGTAGAAATAAAAGTTCTCGGAATGACGTGAAAATCAACGGAGAATTATTTTAGAATATATAAAAATACTGGAAGAAGAATCCACGTCAGGGGGGGCTCCACCTGTCCACAAGGGTGGGGGCGCACCCTACCCCTGGGCGCGCCCCCCTACCTCGTGGGCCCCCTGACGCTCCACCGACCTCAACCTTGACTCCATATATTCACTTTCAGGGAGAAAAAAATGAGAGAGAAGGATTCATTGCATTTTACGATACAGAGCCGCCGCCAAGTCCTAAAATGTCTCGGGAGGGCTGATCTGGTGTCCGTTTGGGGCTCTGAAGAGGGGAATCCGTCGCCATCGTCATCATCAACCATCCTCCATCACCAATTTCATGATGCTCACCTCCGTGTGTGAGTAATTCCATCGCAGGCTTACTAGAAGGTGATGGGTTGGATGAGATTTATCATGTAATCGAGTTAGTTTTGTTAGAGTTTGATCCCTAGTATCCACTATGTTTTGAGATTGATGTTGCTATGACTTTGCTATGCTTAATGCTTGTCACTAGGGCCCGAGTGCCATGATTTTATATCTGAACCTATTATGTTTTCATCAATATATGAGAGTTCTTGGTCCTATCTTGCAAGTCTATAGTCACCTACTATGTGTTACGATCCGGCAACCTTGAAGTGACAATAATCGGGACCACTCCTGGTGATGACCGTAGTTTGAGGAATTCATCTATTCACTATGTGTTAATGCTTTGTTCTGGTACTCTATTAAAAGGAGGCCTTAATATCACTTAGTTTCCAATAGGACCCCGCTGCCACGGGAGGGTAGGACAAAAGATGTCATGCAAGTTCTTTTCCATAAGCACGTATGACTATATTCGGAATACATGCCTACATTACATTGATGAATTGGAGCTAGTTCTGTGTCACCCTAGGTTAGGACTGTTACATGATCGATCACATCCGGCATAATTCTCTATCACTGATCCATTGCCTACAAGATTTCCATATATTGTTCTTCGCTTATTTACTATTTAGTTGCTATTGTTATCAATGTTGGGGATATTGCTTATCGGGAACTTATCGGTCGACCCATGATAAGGGGTAAATCGGCCAGTTTATCGGCATATCGGCCGATTTATCGCCATATCGGCTGATTTATCGGCCGATTTATCTTATCGGTCAGACAGCGGTAAGCAATAAATCGGCCGATTTATCGGCATATCAGAAGATATCTAGAACAGTGATTGTTATCATCACTACAAAACACCAAAAATATTACTTTTTCTACCGTTACTTTTGCTATCGTTACCACTACTATCATATTACTTTGCTACTAAATACCTTGCTATAGATATTAAGTTTCCAAGTGTGGTTGAATTGACAACTCAGCTGCTAATACTTGAGAATATTCTTTGGCTCCCCTTATGTCGAATCAATAAATTTGGGTTGAATACTCTACCCTCGAAAACTGTTGCGATCCCCTATACTTGTGGGTTATCAAGACTATTTTCTGGCGCCATTGCCGGGGATCATAGCTCTATTCTTTGAGTCACATGGGATTTATATCTGCTTATCATTATGAAGAACTTGAAATATCCAAGAACCAAGATTTATCCCTCAACGACGAGGGGAGGTAAGGAACTGCCATCTAGCTCTGCACTTGATTCACCTTCTGTTTTGAGTAAACTTGCGACACCTATACCTGCTATTCATTCTGATATGTCGCATGTTATTGATGATGCCACTTCTGCTATGCATGATACTTATTATGAAACTACTTCTATGCTTGATACTACTGTTCCACTTGGTGAATTTCTTGATGAACAACTTGCTAGGTCTAGAGAGAATGAAATTATTGAAACCGATAATTTTGATGAAAGTGATGATGAAGATTCTCCCCCTAGATATGAATTACCTATTGTGCGTGGGGGCTATGTTATGGATGAAGAAACTGCTAGAGATTTTCTTGCTTGCAATGATAGGAGTGATCTTAAGAATCTTTTAGCTAAGCTGAAACAAAAAACTTTGAATGCTAGAATGAAATATGATCCCGCTTATGCTACTTCACCTATCTTTGTTACTGATAAGGATTATGAATTCTCTGTTGATCCTAAGATAATTACTTTAGTTGAATCTGATCCTTTCTACAGCTAAGAATCTGAAACTGTTGTGGCACATCTTACTAAACTAAATGATATAGCCACCCTGTTCACTAATGATGAGAAAACTCGCTACTATTATATCCTTAAGATATTTCCATTCTCATTAAAGAGTGATGCTAAGATATGGTTTAATTCTCTTGATCCTGGTTGTGTGCGTAGTCCCCAGGATATGATTTATTACTTCTCTGCTGAATATTTCCCCACTCATAAGAAATAAGCTGCCTTAACAGAAATATATAATTTTGTGCAAATTGAAGAAGAGAGTCTCCCACAAGCTTGGGGGAGGCTTCTCCAGTTACTTAATGCTTTGCCTGATCATCCTCTTCAGAAAAATGCATGAGGAAACAAGCTGCCTTAAAGGAAATATTACTTTTCAGTTGCTATTGTTATCATCACTACAAAACACCAAAAATATTACTTTTTCTACCGTTACTTTTGCTATCGTTACCACTACTATCATATTACTTTGCTACTAAATACCTTGCTGCAGATATTAAGTTTCCAGGTGTGGTTGAATTGACAACTCAGCTGCTAATACTTGAGAATATTCTTTGGCTCCCCTTGTGTCGAATCAATAAATTTGGGTTGAATACTCTACCCTCGAAAACTGTTGTGATCCCCTATACTTGTGGGTTATCAACAGGAGGCGTAGTACTATTCGATTTGACAGCGGGCGGCGCAGTTCCCAATACTGCTTTAATGCAGACGAGGGAGGGAGTAGCGGTTCCCGAAATGTTGAACGGCCAATGCATCCTCCTTCAATTAATGCATGAGGGAAGTAATGGGAGGAGGACCGGGAAAAGAGGCTGCACTATGTGAATGCAACGCACTTTGCCCTCATATAAAGGCACCCCTCCATTCCAATGCATCTACCACATCGTACGCACCTAAGCATTTTCCTAAGCACCTACACTAATCGCAAAAGAGCTCACTCCGGACCCATGGCGGCGATGCGCGTGAGCGGCCAGCGGCTGTGCCAGATGGTCCACGATGTCGGCCTGCGGCATGGCGCCGAGGATCGTCTCTAGACGGTGTTGGAGACTGGCTGGTGGATGGCCGCCGTCGACGGCAACTACGACTCTCAGTTGGACCAGATGATCGTTGCCACCACCAACAAGTTCACCGTCCTCAAGAAGCTCGCGGACAACATTGCCGTACTCCTCTAGCCCGCGTGCCCGGGCTCCTCATTGCCTGCCACCCTAATCGTCCTCCATGGCCGAAACCTCTTTCAAGCACTGGTGGCCCTGGGACTACCCGCCGACGGCACGAAGAATGTCCACCTGGAGGTCGCGCTCGCCGCAAGGAGCCTCGCCCTGCAAGAATCCATCGACCTACACATCCACGTGTATGAGCAAATCGTGTACATAGGTATCTATAAGGCTAGTGAGGACGCTACGATGTTGGCCTTCCTCAATCAGTTGGAAGCCTTGGATGCCTTTGCTGAGAAGCACCTCAACCTTGCCACAAAAGCCGCCGCTCCTTAGCCGCCGGTTGGTGGCCCAGCACACTAAGTTGAGGAGGAGGAGGAGGAGGTCGTACGTTGATGGATGCATCTTTCTTCTTGCCTTCTGTAACCACCACTGCGATCGCATCATCATCGTGGCCTTAATTCTTATTGTGCTGTTGCATTCTTGTTCCAGTCAATACCGACATGTGCGATCCCTTTGCTTAATTATATGCATCACTGTAACTAGTACTCCATCCATCAATTTATAAGTTGTGCTTACATTTTCCATAAACTTCGTGCAACACACGGGTATCTTGCTAGAAACACTAGAACATGTCGGATCACTGTGACCAAACCAACGATGCGCCAACCTAGCTACTACGTACCCTGCTTATCTGGCGGAAATAGCCCCGCCCTAGAGTTTCCAATTGTTATTTCTATCTATCGATCGTGCCAAGGAGCAGAACCAAAATGTTACAATTTATACATGTTTCTCTACTCCTACTCCTATAAAAGACTTGGTTGGTGATGGTGGTGTGTCTGCCATCCGTCATTTCTGAGCATTAGATCTGCATCTAATGGTTGTGAGGTAAGTTGTGGCATTTTTGCAACAATAGCCCACTTCTCTGCTCCAATTTGCAGAAAACCCCTTATTATCTTGAAAGCTACCACATCCCTCCCTCACCTCATCAAAATAGCCTGAGAAAGATATACTCCTATAAAAGACTCGTTGGTGATGGTGGTGTGTTTGCCATCCGTCGTTTCTGACCATTAGAACTGCATCTAATGGTTGTGAGTAAGTTGTGGCATTTTTGTAACAATAGCCCACTTCTCTGCTCCAATTTGCAGAAAACCCCTTATTATCTTGAAAGCAACCACATCCTCCCTCACCTCATTGAAATAGCCTGAGAAATATATTTTCAGTGAAAAGTACTCCCTCCATTCCAAAATATTTGTGTTTCTAGAGATTTCAATAAGTGACTACATACGGAGCAAAATGAGTGAATCTACACTTCAAAATATGTCTATATAATCCATATGTGATAGTCCATTTGAAATATCTAAAAATACAAATATTTAGGAACGGAGGGAGTTATATATTAGGAGTATATCAAAACAAGAGTGATTTCTTTCAAGTTTGCGAACAAGTACTACTATTCTACTACTTGGGATCCGTCGCAACGCACGGGCACATTGCTAGTAAAAGGAAAAGGCATGCCGCGTTCACGTCGCACTCCGCCCACACATGCCCGGGAATCGGGAGTACTCCACGGCCCGTCCGGCACGACACATAGCTTAGGGAAGGCGTGTTCCCTAGCATTTTAACTTTCATATGGGACTGCCGTCGAGCAAACCTACTATTGGCAAACCGCACCCCGCCCGCCGCCGGGTCGGAAAACAGAAACGAGGGGAAGATCTAGCTGTAGCATGGAAGCCAAGAAATTTGGTGTCAGATGGGGCTCGTTGATAGAGTAGGAGCATTCCGTACTACTCTACTCATACTAGTGCCAAGTTTGTAGTACTATACAACTAGTACTACCACTATACAACTAGTAGGTACATGCACGACACAGCATCGTAGGAACAAAAAACGGGAAGATCTTGTTTTGGGTGATTTATCTTTTTTTAGTCAACGTAGTATGAATAATATGATGTGGGGGCACCCGTGAAGCTTATGTGGCTTGGTTGCATGGCTACGAAAGGTTAGAGAAAAATAAATAGATAATGTGTTTAGAGTGCACCCCACTAAAAAGATATACTTTGGATCCATTGCAACGGGCCGACACATCTATATCTATACCCCCTATATAGTGTGTGAATAACTTTGAAAGTTGGTCATTGGATGAAGCCAATCCGACGGTACAAAGATGGCAAATCCGAGCACTACTGGCCGTTGGATATCATCTACATTCCACCAGATTCTACCACATGTAGAATCTAGAAGACTCCATGGTTGTACTTCATTCATGACTAACTTTGCCACAACTAAGCTTAGGAAAAGTGTGTCTACCACAAAAAATGCGGCTTACAAAATGGCCACCACAAGTGTGGCAAGATTTGGCAAGAAGTTGAGTCTATGACATGTGGACCATGTAGTTAGAAAAGTGTGGCAAGACACAAGTGTAGCAATGAACCAAACACATGCCTGGTGTGTTTGGTAGGGTGTATGAAGGGTGCATGATCCCAAGAGTTCCCTTCTTGACCCACTTTTGGGTGTTTGGTAGAGTGTATGGAGGGTGCATGAGTCCACACTATATTAGCACAAATACACTAGAAGCATGAATGAAGAGAGCATACATGAAGAGGGGTGTTGAGTTGAGCATGCATGAAGAGGGAACAACTATGCTGAGATGAGAACGCAACTAAACACACTTGTGGCATGCCTAAGCTTAGGCGTGGCAACCTTAGGCTGCAAAAAAAAACCATAACTTTGAAAGTTGGTCGTTGGATGAAGCCAATCTGACAGTACAAAGATGGCAAATCTGAGCACTACTGGCCGGTGGATATCATCGACATTCCACCAGATTTTGCCACATGTAGAATCTAGAAGACTCCACATGTAGAAGCATAATGCACAAACCACCAGAATTTCATGCGTGCAATGCACGTGTACCTTACTAGTACTTGGTAGTAGTAAGAAACAAATTCCGGGTTTGGCACGAGCTCGTATTGCGGGAGCACCACAAGGCCTGCGGCAGGAGTTACATTTCTCTCTCGGGGCCCATAGGACCGAACTTCAGTGGCTTACTACCCGGCCTATGAGTCAATGACATGCGGACCTTAAATGCGGCTGGCCCACATGTCATTCTCATGGTGGTGGTGTGGTTCGCGACTCACTCGTTCGAGATGAAACAGCCGGTGGTGGCGTGGCCGTGGCGAGGGTGCCACAGCTGGGCGTCGGGGTGTTACGAGGCGTAGATGGCCACACCGGCGGGTACTAGCTATATTACAGAAGTACTCCAGCTGAGGATTGATGCCCGGGATGAAATGTGTCACAGCCACTGGATGAAAATTCGATGGTGCGGGGGTACGGATCGGAGCACAGCAGCGGAGCAGGCAAACCGCGTCCAATCGGGTGTGGCTGTGGTAGAAAGTTGATGGTCGCCACAGTTCAGCTGGCCCGCATGTCATGCACACAAAGGTAGAGGAGCAGTGGGGCCAAGAGGGATGAGGCGCACGTCGGTGGGATGAGGATCCCCTGACGTGAACAATCCTACCATTCTATCACTGACATGTGGGACCCGCAAGTGTGGGTCCCACCAGCCATCGAAGGAAAGACAGGGTAAGGCAGTGATAGCCATGTCAGAGGATCCATGTCCACGTCGGGGGACGTCGTGCTTACAGGTAGGGTTGGAGCGGCGTCGTGGGAATCACGTGTGTGTGTGGCAATGGTAAAAACAAGAAACGTGATGGTCACCGTGGTTCAACTTCCATGGACAAGCTGTCATGTCTACTGACACATGTATATCAAAACTAGAGTGTTTATATTTCAAGCACGTGAACAAGTATTATTCTACTACTTTGGATCCATTGCAACGCACGGGCCAGCACATTGGCAGTAGTAGTGTCTATCTCTATCTCTAGAGGCCTTCCCTCGTTCATCCTTTTCTCACACAAGATAAACTACTCATACAAATGCATCTTGATGTTCCGTGGTGACAAACCAGGGGACTTGTTGTCACATCCCTAGATGCTGGTAGTGCTCTAGGCTAGCTTCATGTTTGCATCATGTTTAAATTTTGAAACTTGAACTGAGGAATTTTGGAAGCCTCAAAAACTTAAATAAAAGAGGGGCAAAAACCCTAGAAATCTCATTCATTGCTCCAAAATGTTCTTCTTAAATGTTTGATAATTTTTGGTAAGGGTTCTGGTCCCAACCAAAATATTGAACATTTTTAAGGATTTATTTTTGGGACTTTGAATTTAAATCATTAGCTATTTGAATTTGAATTATATTCATATAATTAGAATATAATTTCAAGTACCCCTGAAATATTTTATGAGCTTTTGGAAAAGTCCATCTAGCAAAATAAAAATATTCAGAGGAGTTTTTGGCATTGTTTGAATTTGTTTAAATTCAAAACAATGGCAAAAGATATTAAATAAAACAGAAACAGAAAAAAACAATAAAAGAACAGAAACTTACCTGGACTTACCTGGCCTCACCGTGCAGCCCACCAGGACCGGCCCAGCTAGGCCCAGCCCACCTCCTCCTCACTCCTACTGTCTTCAACCTCCTGCCAGTGGGCAGGAGGGCGTGTGCCCACGGCGCGCCAGCACGCGCACGGCCACCGACGGCCACCTCCTGCTTGCCGCTTCGCCCTGGACTCTCCTGGCATCGCCACGCACCCCCCCGGGCCCCTCTCGCTCTCCCTCCCCCTCATCCTCTCCCCTGGACCCCTCTCTCTCGCCACCGAACACGCCCATCGCCGCCGTTCGCCGTTGCCGCGACCACCGCCACCCCCTCTCCTCTCCGACGCGCTCCCGAGCTCCGCCACGACGTCGTCGTCCTCTCCATCAAGTCACGCGGCGCCAGAAGCTCTGCTGCATCTCCAACGCCGCCGTTTCCGACCTCGGGTGCCGGTGATCCCCGCCGTCGATTCGCCGGACCCCGTGCCTCCCCTGCCTCGCCAGCAGCACCAGAAGAACCGCGGTGAGCCGCTGCATCGTTTCCCCCATGCCTCGTTGCCTAATTCGCCCCCTAGCCGCTCCCTCCACCGGAGCCGAGACGCTCCGCCGCACGGGCTCGTCGCCGGTGAAGCTCCGGTGACCTTTTGGTCCCACGCTTGCGTCCGTTGCACTCGTTGCGTCCCGTAGAGTAAAACTAGCGCGACAACCGTCTTGTTTGCACACCGCAGCGCCGGTCCCGCGAACCCCCGAGCTCCGGCCGCCGCCGGGGTCGATGCCGCGCTCAACTCCGGCCACCCCACGCCCTCTCGTGGGTCCCCCTAGATGCGCGGGAGCACGGGCTTCCTCCTGGTGCCCTCAGGGTGCCCAACCGCAGCCTGTAGTGCCATCCCGAGCTACTCCGGCGAGGTTCCGCCGTCGCCATGGTCGCCGGCGTCACTAGCCGACGTGGCCGCGTGATTAGCACTAATCACGGCCAGCTAACCCCCCAGAGCCGCTGACGTATGGGCCCCACGCCCTTATTTAATCCTTATCATTTTCTGTTAAGTTTAACCTAACCACCATGGGCCCACACGTCAGCTTTGACCAAGCTGACGTGGCTGTTGACTTGGTCCCACCTGTCAGTGTCACTAACCAGCACTAGTCACTGACCAGTGGACCCCACTGGTCAGGTTTGACCCGGACCAGCCCCTGTTGACCCGCTGACGTCATGATGATGTCAGGCTGACGCAATAATGAATTACTGGAATTATTTTAATTCTAAATATTCAGGAAATTCCAGAAAATTGTATAAACTTCTAAAAATCATAGAAATTCAACCGTAACTCCAAATTAAATAACTTATATATGAAAAATTATCAGAAAAATTCAAGGAATCCATCTGTACCATTTTCATGCATGTTAGAACAACTTATCACTACTGTTTAGGACAAATGAAGTAAATGGCATTTGAATAATCACATATGGAGTTTGAATTTGAATATTATATTCAAACCAACTTCATTTAATCTGTTGCTAGTTGCATTAGCTCAAAACACATTCATATTGCCATGTCATGAGCATGCATCATATTGTGCATTGCATTGATTGTGTTCCTTTCTGTGTTGCCGGTATTTGTCCCCTCTCGATAGACGCGATACCGATGATGTGATCGTTGACACTGATGAAGACTCAATGTTATCTTCAGAAGTGCCAGGCAAGCAAAACCCCCTTGTTCATTCCGATACAATCCTACTCTCTCGCTCCTGCTCTCTTTTACTGCATTAGGACAACAACGACATATTTGGTACTTGCTGCGGTAGCTGAACCCCTTTATCCTTTGCATGACCTGTCATTGCCACAGTAAATAGATGAAACCCACTAGCATGAGTAGGAGTTGTTTGAGCCCTGTTGTGCCTACTCATTCTTGCTTGTTTGTCATGCCTGCTACTGCTTAGAGTTGAGTCAGGTCTGATTCATCAGAGATGAATCAGAGGTGTGTGAACATGTTCTACTGTGTGTGAGCTAAGTGTGTGAACACGATTTGGTAAAGGTAGCGGTGAGAGGCCATGTAGGAGTACATGGTGGGTTGTCTCATTGCAGCCGTCCTCAGGAACTGAGTTCTGTGTTTGTGATCCATGATTCAGCTACTACCACGCATTGGGCCCGAAACCAATGGACCCTCTCGGCTTCTTAATCACCCTTGTCCTCTGTCCAGGAGTTGCAAGTAGTTTCTGGTGTTTGTAGTATGCTGGAGGCCGTGGGCAGCGCTGACCGTAGGGGTGGGCTGTGATGCGGTAGGCACGTGGCCGGGTAAACCGGGCACCCGTTTGGTGTCACGGAACCCTGTACACATCGTTTGGGGCTGTGAGCGAAACTCCGGCCGGATCTCCTCATGGATGGAACCCGAATAGGCGATAAACCTGGACTAGAGACTTGAGTGTTTAGGCAGGCCGTGGCCGACACCCACGTTGGGCTTCCGCTTGAAGGTTGCCGAGTACATGTCGTGTAAACGGCGGTAAGTGGTGAGAGCGTGTGTGAAGAAGTACACCCCTGCAGGGTTAATATGATCTATTCGAATAGCCGTGTCCGCGGAAAAGGACTTCTGGGTTGCTTATATCAGTTCATAGACAAGTGAAAGTGGATACTCTAAAATACGCAAGATAAGCGTGAGTGCTATGGATGGCGTTCTCGTAGGGAGACGGGAGCGGATCCATAGTGGTGTATTGATATGGTGAATATGTGGACTCGTGTGCGCCACCTCAAAAGAGTTACTCGCAGTCGTAGTTTAGGATAGCCACCGAGTCAAAGCTGGCTTGCTGCAGTTAAACCCCACCATCCCTTTGTTGATAATGATGCATATGTAGATAGATCTGATGTAAGTCTTGCTGGGTACATTTGTACTCACGTTTGCCTATTTTATGTTTTTGCAGAGAGACTTCAGTCTCACTAGTAGTTCCACGTGGACTTCGACGTTTAGCTTGTTACCTCAGCTACGATCTTGTGCCCTCGGCAGGATCTGGTAGATAGTCAGGCTTTCAGCCTTTTTCATTTATAGATGTCTGTACTCAGACATGATAGCTTCCGCTTGTGCTTTGACTTGTATGCTCTGATTGTTGGGTCATGAGACCCATGTTTGTAATATCTCGCTCCTCGGAGCCTATTGAATAATACTTGAGTCGTAGAGTCATGTTGTGATGCCATGTTGTGTTTGCACATATCGAGCATATTGTGTGTATGTTATTGAAATGCTTGGTATGTGTGGGATCTGACTATCTAGTTGTTTATCTTTAGTAGCCTCTCTTACCGGGAAATGTCTCCTAGTGTTTCCACCGAGCCATGGTAGCTTGCTACTGCTCCGGAACACTTAGGCTGGCCGGCATGTGTCCTTCTTCGTTCCTGTGTCTGTCCCTTCGGGGAAATGTCACGCGATGGATACCGGAGTCCTGTTAGCCCGCTACAGCCCGGTTCACCGGAGTACTGCTAGCCCAGTGCTACAGCCTGGATTCACTCGCTGATGACCGACACGTTCGATGCTGGGTCATGGATGCCTGTCCCTGTAAGTTTGTGCCACTTTGGGTTTACGACTAGCCATGTCAGCCCGGGCTCCTTATCATATGGATGCTAGCGACACTGTCTTATACGTGTGCCGAAAGGCGCAAACGGTCCCGGGTAAAGGTAAGGCGACACCCGTGGGAATACCGTGCGTGAGGCCGCAAAGTGATATGAAGTGTTACATGCTAGATCTATGTGGCATTGAGTCGGGGTCCTGACAGCGTTGGTATCAGAGCTTGACTGCCTGTAGGATTACCAAGCCAAACTGGTCGAAGTTGAGTCTAGAAATTCTTTAGCTATATAAGGGAATTGATTGTGGGATGGAACGTAAGGCTCTTTTTACTCCTTATACCTTATGCCCTTCTGATCTGAGTCATCATCTTATTTTTCCTACGAGGGTTAAGAACTAGGCTATCTCTTCTTTCTATCAGGATCACGTGTTACTTATCCGTAGACTTATAGATTGTTGGATTTAAGCCTCTGTGCAGTTCCTACTACTTCTGTATGTTAACTGTTGATCTCGAGACCTTGATATTGTGCTTCTGAGTGGTTATGCCACCATTTATATGAATGTCTCAAATCTTTTCCGAGCATTTACAGCCGTTATGCTGTCCGAGTCATCCCAGGTTTCTAAATAGTCGGATGCATTTGCAAATCCCTTCCTCCTGTTTCCGATGTGCCTTTGGTCAGATTAATCACACAAATCAGTGAGTTGAGGTACTTTATTGCCTTGACATATATGTTGAAGCTAGTATTATGACCCTAGGTGTCTTAGGGGATCATCTAGTAATTTAGCCATGATTTGTGTTCCCAGTGTGATGATTCTGGCCATCATTCTCGAAAGCATCCCGTGATGCTACTTAGTAGTAGGTATTCTACTCCTGGGTTTTGAACCCGAGATTCACTCTACTTACTTCATGTTGATAGTGTTTGCTAGTTCCTTTAGGATATTAGTAACCTTTGCGATAGTCCTTGAAGTCCGTGGTATCTTCTTCTTCCAAATACCATGAACTACTTATGGCAGAAGTTCCTCGTTGAACTGAAATATCACAACAGGATTATTCTTGATGAGTTCTCCATTATATATTGTGGCTCTGCCAGTTCAACCTTCCTGCATAGTTTATCCGGAAGAAACATGTTGAGCTCTGCTCGACATACTAATCTATGCATCCACAACTCAGAAAAACATATGTTCCTTTGGGTTGTCCCTCTTTAGTCGTCTTCTGACCTTGTCTGTCAACTGATAGTCAAGAGTATGCGTGCATTCGTCATCGATGCCTATTATTCTTGTGGTCCGTCAAGCCATTCCATTCAGGATGACTAGGAGAAACAAACTCCAGTACCTCATCTATATTCAGGATTGGGTCAAAGCAGTTGTACTCCGCAGATCAAATACTAATCCAGTTTTTGTTCTGTCCCACCCTGGAGTGTTACCATCTTTATATTAAGATTATCATGGGAATGGCACACCATCCTATGAATTCTTGATTTAGTGATACTCTCGCCATCATTATTCATTCCTCGGTTTCGTGTTGTCGCCACCGGAACGCCAATAAATGAATTGTGATGTGTGAAATCAATACTCCTAGCAACCTCGTTGCTTGGTAGTTAAAGGATAATAATTTTATTCTTAGTATGTTGGTTATCGAATCACCATTCTAAGATTGATCGTGCTACCTAGTCCTTATTTCCTGGTGCACTCTTTGATTGATGAGTTAGGATTTTGTCAAGTCCTCGCTCATTTGATCATATCATCTTGGCCTGAAAAGCAAGATTGTTCTCGAGCTTAGTAACATATCGGTGGTTCGTGATTTTCCGAAGATCTTCTCGGAAGTATTACCAGGTTGTCACCTGACCGCTATGTTGAGCTCGTGATCAAGTTGGTTTCTTGTAAACCACCCTTTCTCCAAGAATCGGTGTTAGATATCCCTGAGCTAGTTGGTTAAGCTAGACAACAACTTGGAGAGTTGGAAGATAAAAGCTTGCCTGACTTAGTTCGTTCCAAAGGGATATTCTTGTGTGTGTGTGTGTGTGTTGAAGAAAGATGATATCTTCATCAATTGGTCCTCGTGAACAATTGTTGGATCTATTATCTTACCCAAACCTTTGATTGAGTATGGGCTATCATCCAATCAGACCAGAACCAACGATATTCGTAATGTTGTCTTACTCGTGGTTGATCCCTCGAGCATACACCATTATATCTTTTAGTCTGACCAATGCTATCACCGTGTTCACTTAACTATGGAATTCCTTTTAAAAGGGGAAACCGGATGAATTGTTGTTGAGCCCATCGACAACATCCTGGTCTTCTCCATAATTTTGCTGAACATTAAGCTAGTGTTGGAAACTTTTGAAAGCATCTGTTCATGCTAACTCATGAAGCATATGCTGGATGAAGGAAGTGACTTCCTTTGATTCACGTGCATTTGATGTAAGTTGCCGCCGTGGGTTTGAGAAAGGTTTGTTTTGTTTCCTCTGGAATCGTCCCAAGTCAGTCATGCATGTGCAAAGTATACTATGGTTTGGTAGATTAATTACCTCCACTCCATATGTATTCCGTAGCACCCCAAGCCACTAATTGATTTGTTCTAGGAGAAGGAGTTCTTTTTAAGAGCTAACCCGGGCTTAATCAAGAATTTTGATATCCTCGATGATGGTTCCCAACCAGAACTCGGTAGTGTTTTATTATAAGACTACCATGTGGTCATGCTTGTCTGGGACAACATGTTCACATGTTTGTAGCAGAACCAGCTCATGTTTTGGAGCTTGCTATCGCAGTTCGTCCCTCGAGAGTCTCGCAACGTTATCTCGTCGATTTGTGTTGCAAACTTTCATTTTTCTTCCTAGACTCGATGAGTCTGGAATATCCTGACACCAACCAGATCTGAATCTCAGGCAGATGTGATGGTTGGAACATTTCCCCAAGAACTATAATATTGGTCCCTCGATAACTGGTAAAGTGGATGTCGTGGCCAGCACCACCCAGCCGAAAGACCTATTATTGTAGTATCTTGATTGAAGAAGTTGGCCACCTTCCCATAAGGACTTCGTAGGATTTACTCCCTAGTTGTGCCTTATGATTTTTGTGTTCCGAAGTCCGACCTTTTACTTGATGTTCTAGATATCAAACCATATCTATGAATGGGATACACTAGCACATCAAGGAGAACATTAGAGGCGGAGTGCTAAATGTCTCTCGGTCGATCATCCAGATTTTCTTTCCTTGGCATTGCTAGGGTGAAATCTGAGAAAGTGTTATCTTCCTTTGCTTCTGCATCATCCATCATCATTCATCACGGTAGTATGTTGTGTGGTCAGCACCATTGACACGGATGTTGATACAACCTTGATGATTGTGGAATTGCTCAAGTTCTTGAGAGCACGCACAAGCGCTATGTGTTATCATCGGCACTAACTGGGAATTCTCTCAGTTTCCTCGGCAATGCTATGACCTCCAAACAGTGAATTCACTCTTTATTGTTGGGTTCTTCCCCAGTTACCAGAATCATTCCCAGCATTTGCATTTTGTTCCTAGCTTGCACCGCCAATGTGCCATTCTACCATGGGTCTCTTCCATCTCCGGTGATAAGCAAATTCATCCATTACGTTGTCTTCAACAAGGTAATCCACATCATCCAAGTCCAAGTATGCCATTCTACCGACCCCGCCAATCGATTGCTGTGATTTGCCTTCGGCTGATATAGAGAGTCTCAATGATCTCTATATCAAAGGTAATTCTTTTTGCCACTTAAGGAAATAACCTACGAATCACCCTCCCCCAGGATGTTTCGTCGTGGTATCATGGCAACTCTACTCCTCGCTACGTTGACAATCGTTTACCACCTTCTTAGGTATGGAATTGTTGTCTACCTAGTGAACCTTCGTCATTTGCTCCACTCCATCCCTCTAGATGTGTGTTTTGTATCTCAGCTCGAGTGATGTTGCTATGTCTCATTCCGTGAGTTAATCCTGAGTTGTTCGATCTTCGAGAAGATCGACCCTTCTAGAGTCTCTTTCTTCTCTCCATGTCATGTTGGCAGGATTCTCAGAGCAAGAATTCGAGACAATGATGGTGATCGAATCAACGTTCATTCAAGTGCAACCTGGATCGTGAAGATTATACTAGTTTGCGTTTCCCCTTCATCTTACCCTACGCTTGAATCTCGGGACGAGATTTTTGTTTAGTGGGGGTGAGTTGTCACATCCCTAGATGCTGGTAGTGCTCTAGGCTAGCTTCATGTTTGCATCATGTTTAAATTTTGAAACTTGAACTGAGGAATTTTGGAAGCCTCAAAAACTTAAATAAAAGAGGGGCAAAAACCCTAGAAATCTCATTCATTGCTCCAAAATGTTCTTCTTAAATGTTTGATAATTTTTGGTAAGGGTTCTGGTCCCAACCAAAATATTGAACATTTTTAAGGATTTATTTTTGGGACTTTGAATTTAAATCATTAGCTATTTGAATTTGAATTATATTCATATAATTAGAATATAATTTCAAGTACCCCTGAAATATTTTATGAGCTTTTGGAAAAGTCCATCTAGCAAAATAAAAATATTCAGAGGAGTTTTTGGCATTGTTTGAATTTGTTTAAATTCAAAACAATGGCAAAAGATATTAAATAAAACAGAAACAGAAAAAAACAATAAAAGAACAGAAACTTACCTGGACTTACCTGGCCTCACCGTGCAGCCCACCAGGACCGGCCCAGCTAGGCCCAGCCCACCTCCTCCTCACTCCTACTGTCTTCAACCTCCTGCCAGTGGGCAGGAGGGCGTGTGCCCACGGCGCGCCAGCACGCGCACGGCCACCGACGGCCACCTCCTGCTTGCCGCTTCGCCCTGGACTCTCCTGGCATCGCCACGCACCCCCCCGGGCCCCTCTCGCTCTCCCTCCCCCTCATCCTCTCCCCTGGACCCCTCTCTCTCGCCACCGAACACGCCCATCGCCGCCGTTCGCCGTTGCCGCGACCACCGCCACCCCCTCTCCTCTCCGACGCGCTCCTGAGCTCCGCCACGACGTCGTCGTCCTCTCCATCAAGTCACGCGGCGCCAGAAGCTCTGCTGCATCTCCAACGCCGCCGTTTCCGACCTCGGGTGCCGGTGATCCCCGCCGTCGATTCGCCGGACCCCGTGCCTCCCCTGCCTCGCCAGCAGCACCAGAAGAACCGCGGTGAGCCGCTGCATCGTTTCCCCCATGCCTCGTTGCCTAATTCGCCCCCTAGCCGCTCCCTCCACCGGAGCCGAGACGCTCCGCCACACGGGCTCGTCGCCGGTGAAGCTCCGGTGACCTTTTGGTCCCACGCTTGCGTCCGTTGCACTCGTTGCGTCCCGTAGAGTAAAACTAGCGCGACAACCGTCTTGTTTGCACACCGCAGCGCCGGTCCCGCGAACCCCCGAGCTCCGGCCGCCGCCGGGGTCGATGCCGCGCTCAACTCCGGCCACCCCACGCCCTCTCGTGGGTCCCCCTAGATGCGCGGGAGCACGGGCTTCCTCCTGGTGCCCTCAGGGTGCCCAACCGCAGCCTGTAGTGCCATCCCGAGCTACTCCGGCGAGGTTCCGCCGTCGCCATGGTCGCCGGCGTCACTAGCCGACGTGGCCGCGTGATTAGCACTAATCACGGCCAGCTAACCCCCCAGAGCCGCTGACGTATGGGCCCCACGCCCTTATTTAATCCTTATCATTTTCTGTTAAGTTTAACCTAACCACCATGGGCCCACACGTCAGCTTTGACCAAGCTGACGTGGCTGTTGACTTGGTCCCACCTGTCAGTGTCACTAACCAGCACTAGTCACTGACCAGTGGACCCCACTGGTCAGGTTTGACCCGGACCAGCCCCTGTTGACCCGCTGACGTCATGATGATGTCAGGCTGACGCAATAATGAATTACTGGAATTATTTTAATTCTAAATATTCAGGAAATTCCAGAAAATTGTATAAACTTCTAAAAATCATAGAAATTCAACCGTAACTCCAAATTAAATAACTTATATATGAAAAATTATCAGAAAAATTCAAGGAATCCATCTGTACCATTTTCATGCATGTTAGAACAACTTATCACTACTGTTTAGGACAAATGAAGTAAATGGCATTTGAATAATCACATATGGAGTTTGAATTTGAATATTATATTCAAACCAACTTCATTTAATCTGTTGCTAGTTGCATTAGCTCAAAACACATTCATATTGCCATGTCATGAGCATGCATCATATTGTGCATTGCATTGATTGTGTTCCTTTCTGTGTTGCCGGTATTTGTCCCCTCTCGATAGACGCGATACCGATGATGTGATCGTTGACACTGATGAAGACTCAATGTTATCTTCAGAAGTGCCAGGCAAGCAAAACCCCCTTGTTCATTCCGATACAATCCTACTCTCTCGCTCCTGCTCTCTTTTACTGCATTAGGACAACAACGACATATTTGGTACTTGCTGCGGTAGCTGAACCCCTTTATCCTTTGCATGACCTGTCATTGCCACAGTAAATAGATGAAACCCACTAGCATGAGTAGGAGTTGTTTGAGCCCTGTTGTGCCTACTCATTCTTGCTTGTTTGTCATGCCTGCTACTGCTTAGAGTTGAGTCAGGTCTGATTCATCAGAGATGAATCAGAGGTGTGTGAACATGTTCTACTGTGTGTGAGCTAAGTGTGTGAACACGATTTGGTAAAGGTAGCGGTGAGAGGCCATGTAGGAGTACATGGTGGGTTGTCTCATTGCAGCCGTCCTCAGGAACTGAGTTCTGTGTTTGTGATCCATGATTCAGCTACTACCACGCATTGGGCCCGAAACCAATGGACCCTCTCGGCTTCTTAATCACCCTTGTCCTCTGTCCAGGAGTTGCAAGCAGTTTCTGGTGTTTGTAGTATGCTGGAGGCCGTGGGCAGCGCTGACCGTAGGGGTGGGCTGTGATGCGGTAGGCACGTGGCCGGGTAAACCGGGCACCCGTTTGGTGTCACGGAACCCTGTACACATCGTTTGGGGCTGTGAGCGAAACTCCGGCCGGATCTCCTCATGGATGGAACCCGAATAGGCGATAAACCTGGACTAGAGACTTGAGTGTTTAGGCAGGCCATGGCTGACACCCACGTTGGGCTTCCGCTTGAAGGTTGCCGAGTACATGTCGTGTAAACGGCGGTAAGTGGTGAGAGCGTGTGTGAAGAAGTACACCCCTGCAGGGTTAATATGATCTATTCGAATAGCCGTGTCCGCGGAAAAGGACTTCTGGGTTGCTTATATCAGTTCATAGACAAGTGAAAGTGGATACTCTAAAATACGCAAGATAAGCGTGAGTGCTATGGATGGCGTTCTCGTAGGGAGACGGGAGCGAATCCATAGTGGTGTATTGATATGGTGAATATGTGGACTCGTGTGCGCCACCTCAAAAGAGTTACTCGCAGTCGTAGTTTAGGATAGCCACCGAGTCAAAGCTGGCTTGCTGCAGTTAAACCCCACCATCCCTTTGTTGATAATGATGCATATGTAGATAGATCTGATGTAAGTCTTGCTGGGTACATTTGTACTCACGTTTGCCTATTTTATGTTTTTGCAGAGAGACTTCAGTCTCACTAGTAGTTCCACGTGGACTTCGACGTTTAGCTTGTTACCTCAGCTACGATCTTGTGCCCTCGGCAGGATCTGGTAGATAGTCAGGCTTTCAGCCTTTTTCATTTATAGATGTCTGTACTCAGACATGATAGCTTCCGCTTGTGCTTTGACTTGTATGCTCTGATTGTTGGGTCATGAGACCCATGTTTGTAATATCTCGCTCCTCGGAGCCTATTGAATAATACTTGAGTCGTAGAGTCATGTTGTGATGCCATGTTGTGTTTGCACATATCGAGCATATTGTGTGTATGTTATTGAAATGCTTGGTATGTGTGGGATCTGACTATCTAGTTGTTTATCTTTAGTAGCCTCTCTTACCGGGAAATGTCTCCTAGTGTTTCCACCGAGCCATGGTAGCTTGCTACTGCTCCGGAACACTTAGGCTGGCCGGCATGTGTCCTTCTTCGTTCCTGTGTCTGTCCCTTCGGGGAAATGTCACGCGATGGATACCGGAGTCCTGTTAGCCCGCTACAGCCCGGTTCACCGGAGTACTGCTAGCCCAGTGCTACAGCCTGGATTCACTCGCTGATGACCGACACGTTCGATGCTGGGTCATGGATGCCTGTCCCTGTAAGTTTGTGCCACTTTGGGTTTACGACTAGCCATGTCAGCCCGGGCTCCTTATCATATGGATGCTAGCGACACTGTCTTATACGTGTGCCGAAAGGCGCAAACGGTCCCGGGTAAAGGTAAGGCGACACCCGTGGGAATACCGTGCGTGAGGCCGCAAAGTGATATGAAGTGTTACATGCTAGATCTATGTGGCATTGAGTCGGGGTCCTGACACTTGTTTCGTATGGGACACATCCTACAATATACTCCCTCTCTCCCAGTTTATTTGTTTTGAATCTTTTCATTTTATAAGTTTCAAATTCAAATTTAGAGGGGTAGTGGGGTCGAGAGGGGTGAGCCGCGGGTCGGGGGACGTGTGGTGTCATGGGTTCGTGCGGCATCGTGGGAATCATGTGTGGCTGTGGTAGAAACTTGATGCTCGCCACATTTAAGGTGGCCCACATGTCATGCACACAAAGGCAGAGGGGTGTACAGCCGAGAGGGGTGAGGCGCACGTTGGGGGACGTGGTGCCATGGGTTGGAGCGGCGTCGTAGGAATCACGAGTGGCAGTGGATGAAACGTGATGGTCGTCGTAGTTGAACTTCCATGGACAAGCTGTCATGTCTACGGACACATGCATTGCATACCTATCACTGGAAGGAGTAGTAGAGAAAGCTAGGCGGATAAATAGTTCCTTATAGTCAAGCGGACCCATGCTACTACTTGTTCCAAAGACATGCACACCATCGAAATAGTCCATCTATATCAATATACATAGAGAGGGAATATTTTTTTACAAGAGAGGAAATAGTTCGTCCATCCATAATGCCCTGCTACTGTTCCTTCTTCTTCTTCTTCTTCTCATTTTCTGTGGGAGACGGCTTTGCAACAAGCTCTCTGGACCTTGCAGCTATCTTGAAACTCACACGGGCATCGAGGGCAGCATATTGTATCCGCTCGTACGTCAAGGGACAATTCTTCCATCCAGACAACCTTAATGCCAGCATCTCGTCACCCTTATGAAGATTTGTTCCGAGCACAAAATTTGCTACGTCGAATAGGGATGGTGTCGTTTTATCACAATCTTCTACAGGAATTTTTATTCTGGTTTGTAGGTCAGCGATGCTTTTCAAAGCAAGGTTGTACGGCTCCAAATTCTGTTTATCCCCTGTGATGGCTGCCCCACAGAAGTATATGTCCTCCCGAGACAAGAAATCGTGAACCTCACCTGGTATGGAGGGCGCGTGTATGATGTGGTACACCAAAACATCATCTTCGAGGCACAACTGAAGGACAGTGGCGCGTTCGATCTTCCAAGTGGCACACTCCGTGTACTCTGCGTTGAGACCGATGACATTCATCTCCACCTCTTGGAGGGAGTTGGGTACATTGTTGATCCACTTCCGAACAACCCTTGGGTAGTTTGTGACTATGGCAACTATGCTCAACGAGCCTTCGACGAGGACATGTTGGACGCTAAAAACCTGCATCTCGATCTCTTTCGCCATTTGGAACCACTGGACCAGAGGGCTATGGTTTGGAGAATTAGGATTGGATGGATAGTCTAACTAAAGAAGATGATTATTTATAGGGGCTTCAGAATTACTCCAGGAGGATGTGAAGAGGTTAAAACAATATGAATGCAGTGTGGTTTGGATGCAAATGAAGATCAAGGAGTAGTGAAAAAACCGAGGAAAATCGGTTCCCGATGGAGAAGTAAATGGGAGAATTTATGTACATCCATGAGGAGAGCTGCGGTGGTTTAACTACTGCATGCAATGGATTGGACGGGCTCTTTGGTTGCCTTTTCTCTCTCCCACACGCACAGAATGTCCCACTCGTATGTTGCAGTTTATTGGATGGGGTCTGGCTACAGCTGCTCATGCATACGCTAATTAATGTTGTGAATGCGGGGCATGGAGGGAAATGGGCGCATGCAAAAGGGTATATACGCAGACTAATTAGAGAAATACTGAAAAAAGTTATGCGTAGACAAAATAGGACCGGAGTTAATACTACTCATGTTCCTACTACGGTTAAGGAATATGCGGTTATCCTCAAAAAAGAAAAGTCCTTCGGGCTTCCGCATGCACGAGAATTTGGTTCTGCTCGCAATATGGATGATAACTGGAGGATGAAGTGAACCCAAAGGCATGCTAGCACGGGAGTGTACTCATGTTCCTACTACTCCTACTAGTGGTAGTAGTACAACTGTGGTACACTTGATGGTCAAAATACTATTATTCATCCGGTCCTCACAGTGAAGTGACAAGACCCTGCGCCCGAGGTGACACCAGTCCAGGTGACACCAGTCAGCCTCACCTTGTGCACTGTTCAGTCATTGTCACCGCCGCTGTATAGCATGCCTCGCCTCATCTCCCTCTCCCCTAGCACCACTCCATCTCCATCTCCGTCTCGTCGGAGATCCTGAGGTCACTCTTCATTATCTCACTGTGCCCCCGCATACCCTCGCCTCGCTCGCCTCCCCTAGTACCACTATTCCCTCACTAGCCGCTCCAGCACCGATAGCCTTCTCCCCCATAAATCAAGCCCCCCAAAACCCCACCTTCCAAACTCCACCATAGCGGAACACGAACCACGCAGGATCCATATGAGCCGCGATTGGAGAAATCTCCCCAGTGACGTCCTCGACCTCTGTTGTTCGTGTATGGATATGTTGAGCGCCCTGCGGCTGGCTGCATGCTCGAGGGGCATGCACACGGCCATCATCGAAGCGAGGCCAAAGATTTTCAAGACACCCTGCTTGCTGCTATCTGGTCTTGTGAGATTGGCTCACCATGATATGGAGGCGTACAGGATTCCCCTCGACTTCAATCCGATCTCCATTAGCCGAAACTTCTTTGCAGGTATGTAGTGGGTCGCCGTACATCATTTCCCTCGACTTCGATCCGATCACCATCGCCCGAAACTTCTTGGCGGGTATGTACTGGGTTGGCATGAACTCCCACTGGATGGCTGCCTTCAGAGAAGACGGTAAAAAGTTGGTGCTCATGAACTTCTAGACCTCCCATGAGATTATCCTTCCTCCGTTGGATTGTATAGAGTTTTACCATCGCGGTCCTAGTCATCTAGATTACCACGTCAGTTGGACGGAACTTGTTTTGCAGAAGATTGTAATCTGCCAAGTGCCCACATGATATGCAAATTATGCAGACTTCAAGCTAATTGCCTTGTTCAACCACGGACTCGCCTATCTTTACGATGTTGCCTTCTTTAGCTGGAGACAACTCAGCTCGTAGTGGATCATCGTCAAAGCTGATACACGCTTTTGTGATGCTATTGAACACAATGGCATCATCTACGCGATCGACAAAGTAGATGGCACCACGTATTGCGGGGATGGCGCGTGTAAGTTGTTTCTGTCTCATGTTAATGATGACGCCATGACACTGTTTGAACTTTTTGTGATGATTGGCATATACCTGTTTGAGAAGAATTTGAGTAGAACTATGGCAATGTATTAGAGATGTCGGAAATCAGCTATATTTGGAATGAGTTAATTCATGCGATTGTGATCATGTCATTATAGCCAATTTGTACCCCTGAATAATCAAACGGTTAGGAATATAGTGATATCCTCCTTATTTTACAGTAATCTATATACTACTACTAAATATGAGTGTGTATCAATGGCCATGTTGGTTTTCTCATTTTCATGATGTAGAAACATGCACCACACTGTTGGTTTCATCTAACCTTACATTAGGGAAGTAAATGTGCATATGGAGAACTCTATATTTGGAAGTAGTGAAATCCTGTAATACTTACCATGTGTACATACCTATATTCTCCCTTCAGCAATCAATGGCTAGAATAATATCGTCACAAAAAATTTGCCCACAGAACACGAGTATATAACAATGCATGGTCGAATAGTTACCTTGGAGAATTTGTTTTTGAGGACAGAACATGATTCCATAACATGCATGACATGGTAGTTTCCTGTGGATAATCAATTGCGAGATAACATGAGTATAACCATGCATGGCACTTCTATATTTTCAAACCCAGTATACATTTCCCTGTATTTTTCTCCCAGTTCCAATAGGGACATATCAATGCTGTTTCTTGCATTATCCTACTCATACTCTGAACAATGTTGATCTTACATTAACAATGCATGTCCTTTTTGATATAATGCAGTGTCCCTACAGTTACTTCCCTTTGTAATCACACCACCTTTGCCAAAAATAGGGAAGCACAACTGGTTCCTCGCTCGATCAGACGACGGCAAAAGATTGATGATCATACAGACACATGAGCCGGAAAAGCTATATTGAAAAAATCCCACTCTATACAAGCACCATGAAACACATGAGTATCCGAACAGTGGCTGTTACGTCTAAGCAGGATACCAGCTTCTTGGGGCCTTCAGGGTTTTTTAGTTGGAGGCGGGTAAACAGCCTTGGTTCACACTCTCTGTTTCCCGGACTCAATTATCTGATTAACCAGGAGATCATCGTTGGAAAGGACCTTGATGACAGAGACGCTCTGTTTGCTATGGAAAATTGTGTCTACATAGCGAGCCCTAGGAGTTCGGGAGCAAACTCCTCTGATTGTCAATGATACAACCTGCAGCCAAAAGAAGGTGAGAATGACAAAGGAATCCAGATTAACTTTGATCCTTGGAGGTCTCAATTACGATAGGCAGTGATGTGGTTCAAGCCTTCAGTTTTATAGGTAATTGGGATGTTGCGTCGAAAGGGTGGAGTACTGGTGTCTCCGGATCATTGGTCGCTGAAGCGGGGCCACAAATTATGATGGTGTTGGATCATCTCTTCAAATGACTTTGTTTTCTTTGCTGCTTGTTCTGGATGTGCATTTCTTTCTTTTCTTATGCATATTCCTTTTCATTTGGTCATCCTCGTCTATGTCACTCTTACTATGTAATATTTACCTCTGTTTAGAATGTCATTCTCATCTGGATCACAAGAGTCTGAGCGCTGCAGATGGGTGCATTTTGGTGGTGGAGCAAGACTTCTTATGAACTATCATGTCTTGCTGTTTATGTCAGTAGTAGTCACTAGTCAGTGTTTGAATGTTGTATATATCGTTGTTTAGAACTGTTTAATGTCTCGGACTACAGGTGGGCTAAATGAGGGCATCACCATTCTCTAGTGTTCAGAGTGTATCTCCTTTTTTCAAGTTATATAATTTGAGCTCAGTGTCTTTTCGGTGATGTACACTTGTTTGGGCCAGTGAGGTGTCGTTGAATATGGAATGAGTAGTAACGCAATGCCAAGCAGGCCAATTATGACTCTCAGGTCGTGCTCTCAAAAAATCCTTAAAAAAGGCCGGGCTCTCCAAAAAAGAAAGAATAACGACTCTTAGGCCGACATGTGGGCGCCACCGGTGTTTTCGTGCGCTTGCGCGCTGAGAGCATATTGTCGCGTGTTCGAAATTCAAGCTACCTTTTCATCCCCAATCTCCCGCCCCTCCCCCACCTCTGGAATCTCGATTCCTACTCCATTTCCCCCAAATCCCCCTCCTGTACGCCCTATACTCAAGCTCACTATCATATGGTCGGTCAACGCGGATCTCTGAGCCAGAGATCTTGAGGTCCGTCCTGCCTTCGGTCGCTGCGTGTTGTCGCTCCACAGTGGCATGGTGGCGCTTGACGACCAGTTTGCCGGCAAAGTGTTGATGGTAACCATCAACGGCGATCGGCCTCCCGTCTCGCCAGACGACCTTGTCAAAGCTCTTGGCATTGCGCACGACATCCAAATAAGTGACTTGCTCGTCGAAGTCTGTCCGCCATCGGCTGATTTCTTCGCCAGGTTTCGAACAACTTTCGACTGCAGTCGTGTGTTTGAATCTTCCTAATGTTTGTTCTGCGATGGCGCACTGGTGAGCTTTGATCGGTGGCACCCAGGATGGGGCTCGATGCCCTCTGAGCTTGAGTTTTTAACAAAGCTTACCTTCCATGGCATGCCTCGACATGCTTGGAACAACGAGTCGATGAATGAGCTTATCAACGACCTTGGAGGTGAGCTCATAAGTATGTTTGTTCCTCCAGACAACTGGGCTCTGAAGGTTATGGCATGGATGAAGAAGCCGTCCACCATACCGAAGGTGATTGGTGTTGAGATACCGGTGCAAGAACTGGGGTTGTACTATTCGTCGCCACCAAGGCCGCCGCAGACCACATTAGGGATGTACCTGTATTGAGTGTCCGTGCATGTCGAAGAAGTGGTCAATCCATCAATCGAAGTCCTGCCGCCGCCGCTACTGCCAGGGTCCATCAACGACATCCATTACAGGAGTCAACATCAGACTTTCCCCATGTTGCTCGGAACGATGGATGGCACAGGGCCTACTCCATTGCGCGGTAGAGGCCACTGCTTCTTTGGGAGAAGAGGCGGGGCTGGCTGCCTGGATGTGCTCTAATTTGAGGTAACAACTGAATCTTGTCATATACTAGTTAAATCCGAGCTATGGGTGTGAAGCACTAATGTGCCAGTACATTTGATTGTGACCTGTTCTAATTTTGTACCTGAACTTTTTTTAGAAAGGGATGTATGTCAACTTAATGTGCTAGCAGAACTTATTGTGTTGTCTGTCTGTTTTCTTTGCACAACATTCAAGGGATGAACCGTTATGTACGAGTTTGTTGGTTTCAACATAGCCCTACCCGTAGCGATCCACTGCTTCCATCCTGATTGTGCCGCCTGCGTGAAATTTTTGTATGCAAGTTCAGTGTGCTATGATGTTCTATATGAATATGTCAACTATATAAGTTTTTACTGAGCATCAGCAATGCATATGGCTGAAAGATGTATTTACGAGCATCGACCGATGGGTCTCTCTCTCTCTCACACACACACACGCGCAAGTGGGACCCATTGAATTATTTCTGTGCTCGTGACAGCTTTTAATTAGGTTCCACTATAATCTAACTTTTTTCTTAAGTTATCAATTGAGCTTAGTGACTTCAAAAAGTTGTACAGAAGCCTTGTTTGGGCCTTTCCGGCGTCACTGAATGTGGGATGACTAGCATGTTAGGTTGTACTATCCTACACAGGCCTTTTTTCAACATCAGCAATGCAACTGGGTCGATAGTTGTACACAATATCGGAGTCAACTTGTTATTCTCCGCCCCACTGGGCGGGAAACTTTCCTAGGAGGTATGCATTAGGCTTAACAAGAAAATGGACTTTAAGAAATAATAAATGGGATGTAAATATAATAACTGGGTAGTAACTATTAAAAATGCACCAAATGCGTAATTAGTTTAAAAATATATTATTATTGGAATTTGAAAATTTTAATTTCATTACTTGTTGCACGTGGAATATTTTGTTGGATTTTAACGTAATACAACTTTATTTTGAAATTATATTTAATCTGACTAGAAATTTCGGATAAAAATATTTCGGATCCCATAAAAATGTGGGAATTTTTTTAATTCTATTTTCAGCGGTTGGTTGAAATTATTAATCATTGTCCTAGCTAGAATATGGGTTGTACTTATAACAAACTGTAAATGGGCTGTAGTAAATTCCATTAGAATTAAAAAATGGGTTGTATATTCTTACAAATCGCAAATGAGCCATATGTTCTCTGCCACACACTTGTGGGCCTTCTAAGTTGATGCGTCCCCTCAAAAAACTAAGTTGACGCGTATGCAAGGCTTTGTCAACAACACACAGTTCTGGCAGCTGTGGCTGTTGGATGTCCATCCAACGGATGTCGTGCTTCTTCTTCAATCTCGGATATTCTTGCTTCAGCCGCCCAAAAAATGTTTCCTCCCCCTGACATCTGGGCGCACCGTTTCGGAGGCTGACCTGTGGGCCTACTAAGTTGACGCATACCAAGGGCTTTGTCAACTTAGTTAATATGAACAATTCTAGCTCCAGTGACCGAACAATGTCCATCCAATGGTCGTAGTGCTTCTTCAACCTCTAGTCTTCTTGCTCGAGCCGCCCAAAGCAGCGTCGGTCGTGCCGCATGCTCCTTCCTCCCATGGCCGGCTGTGCTGCCACGGAGGCCTCACCGCCCACTACTATTCCCACCGCTGGCCAGGCCCTACGGCGACGGCAGCCTCACACCATAGCCGAACCAGTGAACCCTCGTACTCCTCTCTGCACAGGCTTCCACTGCCGCGTGTTCCCTGGCTCCACGTCGTCCCCTTCCTAGGCCTCACCGTCATCCACTGCCATGGTGCTCTCGGCGCGGTGTGGTCAACATGGTCAAGGAATGGCTTCCATCAGACGTGGACTGTATGTGGAGAGGCTGACAGCTGGGTCCATGGCCGCAGCAAGGAAGTGCCTCCTTATTATGCGCAAAATAATTATTCCTCGACCTGAAAGCAGGGACCCACCGCACGGGCCACTGTATTTCATGAAAAAAATGTTTCTGCGTGACTGCTGGGACCCACTAGCTACATCTTCGCACGCAAGGAAGTGCATCCGAAAAAAACGATCCGCCCCCCTAACTGCTGGGACCTACCAGCTACATCTTTGCACACAAGGAAGTGCCTGATAGTCAGGACCCACCTGGTCAAAGCGTATGTAGCATTGTCATTCTGGTCGCGAACGTGTACGTACATACTAGTCGATGTAGAGGCGCGCACGTGTCGTAGTAGAGGCATGCACATAGCATGTACACGTATGTACAACAGCTAGTGTGCAAGAAAGAAAATACGGCCACATATGTACATACGGGTAGGGTCTCGAATGCCTACTCGCGCATATGTACAGCCAGGGCTCATGTACATGGCTGGGTTAGAACGAAGAAACTGCATCATCGTCGTGTTCATGGGGAGCCAACCGGCTGGGTCGGAACAGAATGCGTCATCGTGTTTGTCGGGACGGGTTGGATGGAATAGCCGATCGAAAGGAGGCCTCACGTACGGCAGAACGGAGGAAACGGCCTTGTCTTCGACCGGCCATGTTTGAAACGGGATCCTGTTCATTGGGAGGGGTCTGGCGTACCACAAAATGGAGGAAACGGATCTCCTACGGTCGAAACGGGGGTCCTGTTCATCGGGAGGGGTGTGGCATACCGCAAAACGGGACTCCACGGGATACTGTTCATGTCCACCATCGACCCCCTCCAGCCTTCACAGGCTACTCTTCATCCATGGTCGACCCCCTCCAGCCTCCACCTGCGACTGTTCATCCACGGGCTCCTATTCATCCAGCCTCCACCGTGCGCTACTCCACCGGCTACTGTTCAACCAGCCCTCTCCACGGGCTCCTGTTCAACCACCCCTCCACGGGCTACTGTTCATCCAGTCCTCCACCATCTACTGTTCATCCTGCCCTCCACGGGGTGGTCCTATTCATCCAGCCCTCCATGGGGTCCTGTCATCCAGCCCCAACCGGCTCGATCGATCGGGGTCCTCTTCATCCATAGGCAACACCACGGGGTCCTGTTCATCCACCCCCACAAGGAACTGTTCATCCAAACCCCCAGCAACACTCACTGTTCATCCAGAGGCAGCATCGATCGGCTTTAGTTAGCAGTAGTAGCAAAGGAATTGCTCGATCGGGTTCAGTTAACAGCCATCGATCGATCGCTTGGGTTCAGTAACGTGTAGCCTGCAGTGCAATGGCTCGGGTTCAGTTAGAGCCCAATGCCTCGGTTGGGTTTAGTTAGAGCCCAACGCCTCGCACCCACGCGCGTTCGTGTACGAGAGAAACGTGCATCGCTCGGCCACGACCACCCACCATAACTGGGAACGCCCCGATATTTTCCTCGCCCTCACTTCTACCATGGTTTTTTCCGTCATGGACGGCCCAAAGAATATCATGCAGCTGCATCTCCGGCCCGCCCAGGACGAAAAACCCATTTTCTGTCATGATTTTTTGTCATAGAAGTAGGACCCCACCACATCTATGATGATACCGTGTTTTGTGACAATTATTGTCATACAAGTGTCATAAGTATGACAGAAAAAAATTCGTTTGGCCCAAAATGTCATGGATGTGTCTTTTTTTGTAGTGTTAGCTCAAGGGGAATAAGGTGAAGACGCGGTTTTCTGAGTTGAATCGCAGCCTCCCTAACTAGATGTACAGTTGTCACAGCAACTGGAACTGGTCTACCAAATTCGTGTCCTCTCCAAGTAACTGGTTCTATCCTTTAATTCCCTTTACTTTACAGTTTGTCTTCATGAAGTCACTGCCTACCTATATGATCTGATTGACTTCACTGAGTGAAGACTGTTTACTGTTTGGCTTCGTACTGTCTTCCATCCAGATCCTTACTACCTAGCTGCTGATAGTCTTCGTGCTTTCACTTCAGTGCTTACTTGACTATGGCTTATCTAGTGTAGTCTACCTTCCGCTACACATCAATAGGTCCATTTCTATCGTTTGTCTTCAAAGCCCCCATGTTTTTAAGACTTCCATAAAAATCGCCTATTCACCCCCCTCTAGTCGACAACTAGCACTTTCACATCCCCTCTTCCGTCTTCAACATTATCAGTAACCTCACTTGGAGCTATGTCTTCATTCTTCACATGATATGAGTTTTACTTGGAGTGTCATTTTATTTTGTTAAGATTTGCTTTCTGTTATTTAGAATATGTTTTTCATCTTTTATTTCAATAAAAGTGGCATTGATAGCCTTTTCCATGCTTATTTTGCAAGTATACATGTTGATGTTTGAAAATAGAAAGTTTACCGCTATTGCAAAAATTCCCTAGAAAAGTCAGATGATAAAATGTTGAAACTTTTTGAAAAATGAGCTCTGATAAATTTTCTAAAGTGTGGAAAATTTTCTTAACTTTTAGAGTTAGGAAAGTATTGATACTCTTGCATTCTTTACAGATTGTACTGTTTTGGCAGATTGTTGTTATGTTTGCTTGTTTAATGATTCTATTTGAGGATAGGAGTATTAAATATGTAGAGGCATTTAGTATGCAATGTTGAATAACAATTTTAGTGATTTGCTACATTAGAGAATGATAAGGTTTTTGCATTGGTTTATACTAACTTATCTCAAGGTCTTGTTGAGTTTTGTGTGGATGAAGCTTTTGAGATGTAGGAAAACCGTGATATGAGAGGAATTAAGGAGACACAAAAGCTCAAGCTTGGGGATGCCCAAGGCACCTCAAGATAATATTTCAAGAAGTCTCAAGCATCTAAGCTTGGGGATGCCCCGGTAGGCATTCCACCTTTTTCTTGAACAATTATCGATTAGTATCGGTTGAGCCTAAATTTTTTGCTTCTTCACATGATGTGTGCAATTCTTAGAATGCCATTTTTTTGCTTGATGTTTTAATAAAATACTTAGATTTGAAAGTTTGTGAGTAAGAGAGAGTCCTCACATGGCTACCTATTTACTTAACTACTCACTTGATCTTCACTTATATCTTTTTTGGAGTAGCTTGTCATTTGCTCTACTGCTTCACTTATATCTTTTTGAGCACGGTGTGCTTTAGTATTTTCGAAGAAATTCGCTCTTGCTTCACTTAAATTAATTTGAGAGAAAGAAATATTATGCTCATGATCTTCACTTATATTGGTTTGAGCTTATCAAAAGCAATACATGGAAATTAGTTCCAAAGTGATAGATATCCAAGAAGGATATAATGAAAACTTTCATGAAGATCGTTGGACAAAATAAACTTGATTCCTCGTAATAGTTTTGAGATATGATGATGTGATATGTGAGTCATGTCGATGAGTAATTATTTATGCTTTAGTAAGAATATTGGTGTTAAGGTTTGTGATTCCCTATGCAAGCACGAAAGTCAATAGTTGTGCAATGAAATTACATCCTACTTGTGGTGCATTATTCGGTGTTAATTATGCTCAATGCTCGCTTATGAGATTATTCGTTTCTTGGTTGGTCGCTTCTCAATCTTTTGCTAGCATTCATTTTGCACTAAGTATGATCACTACTTGTGCATCCAAAATCCTTTAAACCAATTTTGCCACATGAGTCCACCATACCTACCTATATGTGGTATTCTTTTGCCGATTGAAGCAAATTTATATGTGCCATCTCTAACTTTCAAAATAAATTTCTCTTTTGTGTGCTTGTACCGCTCGCGAGGAGGTGAGGGGTGGCCAATATTTTCCATGCTAGATGTGTTATTCTCACGATGAGTGTTTATTCACTTGTCATTGCACGAGAGTAAGGCAAAGGTATTAGGGCCCAGTCCCGAAATGAAAAATGAATTGACTTTATGTTGTCAAATAATAAATTCCTTGGAAAGTGTTGGTATGGAGGGCACCCGTGGATATGGTTAGCCATGGAAAGTGAAAGTATGGTTGAAAAAGGAATAAACTTTATTTTCTGTTTGGGAACCGCCTATGATATATCTAGCATGGAAAGTGTTGGGAACTCTATGTCATTTTTGTTGGTGGGAAAAGTATGCCTCTCAAAATGTTTTAATCTCTCAATTTTCTATTTGAGCTCTGGCACCTCTACAAATCCCTACTTCCCTCCGCGAAGGGCCCTCTTACTTTATGCAAAAAAAATTGAGTCTCCATCTTCTCTTATAAAACACCAACTAGGGGGCACTATGATCGTACTGGAGCATTGGGTGTAGTTAATGTGCAAGCGTGTTTCATGAATGGACCAATGATTGAGCATGATGGCCTAGGGATAACTTATTTTAGCTTTGATATTTTGAAAGACATGGTTGCTTGTTGGAATGCTTGAGTATTAAAGTCCTCATGTCAAAACTAGACTCACTGGTACGCGTAGGTGCTATACAAATGGTTTTTAACCCCTTTTCGCTACGACATTTGGAACCGTCGCCTAGTGAGTGTGGGCGATAGGGGGATCCTTCCCACACGACCTAGAAATTGTCGGGGATCGGCCCTCCTGGCACATGCGCTTGGCAAAATGAGGTTGTGTGTGACCGGCGAGCGCTCAAATACAGAAATATGTACATTAGAGCTAAAAATACAATTATATAGGAGAAATTGTTTCCGGTTGTAAGTACATCCCACACAGTCAGTCCCCGCTAAACATTTCCACTCGTATGTACATCCCACACAATCGCTTCAAGGAAAACATTTCTGTTGATAGGTACATCACACACAATTTTTCCCATTAAATCGTTTGTGATAGCATTGCCGTTGCACACGATATTAACAATTTTATCATTTGCGTTATTGAATGCATCACACATGGTCTGTAGACGAAACTATGTGGCAAAGGATGTCCATCACACACAGTTTTTATGTGGTAAATGTTTGCGCAAGGTGGCCTAACGCAAACAATTTTCAAGAGAAAGTCATGTGTGATTGTTCATTGATCCAACACGGTTTATTCCTAGAAACTGTGTGCGTTTCCTGAGGTCATTGCCCACAGTATTTTTTCAATAACCGTTTGCAATAGCAAAACCCAATTAGCAGGCTAATTGCCCTATTATTAATAATCCATTTATTAATCTAATTGACATCCATATTAACCACATAATATATTTCATTTCCATATTAAGGAAGCAGAATTTCATAATTGAAATACATCAGAGTACAACATGATATAGCTTCAGCACTCAGCTACCCCATTACACAACTACACCAGCACCAATTTCACATGCAACATGTAGAACCTTTTCAAATTAGCATCATAGATGGTATATAGATAGATGCATCTCATCTGGAAAACTGCTGAAGCGGAAGGTGAATATTGATCCTTTATTCATGTTGAAAGTCTTTGCTACTTTAGGCCAGTGCATGTGGATGATTGACCATCCGTCCTTCGTCCTCTTCAGAAAAACTTCAATATTGAACCGTGGGTGTTGTATGAAAACCTTCCTCGCCTCCTTACCATAGAGGTGGTTTGAGAGGTAATCATCAGTGAACTGCTTTTGAAAGGCCTGAAAACAAGTATGTGCATAAATATCTTCTCTATATTGGAAATGGGGCAAAGGAATAAAAAAGGAAAGGTATAATAGTTAGTACCATCTTGTAGTGAACTGATGCCTTCTTCGTTGTGCAGACAAAGATCTTGTTGTTTTTTGTCGCTAATTTCTTTATCCTACCAATCTTTCTGAGTTTCTTGATTTGATTGATATTCATGGGTAACTCATTTCCCCATATGCAAAAAGGGTCGAACAGTGGGTCAAAACCTCTGACAGCAGGACCTACATGTGCAAGACCAAATTGTTAAAAACCTAAGTATTAGAATGGTTCCTGCAATTGCACAATAATGTGCTAGTAGACAATGAACCATGCACGTGCTAACCTCGATTCTAAACCTCAGTGCTTCCCATTGTTTCCCTGCAACACATATATGGTAGTTAGTCATCAGGTTAAGTAAGGGTTCGCATGCTATCAGTAAAATATGTTGATGAAAAATAAGCCCATTGCAGATTCATCAGATTAATTCAAGCCACATGGAAAACCCATTTATCCAAACCAAGCATTATTAAGAACTAGGAGATATAGCACTTGTATATGTTTCTCATGTATTAAGTGCAACCAAATTCGATTTATTGCTCACATGCACAACAATACAAAATTCTACCCACGACAATTGGACATCACATTGCAGAATTGAACCAAGCAGTTAACTAAACACCACAACAAATGAACCAAACATTAACTAAGCACCACATTGCACAATATAACATACTCGTAATAGAAGATCAGACAGTTAACCAAACCAAGCATGCTTAACAACTTGGAAATATAGCAATTGTATTTGTTTCTCGTGTATTTACTACAACCAAATTCAATGTATTCCTCACATGGTATATAATAACAGAATGCACCCAGAACTATTGAACATCGCATTGCAGAATTGAACCAAATGGTTAACTAAACACCACAACACAAATGAACCAAATGTTAACTGAGCACCACATTGCACAATGTATAACCAAACCAAGCATGCTTGACAACTTGGAAATATAGCAATTGTATTCCTTTCTCATGTATTTTGTAAAGATAAATTAGATTTATTTCTCACATGGAAGACAATACAAAATTGCAGCTTGAAGAATTGAACATCACATTTGCAGAATTGAACCAAACAGTTAGCTGAAGACGACAACTAATTAACAAAACAGTTAATAAGTGAGCACCACACTGCACGACATATAGAACATATACACTAGAGCAACAGAGTGCATGGTAAAATTAGATAGCACAATTCAGTAGAATTTGTGAAGGAAAGGAAGGAGCAGCACACGCAACGGGTAAACCGAGCATGCTTAACCGGGGGTCGACACGAATGGCAGCCATCGTGACCTCATTCGCATGTGCAGCCGCGATTTGCTTCTCGCTGCCAAATGCTCCTTGAGATCCTGGCTATACTGTGTGCACCATGGCTTAGGGCGACACTTATTTGGTGGAGGGGTCGGTGATTTGGGTAGAAGGTGTCGCGCTCGCGCCGCCCATCGGGGCATCTGGGATGTGGAAGGAGGAGGAAGATGGGGGTCAGGTGTGGATTAATTGCCTGGATAGACGATGCCGAGCAGCGTGAAGGAGGGTCGCCGGCGAGGAGGCGGCGCTGAAAGCAAGGAATGAAGGTTTCAACTTGGAAAGGAAGGGGGAAACAGGGGAAATGTGGATTTTGATAAGGGGGATGGGGCGGGGAGGTAGATATATCTGCGGAAGCCGAAAATTTGGAATCGCTTCAGCAAAAAAACTGGCGCGCAAAGTGTCATCAGACACGGTCCCTTATTCAGAATTGTGTACGATATGTGAACATCACAAATGATTCAGATAGCTTAACCCGTGTGTGATGAGTTTGAACGTCAAAAATTTTGGTTCGATTTTCCCTGGTTACAGTGGTCATCCATGTCATTGCATAATTTGGGTACACAAAGGAGACTACAGGACACCCACACTTCTTAATTGAGCAAGTTCAGCTATTAAACAGAGCTAGCTGACCTAAACATTACTCTAACAAATTAAATACCGGCGCTCTTAATTAAACGAAACAAAGAGTACTAGTACAACGGCTAGTGCTCGTCGATCTCCACCGCCGCCTCCATGTCCAGCTCGCGCCCGACGGTCTCCTAGGGAAGGGGCTCCATGGCATCCATCGCACCATACTCGACAAGCATCTCGCCATCCGCGTCCTCCATCTCTTTGGAAAAGGCCGTCACAACCTGGGCGTGGGCAGCCGCGATGTGGGATTGGATAGGCTCTGTCATCACAAGGTATGCGGCGGAGGAACGGGCGGCTGCTCGAATGCTCTCGGCGATTGCCAGCTCTTCGGTCGTGGGTTGCCGACCATTGTTGGAGAAGCTTCATTCGATTTGTGCAGTGACTTCCAGGAGGTAGGCCTGGGCGGCCTCGACATGGTCGTGGGCACCTCCATCAGGGCTAAGGCCGCCGCTGCGGAATAGACAGTTGTTGTGCCACTCTCGCCAGTTGCTATCCCCGAGGCAGATGTTGCTACTGCTACCTGGGAAGCAACATCATTCGTTTGGGCTGCCTTGGCCGCCCAGTTGCAGATTGTGGCCATGCTCATGCACCTTGTTAGCACGCGCATTGCGGCTGCGGCCGCGCTTTCGCCGGAGTGGGCCACCAAAGTTGCCCTCACGACGCGGGTCCACGTGCCCATCTTTCACCAGCAATGATTGAACTGTCAAATGATATTTGGGGAGTGAGCTAGTGTGCTTGAGACGCCGGCTGCAGATTGTAGCCGACGCACCTTCTCGTGTAAGCCATAGGCATACTATACACTAATGGTGGTCCAGGATATTTTGTGCCGCATCTCACACCTTGGTGATAATAAACTATGTGCGATCTACTTGATTTTTCATCTTGATTTGAATTACATAATGGGGTCATAGCGGCAATAGACAGTGTTTGAATTGCTAGACCTTTTATCTGCAGTGAACATGCAATTATAAGTGTGTCATAAAAGAATTGGAATTATTTAGGATTCGTTTGAACATTTTATACATTAAATTGGTTTTCTAGCCATTTCAGGTGCACAATTCAAAATTAAACTACATGCACATGCTCCGGTGCACCAACATGGGTTGTAAAATCATATATGTGTCCATGGGTTTATTCTTATGTCACATGCAAGAAATGGGGATGAAATTCGAACACCACGGCACCGTGTCTCTCCGACAAATGTCGACATACTTTCTTTTGTAATTCAAGTAAATCCAAAATTCGTCTGAAATTCATGAAATTTGTCATGCTATCATGGAGCGGCATCAACATGCCATGGTAAAAAATTTGTCCCATTTGGGGTAGGTTTGGGTATAAGCTTCTCATAAACCAGAGCTTCTCACAACTAGTGTGATAGTTTTTGTAGGGAACGTTTCACCTTTCTGGACGAAACGATATCCGTTGCCTCTTCTCGATTTCAATTCTTTTCCTAGTGTAAACATAGAACAACAGGAGTGTTGTACCAATTTTCGGGATTTTGTGGGCTTCACTTGGACATTTTTATACATTAACTGAGTTCTCAATGCATTCATGTGCGTAATTCAAAATTGAACTACATGCACATGCTCTAATGCATATAAATTGGTTGAAAATTCAAATATTTGTCCTTGTTGCATGCTTAGGTCCCATGCAAGAAATGGGAATGAATGTCAAACACCCTGCCACCATCACTTGGGCGTAAACATTGAGATGCCTGGTTTTTAAATTCTAGTAAATCCAAAACTCATCTGAAATTTATGAAACTAGGCATGCTATCATGGAGCAGCATCAACATGCCGTGGTAAAATTTTTGTCCATTTTGGGCCAGGTTTGGGTATATGCTTCTCACAAACACAGCTTCTCACAACAAGCATGATGGTTTCAATAGGGAACGTCCCACAGTTGGGGACGAAACGATATCCATTTCCTCTTATTGCTTTCAAATTTTTTCTCATGTCAACATAGAAGAACATGAGTGTTGTGTCAACTTTTGTGATTTTTCGGGGTTCGTTTGGACATTTTTATGCATTAACTGAGTTTTTAATTCATTTATGTGCATAATTCAAATTTGAACTACAAGTAGATGCTCCGGTGCATATAAATTGGTTGAAAAATCAAATTTGTGTCCTTGGGTGCATGCTTAGGTCCTATACGAGAAATGGGAATGAATTTCAAACACCAGGGCACCGTTGATTGCCAGCAAAACATTGAGATACCTGGTTTTTAAATTCTAGTAAATCCAAAACTCGTTTGAAATTCATGAAACCTGGCATGCTATCATGGAGCGGCATCAACATGCCGTGGTAATTTGTTGTCCCATTTGTAGCAGGTTTGGGTATATGCTTCTCACAAACCAGAGCTTCTCACAACAAGCATGATGGTTTCGGTAGGGAACGTCTCACCGTTGGGGACGAAACGACATCCATTGCCTCTTGTTACTTCCAAAAAATTTCTCGTGTCAACATAGAACAACAGGAGTGTTGTGTCAATTTTTGTGATTTTTCAGGGTTTATTTGAACATTTTTATGCACTAACTAAGTTTTCAATGCATTTATGAGCATAATTTAAATTTGAACTACATGCACATGCTCCAGTGCATATAAATTGGTTGAAAAATCAAATATGTGTCCTTGGGTGCATGCTTAGGTCCCATGCTAGAAATGGGAATGAGTTTCAAACACCAGGGCACCGTTGATTGCCGACAAAACGTTGAGATACCTGGTTTTTAAATTCTAGTAAATCCAACACTCGTCTGAAATTCATAAAACTTGGCATGCTATCATGGAGAGGCATCAGCATGCGTGGTAAAATGTTTATCCCATTTGGGGCAGGTTCGGGTATATGCTTCTCACAAACCAGAGCTTCTCACAACAAGCATGATGGTTTCGGTAGGGAACGTCCCACCTTTGGGGACGAAACGATATCCATTGCCTCTTATTGCTCTGAATTTTTTTCTCGTGTCAACATAGAACAACAGGAGTGTTGTCTCAATTTTTGTGATTTTTCGGGATTCGTTCGGACATTTTGTATGCATTAACTGAGTTTTCAATGCATTTATGTGCATAATTCAAATGTTAACTACATGCACATGCTCCAGTGCATATAAATTGGTTGAAAAATCAAATCTATGTCCTTGGGGGCATGCTTAGGTCCCATGCAAGAAATGGGAATGAATTTCAAACACCAGAGCACCGTTGATTGCCGGCAAAATGTTGAGATACTTTCCTTTAAAATTCAAGTAAATCCAAAACTCGTTTGAAATTCATGAAACTTGGCATGCTATCATGGAATGGCATCCGACATGCTGTCGTATTTTTGTGTCCATTTTGAGAGAAGGCGCACTCAAATAATGACAGCCAACAAAGGCATTTTAAAAAAAATAGCTGCCACTTTAATATCTCAAACGTTTGTATAATTCAAACCGTGTGCGTTCTGTTACCCATTCACTTGACGCCACGAGTCTTGGTTTTAATAGCTGTAGGAGGTGCCCTGCGGACAACTGCTTGACCTTTACTGAATGGGAGGCGTACGAGCGCAGTCCGGTGCGCAGGCTGACTGAGAGGTGTGCAAGCTGTCCTCAAATGCGCAGGCTCACCGAGAAGCGTGGAAGATGTACACTACGCTAGCTCACTAGTTAGTGAGCCCTTTGACTTCCATGGCCGCCCGCCATCCTCTCCGTGCGCGCGGCCGCCGCCGCCGGAAATAGTGTTTTTCTTTGGTTTAATACTGTATCTCGACCATATGAATATAAATTCGCAGCATGACTGAATAAAAGATGTGGTTTGAGCGAACTTGTGTTTTTCTCTCTTAATGTACAGACTTAACAAACAATTTTCTTTCAAAAAAACGTCAATGGTTTTTAAATATAAAACACTCATCACAAATGTTTTAGTTACAACACCCGTATGCAAACCGGGAACTTGCCCAGGAAGCCAAGGGAAAATGTGCCGAGCGGGATTTTTGCGGCTCTTGATCACAGACATTTTAGATAGAACACCGTATGCAAAGTGAGAGCAGCATTTGTGCATCTCTTCAATGCAAACGGTTCTTTTGGATGACCCATGTGCAACCACTTACAAACAATTTGGTAAGATTTGCATCTGTCATTTTGGGTATATTACCATTTGTCAAACTAGAAAGATTGACATTTGTTGATTTAGTAACATTGCCATTTGTCAACCTAGTAACACTGAATTTGTGAAAATATGAAGCTAAAAATCACTAGTAGTATCTAATTTATGCAACAAAAATTCAGATTTATACAAATAGTTCAACTCGATAGCTGAACCAACCAAACTTTTCCCCAAATGTTGCCAACCACGTACTGAAATAGCTAGTTCAACTATATATACTAGCTAATTTTAAGTACGTTGTACAGTTCCACCACATCTATAGTCAGATGAACTGAACAAAATAGCCCCTAAATAGTACTACTACTGCGGAGGGGCTTTGTACTACTTTCGGCTGCCTCTCCTCTGCCGAGCGCGCTCAGTAAGAGGCAGAGGCAGAGGAGGAGGAGCCTACCGACAAGCTCGGCAACCGCAATACGGTGCCTGCCGCTGTTGCAGCTTCAGCGACGCTCACCTTGAACGCCCTCTGCCGCTCCAGACGACCCCTTTCGAAGTGGTGGTTCTCCTCATAGATCTCCTGATTCCTCGCCTCTGAGGCGGTGTGTGCCGTGGACACGGCGGCGGTAAGGCTCTTTGCATGCTTGACGAGGCGCTCCTCCTCCTCCCGCAGGAACTCGGTGTAGCGCGCAAGGTCGTTGACGCACATGCGGGCATCCACCGGCGCCTCCCGCCATCGGGCGGTAGTGGCGGAGCGGGTGATGACCCCGGCGGTCGATGGTGGGATGGCGGCCACGTCGACGACGATGGGTGGCGGCCACGACCACCACCTTCCGCCTTCGGGTCGCGGTGGCGGAGCGGGTGCTAGCCACGGTGGCCAGCAGTGGGGTGGCGGCCACGACGGCCACCTCCCACCTTCGGACCGTGGCGGCGGAGCGGGCGATGGCCCTGGCTTTCGATGGTGGTGTAGCCACAACGACAACCGACAACAGCTGCCGACGGGCACTAGCGGCGGAGCGTGTGGTGGGTCTTCCGTGCACACCCAATAGGGACGCCACGCGCACTACACTACGCCAGGGACCGCGCCGCCGCCGCGGTGTAGCCTCCCAGCTGGAGTTGTCCTCTGATGACGACGGAGTGGCTGAGCGACGATGATGGACCGGCGCCATTGGCGGTTGTGGGAGAAGCAGACGAGATAAGCTACAGGGGGAGGGGAAAATGCGACGCAAGACTTGCCGGCCGTGAGCGTTTTTATAGCAGGCCAGTAAGCATTGGGATTTTGTGGGATTTCACTGAGTCAGACGGGAAGCTTGCGCAGGAACCTATGAGGTTGTGCGGGAACATGCTCACCAACGATTCATTGGCGCCAACGTTTGGCCAAAAGAATGGCCCCACATGCTGCGCAAGCTTGCGCTGTAAGCCATATGCGGCAGCGGGGTGACAAGACGTGCCAGAGGAGGATGAAAGGCCACGTACACATACATTTAATAAAAACATTTGCGGTTTAATTACCTACTATACCCCATCCTGGTTTATAAGTATGATTTAACCAATAAAATACGAATGCATATCACCAAAGATTATATAGTTGGATTCGTCTTTGAACATAGTTTCCAATTATATAATTTTTGTAACGTGCACTAACATTTTTTTGGTTAAATTTGAGGGCAAAGTATGGCACAAAATATAAAGGGGACTATAGACTAGACGGAGGTGGTAGCACACGGCCGCTCTCTACACAGTGACGCAACTGTCGGCCAGCTTGTAGGCGACCATTTCCTGTGTGTTCAAGTGCTCTATGCGTGTGGTTGCTTGCGGTTTAGGCGGCCACGGCACGCTCTGCTCGCATCCTGTCGTGGAATTGTTATGGCAGATGTCCTAGTGTGAGGACTTAGTCGTGAGGCCAACACATCTCTGTGGTAGCTGGAGAGGGGTTGAGCAGGATGAGAGACACAAGGTTTTTACCCAGATTTGGCCCCTCACGGTGGAGGTAAAAGCCTACATCCTGCTTGATTAATATTGATGATGATGATAATCTCGGTTACAAGGGCGAGGTTTCACTACCTCTATCTCAAGAGCTATTGACTTGTCTGTCTAAACCTAACTTGTGAAAACTTGTCCCTCTTGTGGTGCCCTGCCCCTCCTTATATAAGTTGAAGGGGCGGGTTACATAAATAGTCCTAGTAGGATTAGGATTACTCTATTACAAGTGGAGTCCTGGTATTGCTTCCTTTGTAAGGGAATATTCCTTATGCTTTCATCTTAAGTCGGCCTAGCATAACACGATCCGGCCTTCCTTGAACCGCCTACTGGGCCTCCGGGTCTTGTCGCTCCTCTGACCCACCTGCCGGGTCACCAATGAGTCACCTAGCTTGGCCGGGTCATCATTGAGTGGAGAGATCCGGGCGGGTCATCAGCGAGTTGCCAAGTCCGGCCGCGTCATACTTCCATCCAGGTCATACCGCGGGGTATATCCCCGACATTAGCCCCCAGTTTAATTTGGATTTATCCATGTTAAACTCATCCTGCAAAGTAAACACAAGAAGAAATTTGATAGGTTGCACTCCAGGTTAAAAGTTCTTGTAAGCTGGCACCTAATCATCCATAATTCCTTGTCATTTCCTTCTTCCAAAAAATCTGGGTCAATAAGCCAGCTTCAATTTGCTGACATTGGTTTCTCACAGGAAAATATTGTGAAGAATAATTCATTTGATTCAGCTCCCAATGCTTAAAAAATATTGGTCTTGAAATACTCATCTGATTTTCAGCCGGCTTGAAGATGTAGATCTTGCCGATTTATGTTTACCAAAATTGCCGGGTTATAAACAGATGATGCCGAGTGATAATTGTTGCTGACACCGGGTCATAATTTTTGGTGATGCTAGGTCATGATTGTTGCAGACACTGGGTCATAATTTTTGGTGATGCCGGGTCATGATTGTTGCAGACACCAGGTTAATCTGGTTTTCTCAAAACTCAGAATTTGAAGATATTTCTCCCGTATATCCATATTACCTATAGCCCCCAAGTCTTGAGCAGAACAAAGTGATGACTTAAGACTTGCTTCAATATAATATACTACCACTTTGAAGAAATCCAGGTTGTTCATCTCAGTCACTAGTTAAAACTGAATATTCCATATATTTAGCCCCCAAGTGTCGGGTTGTCATGCTTGCAACAACCTAGGACTTGTAATTGCCCGGTGCCCATAAAAACTTCAACCAGTGTAGCCCCCAAGGGTCGGGTCATTATGCAATAGTGAGCAGAGACTTTATAAATATGATCATGTAGACTTGAGCAGCAACGTGTAGCCCCCAAGGGCCGGCTCAGTAAGATAATACTGAGCTGGGACTTTATATATACTTCATTGAAAATAACATCATATGATGTAGCCTCCGCCGTGTGGCTTGAACCCACGACCATAAGGTTAAGAGCCTTATGCTCTACCAACTGAGCAATTGACCCTTCAATATAATGGATTAAGACTTGTGTACTTTGAATTTTTGATAGGAGAAATTGGTAGCCCCCAAGGGCCGGCTCATTACAATGTGATGAGTCGGGTCTTCAATAAGGCCAGTAAAAATGACTTTGCATTAGCCCCCAGTGCCATGGTGCATGCTGGCAGTGACATGGGACTTGCATATTTGATATAATCTCAACTTGAATAATGTAGCCCCCAAGTACCGGGTTGTAAGCCTGCAGCGACTCGGGACTATTCCTTCCATTGTGCAATAGATTGTATCAATTGATAAAATAATAGTCATTGCGCTTAAGCGACTTTGAAAACCTCAATCATAATATTGGTTATTGATAACCATAATAAAAATCCAACCATGTTGTCTATTCAAGATTTGAATAATATAACCCGTTTTGAAAACCGGTTCCTGCAATATAAACCAGTATATCCATGCATATATGATGCATGCTATGATGATGCAATGATAATGCAATGTATGATGATGCAATGTGTGTGTATGATAATAGAATACTTCATTGAAACTAGCATGATAGCCACCGGAGTATCCTGACTTTCTGTAAGCCGGCTCTCACATGACCCAATCAATGTTTGAACCTAGATAAGTTCAGATATGACTTATCGAGAGTACACGAGGTCGGAGTAGCATCAAGCAAACAAGCAGGTTTAACCAAGTTTCAATGAAGGCGACTTAGTAGCCTGGGTTCATCCTCGCAATCTGTAAGCTGCCCTCACATGACAATCCAACATTTTAACCTTAACGAGTTCAGATATGACTGTTAAGAGTTCGATGGGTCAATCAGGATTACATGATGGAGAAGCAGCTGACCTATAGGCAGGATGACCCAAAAGGGTTACATCCTCTTTGGTGAATACACCTATGATTGGACAAGCTAACCCCGCCAAGAGGGTAGTAATGCTATGTTCACTTTGGTGAATATACCAATGTTTGAACAGGAAGCCCCCAAGTGACATATTCGGTCAAGAGTGTAGTAACTCTATGTTCTCTTTGGTGAATACACCTATGTTTGAACAGGAAGCCCCCAAGTGACCATAAGTGTGGCATTGCATCGATCAAAAGGGATATTCACAGCTATGCTTCGAATACAAGCAGGAAGCCCCCAAGTGACGATTTGAAGATGAGCCCATAAGGCAGGATACCCATGTTTGAACCACGCGTCATGGCAACAAGTTCTCTTTGGCAACCTTTAATTTTTCTGAGAACTCGAACCTACGAGAGATGAATTCTTCTTTGAACCAGAATTTTAAACCGGATATTTGAGAGCTTTGAAGCTTTGCGAGAGATAGATTTCCTGTGAGCCAGAATTTAAACCCAATATTTGAGAGCTTCAGTGAGAAACAAATTTCTCTTAAACCAGAATCTTCTCTTTAAGTCGGAAATTTTCTGATGGCCTTTAAATTTTTATCAATAAGACAGTAGCCTCCGGGACCGGGTTATCTTCCCTCCAATGACTTGGAGTTCTTGAGTTCACTGAAATAAGACAGTAGCCGCCGAGTCTCAAGACGACCCTGTCGGGACCCCGATTCTAAGTCACACTGATCTAGCGTGTAACACCTCATATCACTTTGCGGCCTCACGCACGGTATTCCCACGGGTGTCGCGTTACCATGGCCCGGGACCGTTTGCGCCTTTTGGCTCACGTATATGATAGTGTCGCTAGCATCCATATGACGGAGAACCCAAGCTGACATGACTAGTCGTGAACCCAAAGTTACACTAACTTACGGGGACAGGCATACATGAATCAACGTCGAGCATGTCGGTCTGCAGCGTGCGATTCCGGGCCATAGCACTAGGCTAACAGGACTCCGGATGTCACCGCGTGACATTTCCCTGAAGGGCCAGACACAGGAACAAAGTGAATCACATGTCGGCCAGTCTAAGTGTTCCGGAGCAGTAGTGCTGGGCTAGCAGGACTCCGGGTAAACCGGGCTGTAGCGGACTACCATGGCTCGGTGAAAGCACTAGACTACATTTCCCCATAAGAGAGGCTACCAAGGATAGACAACTAGGTTGTCGGATCCCGCACATAGCAATACATGTTACACGTACGCATAACATGCAAGTATGTGCTGTACAACATGGCATCACAACATAACGCAAACTCATATAGATAAAGGCCCAAAAGAGCCACATAGCATTAAATACAAACAGGGGTCACATGACCCATCATTCAGAGCATACAAACAATGGAAGCATTACATGTCTGAGTACAGACAACTACAAAAGAAAAAGGCTAAGAAGCCTGACTATATACAAGTCCCTCCCAGGGGTACAAGATCGTAGCTGAGGTAACAAGCTACTCGTCGAAGTCCAAGCGATACTACTAGTGAGACAGATGTCTCACCTGCAAAACATAAATAAAGCAAATGTGAGTACAAAGGTACTCAGCAAGACTTACATCAGATCCTATCATACATGCATTTGTATCAAGAAGGTAATGTGGGGTATAGTTGCAGCAAGCCAGCTTTGACTCGGTGGCTATCCTGTTCTATGACTACGAGAAACTTCTTTGAGGTGAGGCAGCGCACACGAGTCCACTAATCACCACATCAATACACTACTATGGATTCATCCTCGTCTTCTTACGAGAAGGCCATCCATAGCACTCACACTTGTCTTGAGCATATTAGAGTATCCACTTCAAGTTGTCCATGTACCACGTAAGCATCCAAGAAGTCTATAACCGTGGACACGGCTATTCGAGTAGATCATGATAACCCTGCAGGGGTGTACTTCTTCACACACGCTCTCACCACTTATCACCATGTACACGTCATGTACCTCGGCAACCTTCAAGCGGAAGCCTGGCGAGGGTGTCGGCCACGACTTGACTAACCACACAAGTCTCTCATCTAGGTTCATCGCCTATTCGGGTTCCATCCGCAAGGAGATCCGGCCGGGGTGTCGCTCACGTCCCCAAACGATGTGAGCAGGGTTCCCAAGCCCACCATCCGGGTGCCACTTGGTACACCATGCCACTGTTCCTAGTCTGTCCCAAGCCCACCTAGCGGGGTGCCATTTGGTAGACTACTAACCCTACCTACAAAAACCAGAAACTAGTTGCGACTCCTAGACAGAGATCAAGTTGATTAATAAGTTAAGAGGGGTCGAGTTACCGGAACCTAATGTGGGGTAGCATCGAGTCATTGGACAACATACATAGAACTTAGTGCTTAAGGACGGTTCTAGTGAGACAACCCACCATGTACTCCTACATGGCCCCTCACCGCTACCTTTACCAAATCATGTTCACACACTTTACTCTCAGCATCAGAACATAGAACACTGCTCTCCAATTCATTCCCAATGAATCAGACCTGACACACTCTAAGCAATAGCAAGCATGGCATGGTAGGAACACAACAGTGGCTTCAATCAACTCCTACACATGCTAGTGGGTTTCAACTAGTTACTGTCGCAATGACAGGTCATGCAGAGGAATGGGTTCAACTACCGTAGCACAAAGTAGTAGTTGAATCGTTGTTCTCCTAATGCAATAAATGAGAGCAGGAGCAAGAGAATAGGATTGTATCGGAACAAACAAGGGGGTTTGCTTGCCTGGTAGATCAACAGGGGGGCAATGCTCCTTAGACAGGTACTCTGGAGCATTCTCCGGAGCAGGACCTATCGAGTAGGAATGGTGTCGGCAATCAATACACAATCATATGCAACATTATGATGCATGAACATGGCATGAGTATGTGATGTGTTTTGAGCGAATGCATTTAGCATTCTATTTGGAAGAGGTCCATTTGAACCAAAGGTTCAAATGCAACTCCAACTTAAGTCCCTTTAAATGCGATAAGTGTGTTTTCAAATATACAACATGTATAGGTTGGTTTTTCATGCATGAAAATGGTATAGATGGATAGATTGAATTTTTCTGATCATTTTTCATAGATAACTTATTTCAATCTGAGCTACGGTTGAGTTTCTATGAATTTTTGAAGTTTAAATCATTTTCTGGAATTTCCTGATTTAGAATAATTCCAGAAATCATTTATTGCGTCACCTTGAGGTCAGCACTACGTCAGCAGTCAACCTGGGTCAAACCTGACGTGTGGTGGCCACACGTCAGTGTCATAGTTAGTTAACAGAGTTAATTAGTTGCTAAACTAATCCTAAACTAAAAATTAGCAGGGTCGGGCCCCACATGTCAGTGTCACAGGGGGGGTTTAGTTAGCGGGATTGACCCGGTTTGACCGGTGGTTAGTCGCCGATGAGGCCGAACACGGCGGAGCGCGTCGGGTTCGTCGGTCCGGCGACCATCTGGGCGGCAGATGCCACGGGCGAGGAGCCAGGGATTGTCCGCGTCGTCTGGAGCAAGCGGGAGAGGCGGGGGTGGCCGGAGCTCGTCGAAAACGAGCTCGAGGCGGCGACTGGAGTTCGGCCGGGTGCGTGCGGGTGCTGCAGGGCACGGCAGGAGCTGCGGGCGGCGGCGTTGGCCTTCTGGGAGGCTGCTGAGCGCGGTGGCAGGTGCAGGCACGGGCTATGGTGGCTCTGGCCACGACGGCAAGGAGCTGCGGCGGCGATGGCTTTGGCCATGGTGGTAACGATGGCTACGACGCAGGAACGAGGGGGAGAAGAGAGGGGAAAACGGGGAGATGCTCACGGCGATCACGCGGAGCAGCACATCGGGCTCGGGGGAGACCTGGTGCCGGTGAATCGGCGGCAGCGGACGGCGGAGCCCAAGGAGGAAGACGATGGCAATGGCGGTGATGCAGGCCGTCCGGAGGTGCGTGGCTCGACGGAGAGGACGAGGACGACGGCTAGAAGCTGTTGGACTTGTCGGAGAGGCGAGGTCGTGGCGGTGGGCGCGGCAACGGCATGCGGCGGTGACGGTGGTGCTTGGGCGTTCGCGGGAGAGGGCGACAAAAGCGGGGAGGAGGACTGGAGAGAGCGAGAGAGGCCTGGGGGGGGGGGGGTTGCGTGGCGTCATTCGCGGCGGCCAGGGCGTCGAGGAAGGGGCCAGGCAGGCAGCTCGCGTGGCGCGCGGAGCGTGCGCGCGCGCCGGACACACGCCTCCTACTGGCGCGAGGAAGGGGACGGTGCAGTGGCCGGTGGGCTGGGTCGGCTGCTGGGCCAAGCTAGGTTGCAAAGTGCTGGGCTGCACAGATATGTAGCCCAGGCAAGTTTCTTTCTATTTTTGTTTTGTTTTCTATTTTCTGACATTTGTTTCTGCTTAAAAATAATACTAAACTAATTTTTTTCTTATGCCAATTTTTGTAGGAGCTAATGGTATTATTCCAGAGCTCCTCAATAACTAGCATATGTTTTGGACATATATTATATATATAACATATATATATATATCCAAAGAAAATAATTATGCATTAATTCCAAATGGCCAAAATAAGTATTTATGAGCTCCTAAAAATATTTGTTAGAATTTTACCTCTGACCAATATTTTTAGAGAGCAACATGAACATTTTCTTGGACCTTTTTGGAGCAATTTTTATCTTGGTCATTTCCAGAAATAATAATTTCTGAGGCTTTCACAAATCCCCATTTCAAATTTAAATGGTATTGGAACATGATGCACACATGGCTAGCTAGTCTAGGTCATAACACAACTAGGGATCTGACAACTCGCCCCCACTTGAAAGAATCTCGTCCCGAGATTCAGGGGTCAATGGAAAGAAAGTGGGATACTCTAGTCGAAGATGATCTTCACGCTCCCAAGTAGCTTCTCTCTAGGAATGATGAGACCACTGAACCTTGAGAAACTTGATGTTATGACGTCGAGTGACACGCTCTGCTTGATCCAGAATGCGGATGGGGCACTCTCGATAAGTGAGGTTATCTTGGAGATCAAGTGTTTCGTGGTCCACTCCACGGATGGGATCTGAGAAGCAAGGCCTGAGTTGGGAGACATGGAAGACATCATGTACTTGAGAAATATGTGGGGATAGTTCCAACTGGTAGGCAACCTCTCCTCATTTAGCGAGAATGCAAGAAGGACCAATGTAACGAGGAGACAACTTGCCATTGATACCGAAACAATGGGTACCCTTCAAAGGGGTAACCCGAAGGTAAGCCTTGTCGCCAACTTCATAAGCCACTTCCTTATGACGACGGTCATACTGGCTCTTTTGACGAGATTGGGCTGTTTTCAAATTCTCACGAATGATGCAAACTTGCTCTTCTACCTCCTGGATGATGTCCAGTCCAAAGAATTGTCTTTCACCGGTTTCTAACCAGTTCAAAGGTTTTCGACATCTTCGTCCGTACAGAACCTCAAAAGGAGCTTTCTTGAGGCTGGATTGGTAGTTGTTGTTATAAGCAAACTCGGCGAAGGGAAGACACTTCTCCCAATCCATACCGAATGAGATAACACAAGCTCTAAGCATGTCTTCGAGAATTTGGTTGACCCTTTCCACCTGACCACTTGACTGAGGGTGGAAAGCAGTACTGAAGGAAAGATGGGTGCCCATGGCAGTTTGGAAACTCTCCTAGAAATGAGAAGTGAAAAGACTACCACGGTCTGAATTGATCTCTAGTGGGACACCATGAAGTGAAAATATTCGAGAAATATATAAGTCAGCGAGCTGACTAGCAGTGATACTCTCTCGAACAGGTAGGAAGTGAGCCACTTTGGAAAGACGATCAATGACTATGAATATAGCATTATTCCCTTTCTTGGTCCTGGGAAAGCCAGTGATGAAGTCCATACCAACTTTATCCCATTTCCATTCAGGATTAGCTAAAGGCTGAAGGGTGCCAGCAGGCCTTTGATGCTCTGCCTTAACGCGACGACAAACGTCGCAGTTAGCAATAAACTGAGCAATTTCCCTCTTCATCCTAGTCCACCAGAACCTATGGCGCAGGTCCTGATACATCTTAGTACTACCGGGATGAATCGTGAGAGGAGATTCATGGGCCTCCTTAAGGATTAGATGCCGAAGATGCTGCTTCTTGGGGAGCACCAGGTGATTCCCGAAGAAAACAACACCTCGATCATCTATAGAGAAACTACCAGCAATGCCCTTGGCAATGTTTCTCTTGATCCTGGTAATCCCCGTATCATGCTTCTGGGCTTCTATGATATGATCCACAAGAGTAGGTTTCGCCACCAAGGTAGAAAGGAATCCGTGAGGAGAAATGTGAAGGTTGAGCTTACATAACTCCTCATGGAGAAGTGGTTGGCCCTGTTGCAACATCAGATTGTTGCAATAGGACTTACGACTTAGTGCATCAACCATGACATTTCCCTTGCTTGGGGTGTAGGTAATCCCTAAGTCGTAATCTGAGATCAACTCCAACCAACGTCTTTGCCTAAGGTTCAAATCTGGTTGGGTGAAGATATACTTGAGACTCTGGTGGTCGGTGTAAATCTCGCAACGCTTACCAAGAAGGTAATGTCGCCAGGTCTTAAGTGCATAGACTACGGCTGCAAGCTCTAGATCATCTCTAGGATAATTTTCCTCATGTGGATGCAACTGTCGAGATGCATAGGAAATAACATGGCGATCTTGCATAAGAATGCAACCTAGTCCCTGTCGTGAGGCGTCGCAGTAGATGACAAAGTTTTTAGTGAAATCCGGTGGTACAAGTATGGGAGCAGAAGTCAGGCGTCTTTTCAGTTCTTGAAAACTATACTCACACTGTGGGGACCACTCAAACTTTTTATCTTTCTTGAGAAGTTCCGTGAGAGGTTTGGCCACTTTGGAGAAGTTCTCAACGAAGCGGCGACAATAACTGGCTAGACCAAGGAAACTCCTAACTTGTTTAAATGTTTCAGGTGGAGTCCAATCAAGAACGGCCTGAACTCTTTCGGGATTGACAGCAATGCCCTTACCAGAGATTACATGGCCTAGGTAGGTCACTTCTAGCAACCAAAACTCACACTTGGAGAACTTGGCATAAAGGCGGTGCTCTCTGAGTTTTTCTAACACAAGTTAAGATGTTCGGCATGCTCTTCCTCGTTCTTTGGGTAAATAAAGATATCATCAAGGTAAACCACGACGAACTTATCTAAGTACTCCATGAAGATCGAGTTCATCAAGCGGGAGAACATAACTGGAGCGTTGGTTAGACCAAAGGACATGACGGTGTACTCGTACTGACCATAACGAGTGACAAAAGCCGTTTTATAAATGTCCCCGTTTCTGATCTTGATTTGGTGGTAGCCTAACCTCAAATCCATCTTGGAAAAGACTGAGGATCCAGCGAGCTGATCATACAGGTTGTTGATCCTGGGGAGCGGATACTTGTTCTTTATCGTGACCAAATTAACGGGACGATAATCTACAACCATTCAGTCCGTACCATCCTTCTTCTTGACAAAGAGGACGGGGCAAGCCCGAGGAGAAGAACTGGGACGGATGAAACCCTTTTGCAAGGATTCATCGAGTTGTTTCTTAAGCTCGGCTAGCTCTAAGGGTGCCATCTTGTAAGTTCTCCTAGAAATTGGGGCGGTTCCCAGGATAAGATCTAGGACAAACTCTACATCTCTGTCAGGTGGAATACCTGGCAGTTCCTTAGGAAAGACATCCGGAAAGTCACGGACTACCGGGATATCTTCAAGGTTAGGAAGAGGGTTGGCATTAAGCGAATAGAGTTGGTGCTTTGCAACTCTAGTGGAGACAGTGACTATCTTGCTAGATGGGTGTGTAAGCTGAACAGACCTAGTGTAACAATCAATCTTCGCATAATGAGATTTCATCCAGTCCATACCCAAGATGATGTTAATATCTGTAGACTTGAGGGCTACAAGTGAGGCAAGGAATACAAGTCTGTCAACAAGGATTTCATTACCATGGCTTACACTAGAAGTTTGCCATTTAGATCCAGGGGTTTGAATGACTAGCGGAGAGGGCATATCACAAAATGACATGTTGTGCAAGTTAGCATAGCTTTCAGAAATGAAGGAATGAGATGCTCCAGTATCGAACAAAACCGATGCTGGATGGCAATTGACAAGGAGTGTACCAAGAACGACATCCAGATCATCATGAGCATCTTTAGCTGAGACATGATGCACACGTCCATGTTCAGTGGGAGCTGACTTGACACTGATCATTTTGCATGGTGGCTTACCACGGCCAATAGGCTTCTCGGGCTGGGATGGAGCATAATTGGCTTGAGAGCAGTCACGTGCATAGTGTCCTGGCTCTCTGCATGTGAAGCAAGTCCCTAAAGTAGGACATGGACCCGCATTGACAAGTGGTCTACCAATAGACATGGGTGTAGCATACTATTGAACTGGGTGAGGTGCCACACAAGATGGCCTCGGTGTATAACCGGGTGGAAGAGCGGAGTTTGGAACCCAAATCCGGCGCTTCTGCGAACTAGAACCGGAGCAAGAAACCAAATCACGGGTGTGCTTACGAGACTCCTCGTAAGTGAGCTGAGCTGTCTCCGCATTAATGGCCTTGTTCACAAGAGCCTGGAATGTATTGCAAAGGTGCAAGTGGAGATCACGACGCAACTTGGGGTTGAGACCCTTCCGGAACCTAGCCTGCTTCTTGGCGTCCATGGACACTTCTTCTGCAGCATAGTGGGCGAGGTTCTCAAACTCTCTACTGTAAGCATCAATAGCCATCTTACCCTGGGTGAAACTACAGAACTCTTCTCTCTTGCGATCGATGAGGGCTTCAGGAATGTGATGCTCGCGAAAAGCCTAAGTGAAATCTCTCCAGGTAGGAATCTGACTAGCAGGAAGCATAGCCTCACGGTTTTGCCACCAAAGACTAGCAGGACCTTCCAGATGATAAGCAGCGTAGGTGACCTTGTCACTTTCAGCTACGTTCGCAGAACACAGCTTGTGTGTGATACTACGGAGCCAGTCATCTGCATCAAGTGGTTCAATGGAATGATGCAAGGTAGGTGGTTTCAGACCAATGAAATCATAGATGGTCGCTGACTCCTTGCACTAGGGTGCGGTGTTCTCCTTGATACGTGCTAACAAGCGGTTATACTCACGCTTGTTCCTCTTCATCTCTACCATGAACTCTGTCAACAAGGGCTGGTGTCAGGACCCCGATTCCATGTCACATCGATCTAGCCGGTAACACCTCATATCACTTTGCGGCCTCACGCATGGTATTCCCACGGGTGTCGCCTTACCATGGCCTGGGACCGTTTGCGCCTTTTGGCTCACGTATATGATAGTGTCGCTAGCATCCATATGACAGAGAACCCAGGCCGACATGGCTAGTCGTGAACCCAAAGCGGCACCAACCAATGGGGACAGGCATACATGAATCACATCGAGCATGTCCATCAGCAGCGTGTGAATCCGGGCTGTAGCACTGGGCTAACAGGACTCCGGGAACACGGGCTGTAGCAGGCTAGGCAGGACTCCGGATGTCACCGCGTGACATTTCCCCGAAGGGACAGACACAGGAACAAAGTGAAACACATGCCGGGCAGTCAAGTGCCCTGAGCAGTAGTGCTGGGCTAGCAGGACTCCGGTGAACCGGGCTGTAGCGGACTACTATGGCTCATGGAAGCACTAGACTACATTTCCCCATAAGAGAGGCTGCCAAGGATAAACAACTAGATTGTCAGATCCCACACATACCAAGCATTTCAATCATACACACAATAAGCTCGATATGTGTAAATACAACATGGCATCACAACATAACTCTACGACTCAAGTATATATTCATTAGGCTCCGAGGAGCCAAGATATTACAAACATGGGTCTCATGACCCAACAATCATAGCATACAAATCAAAGCACATGCGGAAGCTTAACATGTCTGAGTACAGACATCTACAAATGAAAAAGGCTGAGAAGTCTGACTATCTACCAGATCCTGCCAAGGGCACAAGATCATAGCTGAGGTATCAAGCTAAACGTCGAAGTCCACGCGAAACTACTAGCGAGACTGAAATCTCGCTGCAAAACATAAATTAAGCAAACGTGAGTACAAAAGTACTCAGCAAGACTTACATCAGAACTAGCTACATATGCATCGGTATCAACAAGGGGTGGTGGAGTTTAACTGCAGCAAGCCAGCTTGGACTCGGTGGCTATCTTAAACTACGACTGCAAGTAACTCTTTTGAGGTGGCGCACACGAGTCCACATATTCACAATATCAATACACCACTATGGGTCCACTCCCGTCTCCCTACGAGAAGGCCATCCATAGCACTCACACTTATCTTGCGAGTTTTAGAGTATCCACTTTCACTTGTCTATGAACTGTTATAGGCAACCCAGAAGTCCTTTACCGTGGACACGGCTATTCAAATAGATCATTTATAACCCTGCAGGGGTGTACTTCGTCACACATGTTTCCACCACTTAGCGTCTGCACACGACATGTGCTCGGCAAACTTCAAGCGAAAGCCGACGTAGGTGTAGACCACGACCTGACTAACCGCACAAGTCTCTAGTCCAGGTTTATCGCCTATTCGGCTTCCATCCACAAGGAAATCCGGCCGGGGTGTCATCAACGGCCCCAAACGATGTGTACAGGGTCCCAAGACGCCAAACGAGCGCCCGGCAGACCCGGCCACGGTGTATCTACTGCATCATAGCCCACCCCTGGGGTCAGCGCTACGCACGGCCGCCAACACATAGCCTATAAACACCAGAAACTAGTTGCAACTCTTGGACAAAGGATGAGAGGGGTCACTAAGTCGAGCGGGGTCATATTTCAGGGCCCAATGTGTGGTAGTAGCTGTTTCATGGATCACAAACACAGAACTCAGTTCCTGGGAACGGTTTCAATGAGACAACCCACCATGTACTCCTACATGGCCTCTCACTACTACCTTTACCAAATCGTGTTCACACATTTAGCTCACACACAGTAGGACATGTTCAGAAACCTCCGATTCATCCCCGATGAACCAGACCTGACACGACTCTATGCAATAGCAGGCATGAAAAACAAGCATGAATGAGTAGGCACATCAGGTCTCAAACAACTCCTACTCATGCTAGTGGGTTTCATCTATTTACTGTGGCAATGACAGGTCATGCAGAGGATAAGGGGTTCAACTACCGCAGCAAGTAAAAGATGAATCGTTATTGTCCTAATGCAGTAAAAGAGAGCAAGAGCGGGAGAGTGGGATTGTATCAGAATGAGCAAGGGGGTTTTGCTTTCCTGGCACTTCTGAAGATAGTAAAGTTCTTCATCGGTGTCATCGAACTCATCGACGGAACCACGTCTATCAAGAGGGGACAAATACCGGCAAACAAAGAGGAACACAATCAACACAATGCAATAATTATGATGCATGATAATGTCATGGCAATATGCTGTTGATTGAGCAAATGCAACTAGCAATCATATTAAATGAAGTTGGTTTGAACCAAGGGTTCAAATTCAAACTCCATATGTGTTTATTTAAATGTCAATTATGCAAATTTCCCTGTACAGCAACCCTAGGTTGTTCAAACATGCATGCAAATGCCATAAACAGATTCCTTGAATTTTTCTGATAATTTTTCATATATAATTTATTTCATTTGGAGTTACGGTTGAATTTCTATGATTTTTAGAAGTTTTGAACATTTTGTGGAATTTCCGAATTATTAAAAAATCCAGAAAATGTACTACTGCGTCAGCATCAGGTCATGCTGACGTCAGCAGGTCAACAGGGGCTGGTCCAGGTCAAACCTGACCTGTGGGTCCCGTCTGTCAGTGCCAATTAAACTAACTAAGTTTAGTTAGAGTTAAACTAATACTAACCTAGTTTAGTTAGTGGCCTGGGGCCCACACGTCAGTGAGTCAGGGGGAAGTCAAACCTAGTCAACCGGGGTCAAACTCGCCGGAGTTGACCCGCGGCTCGTCGCCGGCAAGGCCAAAGACGGTGGAGGGGCCCGAGATTTGGCCTCCGGCGACCAAATCGATGGTTGAGCCCATCTACGAGGAGCTGGAGCTCGCGCGCATCGACTGGCAGGGTTAGCTTGGGCCGGGGTGGTCTAAGACGTCGGCGGTGGCAACGGCAGCGGCGGCCGGAGTTCAGGCGAGCTCGGGGGTGAGGCTATGGTGGCCGTGGGGTTGCGTGCTTGGCTCCCACGGCACCTACATGGCATGGCGAGCACATGGGTGAGCTCGGTTGGAGGCTACGGTGACCATGGCCACGGCAGTGAGGAGCTCAGGCGGTGGCGCGATTCGGTCATCGTCGAAATGATGGCTGCGGTGAGAAGCTGAGCACGGGAGCAAGGGGAGGAGGTGGAGAAGCTCACAGCGAGGCCGGAGGAGGTCTCAGCGGCTCGGGGAATGTCCGGTGCAGGCGGAACAGCAAGGACAATCTCCAGCGATCCGAGGAGGAAGACGATGGCAGAACGGCGATGCAGATCTCCTGGTGAGGCGTAGCTCAATGGGGAGGAAGAGGCCGTCGTGGCGGAGCTTCTTGACTCATCGGCAGGGCGAGGGGTGGTCGGTGGCCGTGGTAAATTGCATCGGCAACGACGAGCTCCGCTCGAGTGTGCTCAGGAGAGGGAGCAGAGGGCGAGGGGGAGAGCAGAGAGTGAGGGAGAGGAGCGAGGGGCCACGGGGCGTCTCCGTGGCGTCGCTAGAAGGCCCGGGGAGGAAGCAGGAGGTGGCCAAGGCGGCGTCGGCGCGCTCCAGCGAGCTGCCTCGTGCGCTGGCGCGGGGAAGAAGACGCCCGTGCCCCTGGTGGGCTGGCTGGGCCAGCTGGGCCGCCAGGTGGCGCCAGGTAAGGAAACTCTCTCTCTCTCTCTCCTTCTATTAGTTTTCTGTTTTCTATTTATTTGATATGTTAGGAATTAGTAATAATACTAACTCATTTCCATAAATCCTGGGATATATTTTGGGCTTTATTTGAAATATTTACGACTGCCCAAAATTGTTTCCAGGATTATTTGAGCATTTAAAATATTTATATTGTTTAAATGCCCAAATTCAAATACCTAGTGATTTAATTCAAAGCCCAAATGTGTCTAGCAAAAATGCAAATCATCTTGGGTAGATGCTTCCACCTTAAACCAGAGATGATGAACATTTTTAAAAGGCATTTTGACTTCATTGAAAATATTTTTATTTGAAACTATTTGAATTGCATTTGTGCTAGGGCTTGACCATCCCCATTTCAGAGTTTCATAAAACCTAAACATGATGACATGATGATCATGCAAGGTCAAGCAAAGGCTAAGGCTAGGGCTGTGACAACTCAGCCCTACTAAACAAGAATCTCGTCCCGAGATTCAAGCCGTGAGGTAAGAAGACAGAGGGACACAAGCTAACTCAATCTTCACGATCCAGACGACTTTCTCGAGGATGTTGATTCATTGCATCACCTTGATCTCGACGTCTTGCTTTGAGAACTACATCCAACATGACAACGAGTAGAAAGGGAGAATTTAAGAAGAATCAACCTTCCTAAGATTCGAGCAACTTAGGATCATCTTAATGATCACAAGATCAACTCATGGAATGAGACATAGTAACATCTCTCGAGCTAAGACACGAAGCATACACCTAAAGGGATGGAGTGAAACGGTTAGCGAAGGTTCACTAGGCAGGCAACCATTCCATACTCAAATAAGATGGAGCATGAATTTCAAAGTAGCAAGGAGATATTTGCCATGATTTCGTAACGTGATACCTCGGGGAAGGTGACTCGTAGAATTATTCCCTTAAGTGGCAAAAAGAATTACTTTTGATTCGGAGATCATTGAAACTCTTTATACCAACTTAAGGCAAAGCACAATCGATCATTTGAAGGAGTTTGAAGGAATGACATACTTGGACTAGAATAAATGATGTGGACTACCTTGTTGAAGACAACGCAATGGATGACTTTTGCTTATCATCGGAAATGGATGGGACCCATGGTAGGATGGCACAACGGCGGTGCAAGATGGGAATATAAGGCAAATGCTGGGAATGATTCTAGTAACTGGGAAGAAACCCAACAGTAGAGAGTGAGCCCATTGTTTGGAAAGGTTATAACATAACTGAGGAAACCGAGAGCACAAGGATCCCTAAGGAGCAACTTCTGGAATGAGTCGCACGAAAACCTCATGGAGGAAAATAGTCAAATAGCTCAATCAAGATACTACAATGATAGATCTTCCGGCTAGCTATGTCGGTCAGAACATCAACCCTGTCGGGACCTACATCATAGGTCTTGGAAAAGTTTCAACCATCATATCTGCCGGAGATTCAGATCCGGTTGATAACGGGATAAGACTCATCAAGACTAGAAAGAGAAATGAAGGTCTGCAACACAAATCGACGAGATGACGTTGCGAGATTCTCGGGGAGTGAACTACGATAGCAAGCTCCAAAATATGAGCTGGTTCTACTACACACCTGTGAACACACTGTCCTAGACAAGCATGACCACATGGTAGTCTTATAATAAACACTACCGAGTTCAGATGGGGAACCATCATCGAGGATATCGAAGTCCTTGTATAAGTCTTTCTCTTAAGAAGGAACTTCCTCTCCTTGAACAAACCAATCAGTGGCTTGGTGTGCTAGGAACACATATGGAGTGGAGGTAATTAGTCTACCAAACCATAGAATACTTCGCACGTATGCATGACTGATTTGGGATGATTCCAAGGGAAACAAAACAAACCTTTCTCAAATTCATGGCGGCAACTTACACCAAATGCACGTGAACCGGAGAAAGTCACTTCTTTCATCCAACATATGCTTCATGAACGGGACACGAAGGCATTGCTTACAAGTTTTCAACACTAGGTTGATGTTCAACATGAATCATGGGGGAGACAAAATGTTGCTGATGAGCTCAACAACAACTCATAGAAATTTCCATATCACTGGACTTCCACCATCATGTGAACACGGTTATAGCATTGGTCAGACCAAAGGATGTATTGGTGTATGCTCAATGGATCAACCACGAGTAAGATAACATTACGAACATCGTTGGTTCTTATTTGACTTGATGATAGCCCATACTCAAGTCAAAGTTTTGACAAGACAATAGATCCAACAACTGATCATGAGGACCAATTAGTGAAGATATCATATTTCTTCAACACACACACAAACACAAAGATATCCCTTAACATGAACTATGTCAGACAAGATTTTATCTTCCAACTCTCCAAGTTGTTGTTTAGCTCAACCAACTAGCTCAGGGATATCCAACACAGATTTTTGGAGAATGGGTGGTTTGGAGAAAAACCTACATGATCACGAACTCAACATAGCGGTCAGATGACAACCTGGTAATACTTCCGAGAGGATATTCGGAACATCACAAACCACCGATATGTTACTAAGCTCGAGAACAATCTTGCTTTTTAGGGCAAGACGATATGATCAAATGAGCGAGGATTTGACAAAATCCAAACTCATCAATCGAAGAGTGCACCAGAAACAAGGACTAGGTAGCACAGTCTATCTTAGAACGATGATTCAATAGCCCACACGCGAAGAATGAGATTATTGTCCTTTAACTACCAAGCAACGGAGTTGCTAGGAGTATAGATTTCATGCATCATGATTCACTTGTTGGCATTTCGGTTACAACAACACGGAACCGAGGAATGAATAATGATGGCGAGAAGTATCACTGTATCTAGAGTTCATAGGAGGTTGTGCAATTCCTATGATATTCCTGACATAAAGAGGGCAATACTTAAGGGTTGAACAGAATCAAAAGCTGCATTGGCACTTTGATCTGCAGAATACAACTGCTTTGACCCAATCCTGGATATGGATGAGGTACTGGAGTTTGTTTCTCCTAGTCATTCCGAAATGGAATGGCTTGACAGATCACATGAATAATAGGCATCGATAACACCAATGCACAACTACTCTTGACCAACAATTGATGGACGAGGTTCAGAATACAACTAAAGAGGAACAACTCAAAGGAACATATAATTTTTCTGAGTTATGGATGCATAGATTAGTATGTCGAACGAGTTGAACATATTTCTTCCGGATAACCCATGCAGGAAGGTAGGGTTGGCAGAGTCACAACATAGAATGGAGAACTCATCAGGAGCACTCTGTCGTGACCTTTTGTTTCAAAAGAACTCCTGCCAAGAATGGTCCATGATAATTGGAAGAAGGATGTACCACAAACCTCGAGGACTATCGCAAAGGTTACTAATATCCTAAAGGAACTAGCAACACTATCAACATGAGATAAGTAGGGTGAATCTCAGATTCAAGAACCTATGAATAGAATACCTACCACTACATGGCATCACGGGATGCTTTTGAGAATGGTGGCCAGAATCATCACACTGGGAACACAAAACATGGCTATATTACTAGGTGACTCCCTAAACACCTAGGGTCATAATAATAGCTCCAACATATATGTCGAGGCAATAGAGTACCTCAACTGACCGGTTAGTTTGCTTATTCTGACCAAAAGGACATTGGGAACGAAAAGAAAGGATTTGCAAATGCATCAGACTATTTAGTAACCTGGGATGACTCGGACAACATAACGGCTATAAATGCTCAAAAATATTTGAGACATCCTACAAAATGGTGGCATAACCACTCAACAACACAATATCAAGGTTCCGAGATCAACTGTCAACATACGGAAGTAGTAGGAACGGAACTGAGGCTTGAAACTATCAATTATATAAGTCTAAGGATTAGTAACACATCATCCTGATAGATAGATGAGGAGGCCTAGTTCTTAATCCCCGTAGAAAAGAACAGGTTGACTCAGATCAGAAGGGCATAGGGTAAAGGAGTAAAAAGATCCTTACGTTCCCTTCCACAATCAATTCCCTTACATAACTTAAGCATTTCTAGACTCGACTTCGACCAGTCTGGCTTGGTAATCCTACAGGCAGTCAGGCTCTGATACCAACACTGTCAGGACCCCGATTCCAAGTCACATCGATCTAGCCGGTAACACCTCATATCACTTTGCGGCCTCACGCACGGTATTCCCACGGGTGTCGCCTTACCATGGCCCGGGACCGTTTGCGCCTTTTGGCTCACGTATATGATAGTGTCGCTAGCATCCATATGACAGAGAACCCGGGCCGACATGGCTAGTCGTGAACCCAAAGCGGCACCAACCTATGGGGACAGGCATACATGAATCACATCGAGCATGTCGGTCAACAGCGTGTGAATCCGGGCTGTAGCACTGGGCTAATAGGACTCCGGGAACCCGGGCTGTAGCAGGCTAGGCAGGACTCCGGATGTCACCGCGTGACATTTCCCCGAAGGGACAGACACAGGAATGAAGTGAAACACATGCCGGCCAGTCAAGTACCCTGAGCAGTAGTGCTGGGCTAGCAGGACTCCGGTGAACCGGGCTGTAGCGGACTACTATGGCTCATGGAAGCACTAGACTACATTCCCCCATAAGAGAGGCTGCCAAGGATAAACAACTAGATTGTCGGATCCCAAACATACCAAGCATTTCAATCATACACACAATATGCTCGATATGTGTAAATACAACATGGCATCACAACATAACTCTACAACTCAAGTATTTATTCATTAGGCTCCGAGGAGCCAAGATATTACAAACATGGGTCTCATAACCCAACAATCGTAGCATACAAATCAAAGCACATGCGGAAGCTTAACATGTCTGAGTACAGACATCTACAAATGAAAAAGGCTGAGAAGCCTGACTATCTACTAGATCCTGCCGAGGGCAGAAGATCGTAGCAGAGGTATCAAGCTAAATGTCGAAGTCCACGCGAAACTACTAGCGAGACTGAAATCCATCTGCAAAACATAAATTAAGCAAACGTGAGTACAAAAGTACTCAGCAAGACTTACATCAGAACTAGCTACATATGCATCTGTATCAACAGGGGGTGGTGGAGTTTAACTGCAGCAAGCCAGCTTTGACTCGGTGGCTATCTTAAACTACGACTGCAAGTAACTCTTTTGAGGTGGCGCACACGAGTCCACATATTCACCATATCAATACACCACTATGGGTCCGCTCCCGTCTCCCTACGAGAAGGCCATCCATAGCACTCACACTTATCTTGCGAGTTTTAGAGTATCCACTTTCACTTGTCTATGAACTGTTATAGGCAACCCAGAAGTCCTTTACCGCCGACATGGCTATTCAAATAGATCATTTATAACCCTACAGGGGTGTACTTCGTCACACATGTTTCCACCACTTAGCGTCTGCACATGACATGTGCTCGGCAGACTTCAAGCGAAAGTCGACGTGGGTGAAGACCACGACCTGACTAACCGCACAAGTCTCTAGTCCAGGTTTATCGCCTATTCGGGTTCCATCCACAAGGAAATCCGACCGAGGTGTCCTCAACGGCCCCAAACGATGTGTACAGGGTCCCGAGACGCCAAACGGGCGCCCGGCATACCCGGCCACGGTGTATCTACCGCATCATAGCCCACCCCTGGGGTCAGCGCTACGCATGGCCACCAACACATAGCCTATAAACACCAAAAACTAGTTGCAACTCCTGGACAGAGGATGAGAGGGGTCACTAAGTCGAGCGGGGTCATATTTGAGGGCCCAATGTGTGGTAGTAGCTGTTTCATGGATCACAAACACAGAACTCAGTTCCTGGGAACGGTTTCAATGAGACAACCCACCATGTACTCCTACATAGCCTCTCACTACTACCTTTACCAAATCGTGTTCACACATTTAGCTCACACACAGTAGGACATGTTCACAAACCTCCGATTCATCCCCGATGAACCAGACTTGACACGACTCTATGCAATAGCAGGCATGACAAACAAGCATGAATGAGTAGGCACATCAGGTCTCAAACAACTGCTACTCATGCTAGTGGGTTTCATCTATTTACTGTGGCAATGACAGGTCATGCAGAGGATAAGGGGTTCAACTACCGCAGCAATTAAAAGATGAATCGTTGTTGTCCTAATGCAGTAAAAGAGAGCAGGAGTGGGAGAGTGGGATTGTATCGGAATGAGCAAGGGGGTTTTGCTTGCCTGGCACTTCTGAAGATAGTAAAGTTCTTCATCGGTGTCATCAAACTCATCGTCGGAACCACGTCTATCGAGAGGGGACAAATACCGGCAAACAAAGAGGAACACAATCAATGCAATGCAATAATTATGATGCATGATAATGTCATGGCAATATGCTGTTGATTGAGCAAATGCAACTAGCAATCATATTAAATGAAGTTGGTTTGAACCAAGGGTTCAAATTCAAACTCCATATGTGTTTATTTAAATGTCAATTATGCAAATTTCCCTATACAGCAACCCTAGGTTGTTCAAACATGCATGCAAATGCCATAAACAGATTCCTTGAATTTTTCTGGTAATTTTTCATATATAATTTATTTTATTTGGAGTTACAGTTGAATTTCTATGATTTTTAGAAGTTTTGATCATTTTCTGGAATTTCCTGGTTATTAATAAATCCAGAAAATGTATTACTGCGTCAGCATCAGGTCATGCTGATGTCAGCAGGTCAACAGCGGCTGGTCCAGGTCAAACCTGCCCTGTGGGTCCCGTCTGTCAGTGTCAATTAAACTAATTAAGTTTAGTTAGCGTTAAACTAATACTAACCTAGTTTAGTTAGTGGCATGGGGCCCACACGTCAGTGAGTTAGGGGAAGTCAACCTAGTCAACCGGGGTAAAACTCACCGGAGTTGACCCGCGGCTCGTCGTCGGCGAGGCCAGAGACGATGGAGGGGCCCGGGATTTGGCCTCCGGCGACCAAATCGATGGCTGAGCCCATCTACGAGGAGCTGGAGCTCGCGCGCATCGACTGGCAGGGTTAGCTTGGGCTGGGGTGGTCTAAGACGTCGGCGGTGGCAACGGCAGCGGCGGCCGGAGTTCAGCCGAGCTCGGGGGTGAGGCTATGGTGGCTGTGGGGTTGCGTGCTTGGCTCCCACGACACCTACATGGCATGGCGAGCACGTGGGTGAGCTCGGTTGGAGGCTACGGTGACCATGGCCACGGCGGTGAGGAGCTCAGGTGGCAGCGCGATTCGGTCATCATCGAAATGATGGCTGCGGTGAGAAGCTGAGCACGGGAGCAAGGGGAGGAGGTGGAGAAGCTCATAGCGAGGCCGAAGGAGGTCTCAGCGGCTCAGGGAAAGTCCGGTGCAGGCGGAACAGCAAAGACAATCTCCGGCGATCCGAGGAGGAAGATGATGGCGGAACAGCGATGCAGAGCTCCGGTGAGGCGTAGCTCGACGGGGAGGAAGAGGGCGTCGTGGCGGAGCTTCTTGACTCATCGGCAGGGCGAGGGGTGGTCGGTGGCCATGGTAAATTGCGTCGGCGACGACGAGCTCCGCTCGGGTGTGCTCGGGAGAGGGAGCAGAGGGTGAGGGGGAGAGCAAAGAGTGAGGGAGAGGAGCGAGGGGCGACGGGGCGTCTCCATGGCGTCACTAGAAGGCCCAGGGAGGAAGCAGGAGGTGGCCAAGGTGGCGTCGGCGCGCTCCAGCGAGCTGCTTCGTGCGCTGGCGCGGGGAAGAAGACGCCCATGCCCCTAGTGGGCTGGCTGGGCCAACTGGGCCGCCAGGTGGCGCCAAGTAAGGAAACTCTCTCTCTCCTTCTATTAGTTTTCTGTTTTCTATTTATTTGATATGTCAGGAATTAGTAATAATACTAACTCATTTCCATAAATCCTGGGATATATTTTGGGCTTTATTTGGAATATTTACGACTGCCCAAAATTGTTTCCAGGATTATTTGAGCATTTAAAATATTTATATTGATTAAATGCCCAAATTCAAATACCTAGTGATTTAATTCAAAGCCCAAATGTGTCCAGCAAAAATGCAAATCATTTTGGGTAGATGCTTCCACCTTAAACCAGAGATGATGAACATTTTTAAAAGGCATTTTGAGTTCATTGAAAATATTTTTATTTGAAACTATTTGAATTGCATTTGTGCTAGGGCTTGACCATCCCCATTTCAGAGTTTCATAAAACTTAAACATGATGACATGATGGTCATGCAAGGTCAAGCAAAGGCTAAGGCTAGGGCTGTGACAGCTGGTCGGGAGGAACCTCATCCCTACCATCTCCGTGGCTCCGGCTACGAGCAACAGAATTTCGGTTAACCGGCAACATCCTAAAGAACGAAACCAAGGAAACAAGGATGGATTCAGCATCATCATAAGGATGTAGAATGTAGTACATGGAAAATACTATCTCTTGAACTCCTAGGACAATTCCGGTAGCATAACGGCAGTAAAATGCTCAAAATGAGACATTTTGCAAAAGGCGGGGTAGCACTAAACTCAACATCATCACTCAAGGTTCTGAGATATTACTAAACAGACTACACCGGAGGTACTCGAACTGGGATATGACTCAGATCAACCAATCCTAAGAGACTACGGAGTAGTAACACGTGATCCTGATAGACGGAAGAGAAAGCCTAGTTCCTTAACCCCGTAGGAAAGATAGGATGACTCAGATCAGAAGGCATGAGGTATAAGGAGTAAAAGAGCCTTACGTTCCCTTCCACAATCAATTCCCTTATATAGCTAAAGAATTTCTAGACTCAACTTCGACCAGGTTGGCTTGGAAATCCTACAGGCAGTTAGGCTCTGATACCAAAGCTGTCGGGACCCCGATTCTAAGTCACACCGATCTAGCGTGTAACACCTCATATCACTTTGCGGCTTCATGCATGGTATTCCCACAGGTGTCGCCTTACCATGGCCCGGGACCGTTTGCGCCTTTTGGCTCACGTATATGATAGTGTCGCTAGCATCCATATGACGGAGAACCCGGGCGGACATGACTAGTCGTGAACCCAAAGTGGCACTAACTTACGGGGACAGGCATACATGAATCAACATCGAGCATGTCGGTCAGCAGCATGCAAATCCGGGCTGTAGCACTGGGCTAACAGGACTCCGGATGTCACCGCGTGACATTTCCCCAAAGGGACAGACACATGAACGAAGTGAATCACATGCCGACCAGTCTAAGTGTTCCGGAGCAGTAGTGTTGGGCTAGCAGGACTCCGGGTAAACCGGGCTGTAGCGGACTACCATGGATCGGTGAAAGCACTAGACTACATTTCCCCATAAGAGAGGCTACCAAGGATAGACAACTAGGTTGTCGGATCCTGCACATAGCAATACACGTTACATGTACGCATAACATGCAAGTATGTGTTGTACAACATGGCATCACAACATAACGCAAACTCATATATATAAAGGCCCAAAAGAGCCACATAGTATTAAATACAAATAGAGGTCACATGACCCATCATTCAGAGCATACAAGCAACGGAAGCATTACATGTGTGAGTACAGACAACTACAAAAGACAAAGGCTAAGAAGCCTGACTATCTACAAGTCCCTCCCAAGGGTACAAGATCGTAGCTGAGGTAACAAGCTACTCGTCGAAGTCCAAGCGGTACTACTAGTGAGACAGATGTCTCACCTGCAAAACATAAATAAAGAAAACGTGAGTACAAAGGTACTCAGCAAGACTTACATCAGATCCTATCATACATGCATTTGTATCAAGAAGATAATGTGGGGTATAGTTGCAGCAAGCCAGCTTTGACTCAGTGGCTATCCTATTCTATGACTACGAGAAACTTCTTTGAGGTGAGGCAGCGCACACGAGTCCACTAATCACCACAACAATACACTACTATGGATTCATCCTCGTCTTCTTACGAGAAGGCCATCCATAACACTCACACTTGTCTTGAGCATTTTAGAGTATCCACTTCAAGTTGTCTATGTACCACGTAAGCATCCAAGAAGTCCATAACCACGGACACGGCTATTCGAATAGATCATGATAACCCTGCAGGGGTGTACTTCTTCACACACGCTCTCACCACTTATCACCATGTACACGTCATGTACCTCGGCAACCTTCAAGCAGAAGCCTGGCGAGGGTGTCGGCCACGACCTGACTAACCACACAAGTCTCTCATCCAGGTTCATCGCCTATTCGGGTTCCATCCGCAAGGAGATCCGGTCAGGGTGTCGCTCACGGCCCCAAACGATGTGAGCAAGGTTCCCAAGCCCACCATCTGGGCGCCACTTGGTACACCGTGCCACTGTGCCTAGTCTGTCCCAAGCCCACCTAGCCGGGTGTCACTTGGTAGACTACTAACACTACCTACAAACACCAGAAACTAGTTGCGACTCCTGGACAGAGATCAAGTTGGTTAATAAGTCGAGAGGGGTCGAGTTACCAGAACACAATGTGTGGTAGTATCGAGTCATTGGACAACATACATAGAACTCAGTGCTTAAGGACGGTTCTAGTGAGACAACCCACCATGTACTCCTACATGGCCCCTCACCACTACCTTTACCAAATCATGTTCACACACATTACTCTCAGCATCAGAACATAGAACACTGTACTCCAATTCATTCCCAATGAATCAGACCTGACACACTCTAAGCAATAGCAAGCATGGCATGGTAGGAACACAACAATGGCTTCAATCAACTCCTACACATGCTAGAGGGTTTCAACTAGTTACTAGACCACCAGCCGGACCCGTTGGGAGCCGGCCCCGGGGAGTCGGCCGAGCCCTCCCCCGGGGCCCACGCGCCATTAATCAAGATGTGATGGAGAGTGGCAATAGTGATCGCCCGCCGGGCGGTGGGGCTATTGCCACGACCCCATGATCAAGCCCGCGTCATCAGAAGCACGGCTACAGTAATCAGCAGCCAGCAAGACCCGCCCGCGGCGGACGCGGCCTGTCGGCTCCGTACCAAGCCAGTCGGCGGGGCCCACCAGTCGGCGGGCCCCAGCAGTCGGCGGGGAAGATGGAGGCCAGAGGCGCTGACAGTTGGGCCCGCGTCCAGCCAGATTACCATTGTACCCCTGGGGGTAGGCCTATATAAACCCCCCAGGGCACCCATGCAAAGGGTGGGAATCCATTAGTTCTAGGCCAGATCATATAGGAGGGAGAGAGCTACCTTGCCCTCTCCTACCTCCAGGAAACAGCTCAAGGAGCAATCGTGTAAGCACTTCGCCATAGTGATCATGCGGAGACGCCACAGAGCAGCAGTAGGGGTATTATCTCCTCGGAGAGCCCTGAAGCTGGGTAAGATTCGCTGGCGTGCATGTCTACGCCTCACCTCAAAGAAGTCTCGGACGAGCACGCCTCAACTCTAAATTAAGTCCCTTTAAATGCCATAAGTGTGTTTTCATATATACAGTATGTATAGGTTGGTTTGTCATGCATGAAAATGGTACAGATGGATAGATTGAATTTTTCTGATCATTTTTCATATATAACTTATTTCAATCTGAGCTACGGTTGAATTTCTATGAATTTTTGAAGTTTAAATCATTTTCTGGAATTTCCTGATTTAGAATAATTCCAGAAATCATTTATTGCGTCAGCTTGAGGTCAGCACTGCGTCAGCTGTCAACCTGGGTCAAACCTGACATGTGGGGGCCACACGTCAGTGTCATAGTTAGTTAACAGAGTTAATTAGTTGCGAAACTAATCCTGAACTAAAAATTAGCAGGGTCGGGCCCCACATGTCAATGTCACAGGGGGGGTTTAGTTAGCGGGGTTGACCCGGTTTGACCAGTGGTTAGTCGCCGGCGAGGCCGAACGTGGCGGAGTGCATCGGGTTCATCGATCCGGCGACCATCTGGGCGGCAGAGGCCACGGGCGAGGAGCCAGGGCTCGTTTGCGTCGTCTGGAGCAAGCGGGAGAGTCCGGGGTGGCCAGAGCTCATCGGAAACGAGCTCGAGGCAGCGGCCGGAGTTCGGCCGGGTGCACGCGGGTGCTGCAGGGCACGGCAGGAGCTGCGGGCGGCGGCGTTGGCCTTCTGGGAGGCTGCTGAGCACGGTGGCAGGTGCAGGCACGGGCTGCGGTGGCTCTAGCCACGACGGCGAGGAGCTGTGGCAGTGATGGCTTCGGCCATGGTGGTATGCCTCTACTTGACTAGCTCGTTAATCAAAGATGGTTACGTTTCCTGACCATAGAGATGTGTTTTCATTTGATGAACAGGATCACATTGTTAGGAGAATGATGTGATGGACAAGACCCATCCATTAGCTTAGCATAATGATCGTTAAGTTTTATTGCTATTGCTTTCTTCATGACTTATACACATTGCTTTGACTATGAGAGTATGCAACTCCCGAATACTGGAGGAACACCTTGTGTGCTATCAAATGTCACAACATAACTGGGTGATTATAAAGATTCTCTACAGGTGTCTCCGAAGGTGCTTATTGGGTTGGCATAGATCGAGATTAGGATTTGTCACTCCGAGTATCGGAGAGGTATCTCTGGGCCCTCTCGGTAATGCACACCACAATAAGCCTTGCAAGCAATGTGACTAATGAGTTAGTTGCGGGATGATGCATTATGGAATGAGTAAAGAGACTTGCTGGTAATGAGATTAAACTTGGTATGAGGATACCAACGATCGAATCTCGGGCAAGTGACATACCGATGACAAAGGGAATTACGTATGTTGTCATTGCGGTTTGACCGATAAAGATCTTCGTAGAATATGTAGGAACCAATATGAGCACCTAGGTTCCGCTGTTGGTTATTGACCAGAGATGTGTCTCGGTCATGTCTACATAGTTCTCGAACCCATAGGGTCCGCACGCTTAACGTTCGATGATGATCTGGATTATGATTTATGTGTTTTGGTGACCCAAGATTGTTCGGAGTCCTGGATGAGATCACGGACATGACGAGGAGTCTCAAAATGGTCGAGAGGTAAAGATTGATATATTGGACGATTGTATTCGGACACCGGAACGGTTCCGAATCGTTTCAGGTGTTTTTCGAAGTACCGAGAGGTTACCGGAACCCCCCGGGAAAAGTAATGGGCCTACAAGAGTCATAGGGGAGTGGGGAGGCAGCCCATAAGGGGTGGCCGCGCCCCCTCCCATAGGGAGTCTGAATTGTACTAGGGGAGGGGGCGCGCTCCCCTTTCTTTCTCCTCTTCCCTCCCCCTCCATAAGAAAAATAGGAGGGTGAATAGCACTTGGAGTCCTATTCGGTTCCCCCATGGCGCGCCCCTCTAGGCCGGCGGCCTCCTCCCCTCCTCCTTTATATACGGGGCGAGGTTCACCCCATAGCACAATAGTTGTTCTCTTAGCCGTGTGCGGTGCCCCCCTCCATAGTTTACTCCTTCAGTCATAGCATCGTAGTGCTTAGGCGAAGCCCTGCGCGGATCACATCACCGTCCCCACACCGTCATGCTGACAAAACTCTCCCTCGACCCTCTACTGGATCAAGAGTTTGAGGGACGTCATCGAGCTGAATGTGTGCTAAACTCGGAGGTGCCATGCGTTCGGTACTAGATCAGTTGGATCATGAACATGTTTGACTACATCAACCGCGTTAACCTAACGCTTCCGCTTCCAGTCTATGAGGGTACATGGACACACTCTCCCCCTCTCATTGCTATGCATCTCCTAGATATATCTCGCATGATCGAGGAAACTTTTTGAAATTGCATGCTACATTCCCCAACAAATATGTCATCTACATATAATATCAGAAATGCTACAAAGCTCCCACTCACTTTCTTGTAAATACAGGCTTTACCGAATGTCTGTATAAAACCATATTCTTTGATCACCTCATCAAAGCGTATATTCCAACTCCGATATGATTGCACCAGTCCATAGATGGATCACTGGAGCTTGCACACTTTCTTAGCACCTTTAGGGTCGACAAAACCTTCTGGTTGCATCATATACAACTCTTCTTTAAGAAATCCATTAAGGAATGCAGTTTTGACGCCCATTTGCCAAATTTCATAATCATAAAATGCGGCAGTTGCTAACATGATTCGGACTGACTCAAGCATCGCTACGAGTGAGAAGGTCTCATCGTAGTCAACCCCTTGAACTTGTCGAAAATCTTTCATGACAAGTCGAGCTTTATAGATGCTGACATTAGTATTAGCGCCAGTCTTCTTCTTGAAGATCCATTTATTCTCAATGGCTTGTCGATCATCGGGCAAGTCCACCAAAGTCCACACTTTGGTCTCATACATGGATCCTATCTCAGATTTCATGGTCTCAAGCCATTTATCGGAATCTGGGCTCGTCATAGCTTATTCATAGTTTGTAGGTTCGCCATGGTCTAGTAACATGACTTTCAGGATAGGATTACTATACCACTCTGGTGTGGAACGTGCTCTGTTCGACCTACGAGGTCCAGTAGTAACTTGATCTAAAGTTTCATAATCATCATCATTAGCTTCCTCTCTAGTTGGTGTAGGCATCACGGGAATGGATTTCTCTGATGTGCGACTTTCCAAATTGAGAGAAGGTACTATTACCTCATAAAGTTCTACTTTCCTCCCACTTACTTCTTTCGAGAGAAACTCCTTCTCTAGAAAGGTTTCATTCTTGGAAACCAAGATCTTGCCTTCGGATCTGTCATAGAAGGTGTACCCAATTGTTTCCTTAGGGTATCCTATGAAGACGCACTTCTTCAATTTGGGTTCGAGCTTATCAGGATGAAGCCTTTTGACATAAGTGTCGCAACCCCAAACTTTAAGAAGCGATAACTTAGGTTTCTTGCCGAACCTCAGTTCATATGGTGTCGTCTCAACGAATTTAGACAGTGCCCTATTTAACGTGAATGCAGCTGTCTCTAATGCATAACCCCAAAACCAGAGGCGGAGGACGAATTTTTTTTAAGGTGTGGCAAAGTCTTAAGCAAAGAATTTTTTTGAGACAAAGCAAAAGATTCAATACACACTAACATTGCACATCACAAATGAAATATCAAATACAATGAAAATGTAGATATGTTTCAAAATAAAAACAACCTAAAACATACCAATAATGAAGCTTTCAATGGTGTCTAGAAGACCCAGGCAATGTGAAAGTGTAATCATGCCCATACATCAAGTTCTGATGTTATGACAATATAAATGTAGGGGACTAACTATGTTCGTCAAGTGAATCTCAGGTGTTAGTCCCCGGATCATCAAAGGTGTGTGGATCATGGACATACGGAGTTGTTTTTACTCAAGGAAGAAGTATCAAAAAGATTGCATATTTGTTTTTCTTGAGTATAGGATCCCGCACTATTAAGAGGGGATCAATAGGGTTAGTGAAGGACTTGCTCATGCCACAAAATTCCTGACCTCAAAGTCTTAGGGCCTCCCAAAATCCCTATGCTAAAAGTTCTGCATCTGCACAAGCTAGATGTCTGGGTCGCTTGCCGGATATCCGGCTCGCACACCGGATATCCGGGACCCTGCTGTCCAGAGTGCATCATATGGTGGTTTTTATGTCCGGATGTCCGGCCCTCCATGCTGGATGTCCGGGCTCTCCTTGCTCCCCAGATATTCGGGCTGCCCTAGCCGGATGTCCGACTTGAGCTATCAAGGGAGCGGTTCGGCTCTGTGAACTCGCCGGATGTTCGGCCATCTTGACGGATGTCCGGGTCTTCCTATCTCGCCGGATGTCCGGGCTTTGCCCGAGATGTCCAACCCCTCTGTTTTATCCTCTGTTGTCTGCTTCACTTCACTAGTGCTACGCTAGGACAGATGTCCGGCCCCTGTCCCGGATGTCTGGCCTACCCTGTCACTTGCACTACATCGGCCATATTTGCACCCACACTATATATATCCTCTTCCCCCTCGGGAGAGGGTTGACCATTCACTTTGAGCAAACCCTAGAATACATTTCACTCTCTCTCTCTCACTCTCCTACACCAAATCTTAGATCCCTAAGGGATTTGAGAGCATTTGAGAGAAGTTGTCCGCCCAAGTGATAGATCCACTCCTTCCCCTTCTTTGCACCAAAGGAATTTGTAATTTGAGAAAATCTTGAGCTTTTCCCCATCGTTCTTGTAACTCTTGGAGGTTGGAGATTCCTAGGCGGTAGGAGTATTTCGGAGAGGAATTGACCATTGTGATTACCCCCGGAAAGCTTGTGAGGGTTCGGAGACCACCCCAAGGTATACCACTAGTGGTTGAGAAACACCTTCGTGGTGTTGTCTCAAAGGGAGAATAGGGTGAGCCTTCGTGGCATTGGTGCGCCTTCATGGTAACATCCACCTCTCTATCAGTGATGTAGCTTCCCTCCAAGGAAGTGAACATTGGCATACATCCTCGTATGTCAGAGTTGCGGTTATCCATAACCCTAACTTCCTACTTGTGGTTACCTATCTATTAGTCCTTACTTATATCATATTGTACTTGCTTACTCACATATTTGTGTTACTTGTTTACTTTACTGAGCTCTTAGCATCATACATGCAATTGTTACGCTCACTTTCATATTCCGCATTATTGCCCAAAATTGCTAAGTAAATAATTAAAATTTGTAATTGTACCTATTCACCCCCCTCTAGGTCCAGCTCTATTCTTGTGGCTTAACCGCCCTAGAACGAGATGAACCCCGATGGGACTCCCCTTGTTGCAGATCCGAAGGGTAAGGGCGGGGCTTCTGCGGAAGTCAAGTCCTTTACTTCTGAGGATCTGGAACGGGCCCTTGCTAAGAAAAAGGAGGATCATGATGCTTCTCTTGAGGCCTTGGTCCAAATGAGATTAGCCACATTAACCATGATGCTTGCACCACTTTTGGGTGGTGCGGCCTCGAGGCCAACGGTGCCTACTCCTTCACTCGGCCAACAACCTCTAGCTAGTAATGATCACTCAAGTGTTCCTTGGCTTTATGCAAGACCTCAAATAGAGAAACAAAAGTATAACCCTCAAGGCAAACCTCCTATACTTGATGACTCTACCGATTTTGCTTTGTGGAGAGTTGCTATGCAGGATCATCTTCGATATGGAAATGATGAGATGTTGGAATCTTGGAGTATGGCTACAAAGTTGTTGACCCGAAGAATCTTACACCAATAGAAAAATATGACAAGAATCTCAATGACACAACAACAATATGCATAAGGAGAGGTATGACTGACAAGCAAAGGAGACCATACATACACATCACTGGTGCCATGGAATTGGGAGATAGCATTGTGAGGACCAAGACCGGTACCTCCACTCTCCGGCTTGCTCAATATGAAATTGCCATGGGTAAATTGCAAAACTTTTGTATGGAGAAATGTGAATCCCCCAAGCAGATCCTTGAGTGTCTCATGACTCTCACCGCCGACATTGAGTCTTGTGATTGTGACAAGACACAAGATGGATTCAACTTGACTAAGCAATTTCTCATGGACAAGTTACTTCATGCTCTTGCTCCGTATCACCACCAAATGGTGTGGGACATAAGGCAACACCATGGATTCAAGGAAATGACTCCAGATGACATCATATCCACTTTCCAACTATTTGAAGAGTCAAAGGAAAATTCTACAAAACGTCTTGCCATGCATGGTACCTCAACATCAAAAATCAATCTTGCATTGAAGGCCAAGCATGTATATGAAGAAGAGCAAAGTGAAGAAGAAGAAGAAGATGATGAGGATGAAGATGGTGATGAGATTGACTCCGATGAGAGCCCTTCATATGAAGACATTGCCCTCTTTGTCAAGAAGTTTAGCGCGGGAAAATTCAAGGGAAGATTCTAGAAGAAGAAAGTGAGAAAATGCTACAACTATGAATAAACCAACCACTTCTCCAACGATTGCCCTTATGAGAAGAGATAAGATAAACCAAGGTTTGCCAAGACCTTTCCCAAGAAGAAGTTGCCAAATCCTTTGAACTCCAAGCTCAAGAAGAGAGATGGGAAAGCAATGGTTGCTCATGGAGAATCCGATCCGGATGATGTTAGTGGTGTTGCCGGATTAGCTCAAGATTCTCAAAACACTTTGATGCTAGTCAACAAGAGTGGTGATGTTGTCACCTACAACTATATGAAAGACTACAAGGGCAACGCTCACAAGTGCCTAATGGCAAAGTCCATGCTAGAAGATGGAGATGACCAAAACTCTCCTGACAAGGTCAAGGTAACCCCATGATCAAACCCTCCTCTTTTCACTCCTTCTACTCCTAGTGATGAGTATCTTGATGCAGAGGATAGTTATGATGATGATGATATAGATGATCATATGCTTGCTAAACTAAATAAGTTCATGTGCTCCCTCAAAGGAAAGAAGCTCACTATGTTTCATATGCTTATGGACATGGTGAGTAAGCACACCATCACCATTAAGGAACACGAAACCCTCATCACCGAGGAAAAGGAAAAATATGAAATCCTTGAGAGGAAAGTCCAATATGAGGAAGCACGAAATGATGAACTATGCTTGAAAATTGGTGCAAACATTGATGTTCATGCTAAAGAACTTGCCTCCATGAAAAAGGCTAAGGACTCTTGCAAGGAGTTGATGAATGACAAAAGTAAGCTTGTGAAGTCTCATGCTTCTCTCTCTAAGGATTGTGAGCTTCTATCCGTGTCCCTCAAGGCTAAGGAAGAAGAGCTCACTCTTCTTACAAAGAGTTTTGAGACGCTCAAGCTTACTTATCTTTAAACTCTAGCCAAGGCTTACTCTTCTCCTATTATCAATGTTGATGCTTGTATTGCTAACTCTAGTGGTGACCTAGCATCTATTCTTGAGGAGAATTGCTTTCTCAAGGCTCAACTCGAGAAAGGTCTCATGACATGTGCTCAAGGACAAAAGAACCTTAATGAGGTACTGAGCCAACATAATGAGGTGTTTTCTAAAGAGGGGCTCGTGTTTGACCCAAGCACAAGCAAGAAGAAGACTTCTTCTGAAAAGTGCACCACTCCTCTAAAAGAAACATTTGTACGAGAAGGGCATAAGGAGAAAGGTAAGGTTGTGAGTGGGAAGGCTAGAAGGGGCATGCCCACTCTCAACAAGCCAAAAGAGTTCATGCCTCCATCCTATGTACTTCGTAAAACCAAGGATGGAGAAGTTTATGCAAAATTTGTTTGTCCTCGAAATGCATTGCGGGTTTATGCTATTTGGGTCCCTAAGACCCTTGTTACTAACTTGAGAGGTCCAATTGCAAAATGGGTGCCTCTAACCAAGTAATAATTGTGTGTAGGTTGCTTTCTCCGGTGGAGTAAAATGGGTGATCGATAGTGTATGTACCAATCATATGACCGGAGACAGCAAATTGCTCTATGATTTCATGGAAGTTATTCAACCATTTATGAGCATTATGTTTGGTGGAGGATCAAAAGTACATGTAATCGGGTTGGGCAAGGTGGCTATCACAAATGACATGTCTCTTGCAAATGTCATGCTTGTTCAATCCCTTAAATACCATTTGCTTTCTATTTACCAATTGGCTTCTGTTGGTCATGGTACACTGTTTGGACTAACGGATGTGGAAGTCTTTAAGAGAGATACTCTCGAAGTGGCCTTTGTTGGAGAGTTGGATGGCAACCTTTACATGGTTGATTTCTCGAAAGAGAGCACATTCCATGCAACTTGTCTAATGGCTAAGGCCAACAAGGGGTGGCTATGGCATCGCTGGCTAGCCCATGTTGGCATGAGAAATCTTCAAGATCTCTTAAAGGGTTATCACATCCTTGGACTAACCAATGTCACTTTTAAGAGAGATCGTGTGTGTAGTGCATGCATAGATGGGAAGCAACATCAATATAAGCACCCACCCAAGAATATCGTGTCCATTTCAAGGCCTTTGGAGGTCCTTCATGTGGATCTTCTTGCGCCTCCTTCATGGGATAGTCTTGGTGGGAAAAGTATGGACTTTTCATTGTTGATGATTACTCAAGATATACATGGGTGTTTTTCCTCAAGTCCAAGGATGAGACAAAGATCACCTTCATTGATTTTGCCAAGCAAGCAGAACACAAGTTTGACAAAGAAATCTTGACAATAAGAAGTGATAATGGCTCTGAGTTCAAGAGCTACACCTTGGAAGGATTTCTTAGTGACGAAGGGATTGAGCATCAATATTCCGCACCATACACACCTCAACAAAATGGATTTGCCGAAAGGAAGAATCGTACATTTGTGGAGATGGCAAGGTCCATGTTGGATGAATACAAGTCACCACATAGTTTTTGGGACGAGGCTGTCAACACCGCATGCCATGCATCAAACCGGCACTTCCTCCGCACAATATTGGAAAAGACTCCATATGAGCTCCTAATTGGGAACAAGCCAAATGTCAAGTACTTTCGTGTATTTGGGTGCAAATGTTTCATCCTCAACAAAAGAGAACGGTTAGGAAAATTTCAGTCCAAAAAACCGAGGGCATATTTGTTGCCTATGGATCAAACTCTCACACCTATAGAGTCTACAACAAATTTAGTGGATGTGTTGTAGAAACTTGTGACGTGGTTTTTGATGAATTTAATGGCTCCCATGGGGAGCAAGTGGATCTAAGTGATGTAGGTGAAGAAGATTCATCTCAAGATATTTTGACCATGGGTGTTGGTGCTCTCCTTCCCACGGAACAAGAACCTCATGATGATGAAGAAGAAGATGGAAGTTTTACACATCATCAAATCACCTCAACACCCATACCACCACAAGCTCCTATTTATCAACCGATGCCCATAGTTCAAGTACAAGAAGATGATCAAGTCCCTCATCATAATCATTTTCAAGAACAAGATCATCACCAAGAGCAAGAACAAGAAAGTGCAATCATGGATGATGAACCTCAACAAATGCAATATGAAGAAGAAGATATTCCACCACAAATTAATGATCCATATGTTGAGGATGCGGATGATGGACATGAAGTTGAACCTCGTGAAACCCTAACCTCCATCATGTCCTGAGTGGCTGGTCGTGTTGATATTGATAAAATTCTTACCGGCATATCGGAAGGTAGAGTCACTCATAAACAATTGACAAACTTTTGTGCTCACTTCTTGTTTGTTTCTAGTGTTGAGCCACTCAAGGTACAAGATGCATTGATGGGCAACGATTGGCTTGTTGCTATGCAAGAAGAGTTGAATAGTTTTGAGCGCACCCAAGTGTGGTCATTAGAAGAGACCAACTACAGAACACAATGTCATTGGAACAAAATGGATTTTCAAGAACAAGAAAGATGAGAATGGTATAATCATTCTCAACAAGGCAAGGTTAGTGGCACAAGGGTACTCACAAGTTGAAGGTTTGGACTTTGGTGAGACCTTTGCTCCCATTGCCCGTCTTAAATCCATTCGTATCTTACTTGCCTATGGTGCTTTCAATGGTTTTACATTACATCAAATGGATGTGAAGAGTGCTTTCCTTAACGGTACTCTACAAAAATAAGTATGTATCACAATCACCCGGGTTCATTGATCCTGATCACAAAGACTATGTGTATAAACTTCACAAGGCGATGTATGGACTCAAACAAGCACCTCGTGCTTGGTATGATCATCTTAAGAAGTTTCTACTCGATGATGGTTTTGTGAGAGGGGTGATCGATCCCACTATTTTTACTAAGAGGGACAAGGGTGATTTGATCCTATGCCAAATATATGTAGACGACGTCATTTTTGGTTCTCCTAACATTCATTTGTGCAAGAAGTTTGCGGCCTCCATGACCAAGAATTTTGAAATGTCACTCAATGCGGACTTGAAGTTCTTTCTCGGATTCCAAATTCAACAATTTCAAGAAGGATTTTTCTTGTCTCAAGCAAAATACCTCAAGGATATTCTAGAGAAGTTTGGCATGTCTAATGCTAGTCCATGTAAGACACCCATGCCAACAAAAAATGTACTCACTGAATACACAAATGGTATCCCTTTTGACCCATCTATTTACTTCTCTATGATTGGTTCATTGCTTTATCTTTGTGCATCTAGAACAGACATCATGTTCAGTGTATGCATGTGTGCTAGATTTCAAGCTTCCCCTAGGGAAAGTCATCATAAGGCGGTTAAGCATATTCTTAGATACCTTGTTCACACCCCAATGTTGGGTTTATGGTACCCCAAGGATGCTAAGTTTGATCTCATTGGGTACACAGATGTGGATTGGGCTGGAGACACAGTGGATCGTAAGTCCACCTGTAGTGCATGTCAATTTCTTGGATGCTCCTTGGTAAGTTGGTCCTCGAAGAAACAAAATTGTGTTGCCCTCTCCACTGTCAAAGCCGAATACATTGCAACCACCAGTTGTGCAACTCAATTACTATGGATGAGGCAAACTTTGAAGGATTACAATATCACCTATAGACATGTGTCTCTTCTATGTGATAATGAAAGTGCCATTAATATTGTTGAGAATCCAAAAGATCATACCCGCACCAAGCACATTGGTATTAGGTATCATTTCTTGAGAGATCATGTGGAAAAGGGAGACAATGATATTGCTCATGTTGGTACAGATATGCAACTTGCAGACATTTTCACCAAGCCATTGGATGAAGCAAGGTTTTGCCAACTTAGGCATGAACTTGGTATCTTGGATCTTGACAACATTATGTGAAATCTAGTACCCATCCATGCATGTACTTAATGTCTTGTCTTGATGTAGGCATATAGTTAGGGGGAGACATTCAACTCATGGGTACTTTCACCCTACATAATGCATAAATAGAACAAACACTCTCAAAGTTATCATGTTTTTCGAACTATGGTGCTTTAAATGATGGAGTCATGACTATGTACCCAAAGTCAAAATCTTTGCGGTACTATGTCCCATATGCTCAAACATGGTGACTTCGGTCACCGCTCGTGCATAGCTTATATGAACCTTTCTTCCCTTAGTGTTGGTGGGTTATTTTGCGCATTTTAGTATGGCCATAAATTAGTTAGTTCTTCATCTCTACCATCTCTAAATCTCCTAGGTGGAGTCTATATGTCCCTTATAATATCTTCTCCCAGTTGGTATCTCTGTCCAGTGGCCAGACATGCGGCTTCATAGCTAGACATCCGGGCCCTGGCATTTCTCTGCTGCTCCAACTCTTTGGGCGCCTCCAGTGGCCGGACATCCGGGCCCTGAAATTCTGTTCTCTAACCACCTGTCGCCGGATATCTGGGCCTTGCCCCGGATGTCCGGCCCGTACGCTCACAGACACATAAAACAGGGGGGCGTGGGATTTGGGGGCAGTTCCCCTTCTTCTTCCACTCTTGCTCCCCCACCTGTCTCTAGTCTCCGCCGCCATCGGGCTATGCTCTGGCATGCCCCGGCCATCTCCTCCATCCTCCAGCCCCGATCTCCTGCCCACACCCTCATCTCCTCCTGACCTATGCTTCCACCCAATCCAATTCCTGGGTTGCGGTGTGAATCACTCGGGAAGGGCCGGTTCGGGTGTTGACTCGTGGGTCGGCCACCGGAGTTCCTCATGGCGCGTACCAAGCAATGTGGTCCTCCTCCTTCATCCCAGGGTATGGTTGTCATCTATGCTTGCCTACTTCTTCGATTGGTTCAACTATTCTAGGTTCACGGTAAAATCTCATGATTATCTTGATATTTATGCCCCTCCATAGTTTTGATGTCACTTGCCTAGCCCAGATTCCATCTCTATGTACTCGGCTAAACAATTAAACCATGGGCATGTCGATGTTTTGATCTACCACTAGGACTTGTTCTATGGTCATGTTCAAAAATATCCACATCTCCATAGATTAATTGCTTTATCCTTGTTCATAATTTTTTTGGGGCTACTTCTCATCGTATCCCTATCATGTGTCCATTTCAGTCGCTCGCCGGCAAGGTTCTACTGACTCCAAGGAGCATGTCCGGCCTAAGAAGAAGAAGACCACCACTGGATCCAAGAAGTTGCGTCAGGCTCGATCACCGAGTCTGTCGGCCTCTGATCCAGATGATGAGGATTATGTTGGGGAGGAAGAGGAAGACATTTCCCCTAGGAGCTCCTTTGGATAGTTAAAACCGGGCACCCGAAGGGTACCCATGCCTCAGGTCCAGGGCTCTGCGATGCCCATTGTCCGTGGTCGGCACATATCCATGGAGATCCCTTTCAACGAGGATCGCGCCACTAACGATTTCACAACCGTGGGGGCTGGTCCATGTCTTGAGTTTCGATGGGATATCAACCAGTATGAGATGGTGGTTGATGCCGAGGATCCTCGGTTTCATACTCGCATGCAGCAGGATCTCTACTCTAGCTTCGTCCTCGGTCGTGGACTTGCTCCTCACAAATACTTGGATCTTCAATTCTTGCGTGATCATACTGCCATGTTTCCTGGCAACCCGGTCAAGATCAGTGATGACATGACTCTTGGTCCAGCAATGACCTTCAAGTGTGATTGAAATGAAGCTGCCATCCTTCAGTTCTATGCCACCTGCTTCTTTGGCCCCAACACACTCTCACCTGGATGACCGACGATACTATGCTAAGCGTCACCTATGACCGTTTTCTTCAGATTTTGGGCTTCTCTGGTTTTGGTCATCAAATCCAGAGTATGGATCCTCTGCATAGGCCCAAAGGGATTGATGATTGCATGCCTCTTGTTAAGCCTATCACCCAGCTCACTTCGGAGGAGCGTGTGTATCCAACCAATGAGGTATCCATCTTCAAGTCTCCCTACTACATTCTCTATCAGTGTGTGCTTCGCACTCTCTATCCTAACAAGGGAGATCGCTCAAGGGCTCGCAACTACTGCATTGACTTGATGGTTCATATGCATGACGAGCCTACCAAGCCTCTTGACACAGCCCATTACATTTGGCATGAGATCTGTGTCTCTAGCTTTCTACAGACGCGCCAATTCCCTCATGCTCCATTCATTCAGGCGCTGATCGATCACACTGCTCCCTTTGAGGTTGCAAAGATTGTTGTGCATTCCATTTGGAAACCTCCTACTCATATGCGCATGGCAGCTCCTGCACCATTTGTTGCACCATGTCAGCCTAGGAAGTCTGCTGGCGGGTCTCAGCCCACGGGTTCCTCCATGCCTTCCTCCTCGATCGCACCTCGTGGATGTCTTGCCTCGTTCTTGGGCAAGGCTCAGTCTGCTATCATGAAGGCTATCACTTTTAACTTTCAGCAAAACCATGATGTTCAGAAGCGCCTCATCATCTCCAAGAACCAGCTCGAGCAGCGCCTTCGCGACCGTGGGAGTCCCATGAGCGATGATGATCGTATTCCCGTGACACCATCCTCTTCCACCTTCGGGTTCCCATCTCGTGACGAGTATGCTAAGTTCTTTGAGGGGATCGTTGTTGATGATGACATCCGCCAAGAGTGTTTTCAAAGTTGTTATTCTAGTTATCTTCACCCCCTTTTTGCATGTTCCTATCAAAGTGGAAGAAGTAGTATCTTTGTTGGCTAAAGTGTCGTGCTATATGTTGCTATTCATGTTTGCTATTATTCAAACTCTCTATGTATGCTACATACGGTACTTAATCGAATGAGACTATGTTGTTATCCTTGTGGCTATGAGTTGTTGTTTCTATGGGTTGTTGGTGTGTTTTGTTTCATGTGTGCTTGTCCTACTTTCCTATCTTTTGAGCTACATATGCTACCATGAGAATTTGTGCAGTACATTCTAACATAATCATCTTATGCACACAATGAGGGGGAGCTAAAGCAAATAGGAACATATATTGTATTATGCTCTCATGAATTACAATGCTAAATCTATTTATTTTATATATGATACTACATGTACGATTGTCATCAACGAACAAAAAGGGGGAGATTGAAAGTGCAATCATGCCCATACATCAATTTTGATGTTGATGACAATATACATGTAGGGGACTAACTATGTTCGTCAAGTGAATCTCAGGTGTTAGTCCCCGGATCATCAAAGGTGTGTGGATCATGGACATACGGAGTTGTTTTCACTCAAGGAAGAAGTATAAAAAAGATTGCATATTTGTTTTTCTTGAGTATAGGATCCCACACTATTTAGAGGGGATCGATAGGGTTAGTGAAGGACTTGCTCACGCCACAAGATTCCTAACCTCCAAGTCTTAGGGTCTCCCAAAATCCTTGTGCTAAAAGTTCTGCCTCTACACAAGCCGGATGTTCGGGCAGCCTGCTGGATGTCCGGGTCGCTTGCTGGATATCCGGCCCGCACGCCGGATATCCGGGATCCTGCTGTCCAGAGTGCATCATATGGTGGTTTTGATGTCCGGTGTCCGGAATTCCATGTTGGATGCCCGGACTCTGGTTGCTCCCCTGATATCCGGGCTGCCCAAGCGGGATGTCCGGCTTCAGCTATCCAGGGAGCGGTTTGGCTCTTTGAACTTGCCGGATGTCCGGGTCTTCTTGTCTCGCCGGATGTCCGGGCTTTGTTACGGTGGGCCACATCATTTGGGTTCCAATTAATATTATTTTGACCAACCCAATTGAGGCCCGCTTTGACTACACATGTTTGTTCGTTTGTATGGCGTCCAAGAAATGTTTGGGCGTGTGGGCCCCCATTTCAATGATATAGCATATTCAAGAATTATCCTACTATATACTATCTCCTCTAAAAAGCATACACTATACAATAAAAAGACTAAGGCATAGAAACTTACAATAATCCTACACCGTACAATAAAAAATTTACAACCGAATATACCCACTAGGCATTATAGTTCCACACCAGTGATAATAAAGCGTACACAAACAACAAATTACATACACTGGACAAATAAAGCTCATACATCATGGATATACATCAACAGAACTTACCATTTGAACTATAATCTCTTCAGAAAATAGGATTGGTCGGATTTAGATAGCACAAATTTAAGTCTGCAAAATCTCCAATTCCTTCGTGGTTACCTCAGTGTCTTGTTTCATTTTTTGACTCCTGCATCAAATACCTGCATGTCCAGTCTCAACTTGTTGATTGTACATTGAGAATCATGTACACGTTGTTTTTCCACCACTAGTTGATGCTCGAGAACATCAGCACATTCCAATTCCAATCCATAATCATTAGGTAACGGCCATGCCGCACTGCTCGCAGATCTTTGTGTTGATGTCACTTCATCCTGAAATGTTTTTGTAATTACACATGACTAGGGCAAAAATATAGTTACAACAGTGAAGCGAGCAAGGCAGACTATTTTGTACATGGCAAAACAGGACTAACAATAATGTTACACGTCATGAAGCATAAGCAGGTGATATTTTAAAAATTATAAAAATGGTAGTCTGTGCAGCCTGCATACAGAAATCTCTCTTAGCTCACCTGAGGAGCATGATGTTGGGGCCAAATCCAAAACACAGACAGGTTACACATTTAGACAACACGTTGCGTATTTGTGTTACTCGTTTACTTTGCTTAGCTCTTAGCATCATACTTGCAATTGTTAGGCTCACTTTCATATTCCGCATTATTGCCTAAATTCCTAAGTAAATAATTAAAATTTGTAATTGTACCTATTCACCCCCTCTAGGTCCATCTCGATCCTTTCACAATGGCAGTTACCTACCCTCCTGCAATTCACAATTTCACACCAATAAAGTATCACTACATTCCATTGCTTCCAAGATGTCAAAAAATGATATCCAAATGATTTATAATTAATAAAATATGCATGCATCTAATCTAAATAATTATAGCCCATATAATACCAAATACGATTTCCATTTGCAATAGAAGAGATAAACCATTGCAATTAGAACTACTGATTGCTACAGATTACAAGGTATTGAAAAATGCTACAAAATTCATAAAATATACCTCTCCCCATTCACTCCAAAAAAGACACTTCCGTGATGTTACGTGTTTGTCACAGTAGGTCACGTTTTCTGTCATGCATGTACATCCATGACAATTTTATGACATAATCAAGATAGTCATACATGTGCTGTCGTAGAAGTGTTCCATGACATTAACAAAATTATCATCACGGAAGTGTTGACTTCCATGAAGATAAATGCCGCATCATGGAAGTGCTTTCGTCAAGGGTGACCGACACGTGGCATCCACCGTAACGGGTCGCCGTTAACCTATCAAGTCCGGTTTTGTATCCGATAACCCGCTAATAGCCCGGACCAATGAGGATTTTCCACGTGTAAAATTCTCATTGGCTGGAGGAAACACGTCTTGGCTCACCGTTGGGACAGATGCCATCCATTCACTGGATAGGAGGTTCCTATGATATGTTGACACGTGGACTGGCCCAAGAGTGGCCCATTAAGGTTAAAAGGCAGGGTCTGTCAAAATAAGTAGGCCAACCCATTAGAGGCCTACTTGAGCCAGGCCCATTTACAAGCACAACCCAAACAAGTTACACAGAATTGGGCCATCAAAGGCCCATTCTACATTTGACAATTTCCAACCCATCGTCAGTTTTAGCCCGTTAACGGCCCGCTACATCTTTGGGCCCAATTGCGGCCCGAGATTCTTTTGTCCTGTTAGCGGCCCATCATCAGTTCCAACCCGTTAATGGCCCGGAACGTCTTTCGGCCTTTTCTCGGCCCATTCAGCAGTTGGACCAATTCTAGCCCGCCATGACATTAGGTCTGTAAACGGCCCATTCGGTAAATGGGCCAACTCCGAGCTCATTTTTTCTCTCGGCTTGCTAATGGCCCGCACAATAGTTGGGCCTTTGACTTTAGGTCCATTAGGGGCCCATGTTCCGCAAGGCATTATTCCAGCCCAGCGTGACTTTCGGCCTGTTAAAAGCCTAGTTTGCAAATTGGGCCTTCTCTGCCCCATAACACTTTCGGCCTCTTACTGGCCCGTAAAGTAAAAGGGCCGAGACAAAATTGACATATATTTCGGCCTGCTAGAGGCTCGTGGGCCATTTACATGTATACGGCCCTATCGAGCTTTTGGCCAGTTAACAGCCTGCTAAGAGCCGTTATTACGGTGGGCCACATCATTTGGGATCCACTTAATATTATTTTGACCAACCCAATTAAGGCTCGCTTTGACTACACATGTTTGTTCATTTGTATGGCGTCCAAGAAATGTTTGGGCGTGTGGGCCCCCATTTCAACGATATAGCATATTCAAGAATTATACTATTGTATACTATCGCCTCTAAAAAACATACACTATACAATAAAAAGTCTAAGGCATAGAAATGTACAATAATCCATAAAGAAATTACAGTCGAATATACCCACTGGGCATTATAGTTCGGCACCAGTGATAATAAAGCGTACACAAACAGCAAATTACATACACTAGACAAATAAAGCTCATGCATCATGGATACGCATCAACAGAGCTTACCATTTGAACTATAATCTCTTTAGAAAATAGGATTGGTAAGATTTAGATAGCACAAATTTCAGTCTGCAAAATGTCCAATTCCTTCGTGGTTACGTCAATGTCTTGTTTCATTTTTTTGACTCCTGCATCTAATACTTGCATGTCCAGTCTCAACTTGTTGATTGTACATTGAGAATCATGTACACGTTGTCTTGCCACCTCTAGTTGATGCTCGAGAACATCAGCACATTCTAATTCCAATCCATAATCATTTGGTAATGGCCATGACGCACTGCTCGCAGATCTTTGTGTTGATGTCACTTCATCCTGAAATGTTTCTGTAAGTAAACATGACTAGGGCAAAAATATTGTTACACCAGTCAAGCGAGAAAGACACACTATTTTGTACATGGCAAAACAGGACTAACAATAATGTTACACGTCATGAAGCATAAGTAGGTGATATTTTAAAAATTATAAAAATGGTAGTCTATGCAGCCTGCATATAGAAATCTCTCTTAGCTCACCAAAGGAGCATGATGTTGGGGCCAAATCCAAAACAGAGACATGTTACAAATTTAGACAGCACGTTGCGTATTTATGTTACTCGTTTACTTTCCTTAGCTCTTAGCATCATACTTGCAATTGTTAGGCTCACTTTCATATTCCGCATTATTGCCTAAAATTGCTAAGTAAATAATTAAAATTTGTAATTGTACCTATTCACCCCCCCCCTCTAGGTCCATCTCGATCCTTTCACAATGGCAGTGCCCTACACTCCTGCAATTCACAAATTCACACCATTAAAGTATCACTACATTCCATTGCTTCCAAGATGTCAAAAAATGATATCCAAATGATTTAAAATTAATAAAATATACATTAATATAATCTAAATAATTGTAGCCAATATCGAACAAAAATGATTTCCATTTGCAATAGAAGAGATAAACCATTGCAATTAGAACTACTGATTGCTACAGATTACAAGGTATCAAAAAATGCTACAAAATTCAAAAAATATTCCTCTCCCCATTCACTACAAAAGAAGACACTTCCGTGATGTTACGTGTTTGTCACAGCAGGTCATGTTTTCTGTCATGCATGTACATCCATGGCAATTTTATGACAGAATCAAGATAGTCATACATGTGCTGTCGTAGAAGTGTTCCATGACATTACCAAAATTATCATCACGGAAGTGTTCACTTCCATGACGATAAATGCCGCGTCATGGAAGTGCTTTCATCAAGGGTGACTGACACATGGCATCCACCGTAACGGGTCGACGTTAAGCTATGAGGTCTGGTTTTGGATCCGATAACCCGGTAACAGCCCGGACCAATGAGGATTTCCATGTGTAAAATTATCATTGGCCGGAGGAAACACGTGTTGGCTCACTGTTGGGACAGATTTCATCCATTCACTGGATAGGAGGCGTCTATGATATGTTGACACGTGGACCGACCCAACAGTGGACCATTCAGGTTAAAAGGCAAGGCCTATCAAAATAAGCGGGCCGGCCCATTAGCGGCCTACTTGAGTCAGGCCCATTTACAAGCACAGCCCATACAAGTTACACAAAATCGGGCCATCAAAGGCCCATTCTACATTTGACAATTTCCAGCCCATTGTCAGTTTTAGCCCGTTAATGTCCTGCTACATCTTTGGGCCCAATTGTGGCCCGAGTGTGACATTAGGCCTGTAAACGGCCCATTCGGTAAATGGGCCAACTCCTAGCCCATTTTGTCTCTCAGCTTGCTAACGGCCCACACAACAGTTGGGCCTTTGACTTTAGGTCCATTAGGGGCCCACGTTCCATAGGGCATCATTCCAGCCCAGCATGACTTTCGGCCTATTAAAAGCCTAGTTTGCAAATTGGGCATCCTCTTCCCCATAACACTTTCGGCCTCTTACTGGCCCGTAAAGTGAAAGGGCCGAGACAAAATTGACATCTATTTCGGCCTGCTAGAGGCCCACATGCCATTTCCATGTTTACGGCCCTATCGAGCTTTTGGCCTGTTTACGGCCTGCTAAGAGCCGTTGTTATAGTGGGACACATCATTTGGGATCCACTTAATATTATTTTGACCAACCCAATTAAGGCCTGCTTTGACTACACATGTTTGCTTGTTTGTATGGCGTCCAAGAAATGTTTGGGTGTGTGGCCCCCGTTTCAACGATATAGCATATTCAAGAATTATCCTATTGTATACTATCCACTACTAGGGAAAACCTTATACACAAAATCTTAGCAGTAGCGCGGTTTAAAAACAAATGCTACTGCTAATTAGCAGTAGCGAGCTTGAGAAAACCGCGCTACTAATAACCTGATAGTAGTAGCATGGGTTTTTACCCCTCGCTACTACTAAGTTATTTCCACCGTGCCTCCCGGGACCAGCCGTAGTAGTAGCGCGGGTTGTAAAACCTACACTACTACTACATGGATAGCCATAGCGCAGGTTAGACACCCGCGCTACTACTAGTTTCCCACGCCAGCCACCCCCGCCGGATACACTCCCACCCGCAACCGTCCCACACCACTCAACCCATGTCTGTCTAAAAAAATCCACCAATGCCCGATACAGATCCCCTTCGCCTCCATCCCCCGCTGCGTGCGCCACGCCGGCGGCCGTGTGGCTGCCGCTCCCCGTCTCGCGCCGTTGCCCTCCCCTCCACCCCCAGTCCAGCGAGCTCACCGACGAATCTCGTATCCATCATATCGCCATCGCCGGCCGCATCCCATCCCAGCCCACCTACCCGCCGATGGCCTTCTCCTTGGTCCCATGGCCATTCCGCCGCCGAGCCGGCAGCAGCAGCAGCGGCAGAACCAGCCCAAGCAAACCCTCCGCCGTGGAGGGGAAGGAGGAGGACGCGGAGGAGCTCGGCGTCACGCCGCAGCTCCTTGACTTCCTCCGGACACTCTCCCTAGACGCCTTCAAGTCCTTCCCCTCCAGCTCCACCAAGGCACCCCCTCCTTCCTCCCTTCTCGATTCCGCTCCCCTGCTAGTTCCCTCTCGATTAGTGGTGGTGCTATGCTTTGTCGCAGGAGGATCCGCGGAGTAGGCGGCCAAACTCTCAGACTGGCAGCAGCGGCACGCCGTCTTCGTGCTCGCCAGAGCCAAGGTAGGTCTCCCACGGATCTCGTCCTCCGCTTTTCCCAAGACAGAGATGGCTCTCAGGTCTCAAATTGTAATTTGTGATCCCTGCAGGAACTCGCTAAGGTCCGCTATGATCTGTGCCCACGCCACATGAAGGACAAGCAATTCTGGACATACATCTTGTCGTAAGCTCTTGCCTCGTTAGCTTTCGCCCATGTGTGAGTGCATTGTTCCAGTCCAAGTGCTCAATTAGCTTCATGCTGGTCTTGATTTTGTGAATCTTCAGTTAGGAATTCTAGTCCATGGTGCTCCTTAATACCCAGCAATCTATATTTGTACCTAAACATCATTGTCCCAGTTGCGTGTGTACCGTTGTGCTGTTTTGTATATATAGTAAACATCCAACAAAAGGTATTGGCATCTAAAGATGAGAAATTATGTCAAATGTGAGTACCTGTTTTTGTAAAAGCTCAGCAAAAAGGGGACATCATCATGTAAAGTGTGGTCTCTGTTTGCTGAACAACTATCCATGAGGTGTAATATAAGTAAGGTGCTGGTCCTAATATAAGTAATAACAAACCATGGCTAGTGATAATTCCTCTGTTGTTCGATCCTTTATATATGCAAAAAATACACACATGTCTATTCCAGATATGGCCAAAGTTGTAAACACTAGATAATCCATCAAGTGGGCTTTTGATGCCATCCTGCAGCACGCGTTGTTGGTTTGACTCTAGCCAATTTCATTTTCAGGTAGGTTGGTGGGTGGGATATGCTAATGACACCGATGACTCAATCCGTAGGATTGTGCGGATAAACCCTGGTGTCGGGAGATACGTCGCCAAGAGCTACAGCCCAAGGTCCGGTTTCTCCGTTCTCTTAAGTTCGGTTGATGCAAAATTGAACATGCAATTTTTTAGCCTAATTTATAACAAGTGAGGAGTAGTGAATTCTATAGTCCATTAGCTACGGTTGATCGGCAACTGCATAAGCTTCTATTTCTACTTCTGAATTTTGAATGATTGTATGAGAAAATGAGTGCTACAAATGTATAGTTTTGTTGGTTTAGGAAAACACCTCATAATACTCAAAAGTACAGTTTTGTAGAAACCATAGTATTCTGATTGAGCTAGTAAGATTTAGTTTATGTAAGTTTAGTAGATGAACTAGTAGGATCCTTCTGCTGAACTACTACTAGTAGGACGGCTTGCGATTAGATTAGTCTAGTCTATGCAGCAGGTGCACGCTCTGAGCTCGCTCGCAAGGTGTTTGCAACAATGCCTCTAGGAATGTTAAAATGTCAATTTGTTCAATCAATGTAGAATTCTGTGTTCCATAGGATACAAAGGAGCCTATGGACCTTAAACTTTGCTCATTAAATTGAAAAGAAAACATTGTACTATTCGTACACAAACAAAACATCTATGGGTGGGGATGTTGGCATTGCGCAATTAAATTGAAAAAGAAAATGCTCTGATAGTAAGGTGAATGTGCACCGATAAAGCATGGGAGTTTTTCTTGTGTTACTAGTGTCCGGCCAGAATTAGTAAGGTGTGATCAACGTGGCCATATAATTAGATTTGGAAAAATACTAACTTGTTATTTCCTTTGCATTTTTTACTGTAAAAAGTCATGGCTCACCTATTAACCGGCGGCCGTAGAAGGACTAATCACCTAACTGAAACACTAATAATCAGAAGATAGATTGAACTTCGTTTAATGGATATACAACATATTGAATTATTTTCTATTTGGTCTAATTGATATAATCATGTCTAATAGAGTTCACAATCTTTACTTTTAAGATCTGTAGCTAGATGTTAGAACTGTTGATATGCAAATAATTAACTAACTGCATGTCGTACTTGAATTACAGGTTTTTTGGTTTCGTCACTCCTTTGTTACATGGAAGAAGACTTCATGGTTAGCATTATTTATTATAACACATTCATATAAGATTTTCTTGCCACTGTAAGTAGGAAGTTAATTTTTTTAGTCTGTTTTGTTCTACGGGGATTTTGGTCTATTTTTCTAATAGTATATATGATCATTCAGTCACAGTTCCAATATTTTAGAACTAAAGCTCCCCCTAATTAAAATGCAGAAACGTGTTTTCTTTCATTATGTTTCAGTCACTGTCTTAGAAACACTAGAAAATATCTCTTGACAAACTTCTTCATGGAACTAATATTTTTATGCTAATGACAAATTGGATTTATAATCTTTAACCTCGAATCTTTATAGGATTTTGGTTACTACCATATCTGCTCTTGCAGGTCTACTAGAGTATCCACTTCTGAGGTTGATTTTCAAAATGTGTATATCTAATATTTCTTACTGCAGCTTTAAGCTTCACTGTCATCTAACTTTGTCTAGTTAATATACTTACTCGGCAACATGGAAAGTTTCCACATTTGTTCTAGCTGTCTCTATGGCTTAGCGAGTTAGCATACATGTTGTAATAAGGTTTCACATTTGCTTCTCTGACAAGGTCTGTTTTTATTCATAGGTAGAAGATAGCGACAGAGTGCTGCCGGATAATGAGATGTTGAAGCGGCAGATTGAATCCATGACACCGAAGTGCAATTGCGGCAGATTATCTCTATCTTTTCTTTTTATTTTTCTTATTATTGAGTGAGAATAGAATGAGGAACTGTGTGATAGTACATATAACAACTATAGTAAAAAGAAACTTATGTTTGCAATTGTTAATGACATAGATACTTGCATGTTCTTTGAAGTGGTCATTTGTGAGTTGCAATGCATAATGAGGTTTTTTGGCTAATTTATTTTCTTCGGTTTCCGGTTAACCATGAAATAGGAGCCCAGCAGTGCTAACTATTGTTGTGTTTACTGGGAACTGTATGCATCAAAAGGGAATTGGTGGATTTTATTTTTTAAAATTATAAATTAGTTCGTAGTGGTGTGGGAAAAGACTGCGCGCTACTAGTATTTAGGATACTAGTAGCGTTGGTAGTATGGACACGCTGCTACTATTTTGTTAGTAGTGGCGCGGGTACTAAATAGCAGTAGCGTGGGTGGCACACGCTACTACTAACTTTGTTAGTAGTGGCGCGGCTTCAACCCACGCTATTACTAACTATTAGCTATAGCGCCTTATTGGTAGCGCGGGTACCCGCGCTGCTGATAGGCCTAAAACCCGCGCTACTGCTAGGCTTTTCCCTAGTAGTGATCGCCTCTAAAAAACATACACTTTACAATAAAAATACTAACGCATAGAAACGTACAATAATCCTACACTATACAATAAAGAAATTCCAGCCGAATATACCCAATGGGCATTATAGTTCGGCACAAGTGATAATAAAGCATACACAAACAACAAATTACATACACTGGACAAATAAAGCTCATACATCATGGGTACGCATCAACAGAACTTAGCATTTGAACTATAATTTCTTCAGAAAATAGGATTAGTCAGATATAGATAGCACAAATTTCAGTCTGCAAAATCACCAATTCCTTCGTGGTTACCTCAGTGTCTTGTTTCATTTTTTGACTCGTGCATCTAATACCTGCATGTCCAGTCACAACTTGTTCATTGTACATTGAGAATCATGTATAGGTTGTCTTGCCACCTCTAGTTGATGCTCGAGAACATCAACACATTCCAATTCCAATCCATAATCATTCGGTAACGGCCATGCCGCACTACACGGAGATCTTTGTGTTGATGTCACTTCATCCTAAAATGTTTCTGTAAGTACACATGACTAGGGCAAAAATATAGTTACAACAGTGAAGCGAGCAAGACAGACTATTTTGTACATGGCAAAATAGGCCTAACAATAATGTTACACGTCATGAAGCATAAGCATGTGATATTTTAAAAATTATAAAAATGGTAGTCTGTGCAGCCTGCATACAGAAATCTCTCTTAGCTCACCATAGGAGCATGATGTTGGGGCCATATCCAAAACACAGCCATGTTACAAATTTAGACAGCATGTTGCGTATAAGTAAGCAAGCAGTTGGCCATTTTGTAGCTCAATCAAAGTCTTAGGGTGCATAATGGACATCAAAGAGATTCATACAAACCTACTACAACAAGCAAAGCTATGCAATCATTAGCCTAGTATAAACTAGATTGGGAGCCTCATGCAGTAATAGTTGGTTAATAGACTTCAAAGCTTCAGGCACACTTTGCCAGAGTAATTAAATGGTAAGGCCTTTAATTATGTCAACTAATAGTTATACAAGTACCCAACATCAGGAATCATTGTTTGGGCATCTCATTAACTGAGGAAAAATAAAGCAATTGAAAAGAACAAATTAACTACGCCTGAAACAAACAAGGAATTGAACTGTTAAGTTGGATATAGTGACTTACCTTAACTGGTTGAATAGGCTCAGCGCTGCTCCTACTTCTCTTGTAAGGCTCCTTCCTAACATCTTGTACTTGAAAATCCTCAATCTTATCTTCATTTCCCCCCTCTGCAAGGTGACACAAACTAGTTACTCGTCTCCTTGGAAGTTAAATATGCATCCTTTTCAGTCTGTGAACAACACAAAAGGATGAGATTATAAAAAAACACCACCACATAATGAAACATGAACATCTCTTGCACTTCCACACAATGGAATGAGCATTTACTATGTGTGCACTATGCAAAAACTAGGCATACCTTCGAACTGGATCTCCAGGTACTCTTGGAGAGCCTACTTTTGTGTACAACCAAACCTTTATGTCACATATGAGTTAGACAAGCCCCCACTACAGCAGCCCTTAGTGTTTAAATCATTGACAAGCTATGTTAAAGTGTTAGGTCAAGAACAACAAGTAATCAAAGCAAACAGTTCTGGTATGGCTGATGCAAACAAGCAATTGAACAGATGTATCAAGAAAAGAACCAAAAAAGGAGGCTTAAAGACCATCACTTGACTGACTAGATTTAAGGGGCATTTAAACATCATGTGCAACGTATGAACTAACATAAACATTGCATATTCCAAATTCTATAATGGAATGCACATGTATTAGGTTATGCCATGTATGATGATGCCTAAATGTACACTATAGCAGACAGGAGTGATTCATTATTGCACGAACAATTGAATTGCAGGTTAAGGGCCAGTTCTATTCTGCCTTTCAGAGCTTATTGTCAAAATAAGCCATAAAAGATGTAAAGACGTCATTTTTGAGTTATGGGCTTGGGCTTAACTTATTTCGCTTTGGAGGGGGATGTTTCAGGTAGAAGATCACTAAAAATTAAAGGGAAGGGGAATAGTGAAATGACTCTGTTGTCTGCCTATATTACACTCAAAATGGAATTGCCCTACCCACTTGCATCTCCTCTCCCCTTTCCCTCTACCTTGATCCCCTGCCTGCAGTGATAGGGTTCCTCTAGCGAGCGGTCGCCACTGGTCCCATCTGGCCTGGTCCTTGACAATGCTCTATCTAGCTAGGCTACATGGCCGGTAGGTAGGGCCAAATCTTCCCGGCTGCTCCTCCCTCTTGCGTCGCCCCTCATTCTCATGGTCTCCAGCAGATGCGCCACTGTGGTCCGTCCAACACACTACTCCGGCGGGTGCCGCACAACTATGGATGATGCCACACTGCAGCAGAAGGCACCTTATTCCCCCTCCCCTCCTCCCAGGCCGTGGCCTTGAGGTGCTGTTGAAGGATGAGCTCATCCAACACGGTGAGGTTCTCCTCTGATTTTTTTTGCCAAATCTTCATTCTGATCCACTATAAGATGAATTGATATGAGCTACTTCTGCTGCTGCTATATGATGCATTGCTATGAGCTGCTCATGCTGCTGCTAAATGATGAATTGCTATGAGCTTCTGCTGTTATATGATGAATTGCGATGAGGTTCTGCTGCTATATGATGAGTTGCTATAAGATGCTCCTGCTGCTGCTATATGATGAATTGCTATGAGCTGCTTCTGCTCCTACTATATGATGAATTGCTATGAGCTGCTCCTGCTGTTGCTATATGACGAATTGCTATGAGCTGCTGCTGGTATATGATGAATTGCACACTTTTGCTGCTGCTACTGTATGATGAGTTGCTATGAGCTGCTGCTGCTGCAATATGATGCTTTCAGGTGGTGCTGCTATATGATAATAACCAGCCACCTGTACCATCGAATTTCAATAAATAATTGTTCTTCATTTAAATGTGGTTCATGCGTTCTTCATTTAAATTAGGCAATGGGATCTCTATGGAAGACATTGACCAAAGTAGATTGTGCCAAGTAGATGGTATCTTTGTATTTGCATTTTGAACAAATAGTCATGGTCTGTTTTCCTATCATATTAATTACCGCAGTGGGTTCAATTTGTGATGTTTGCAAGTCAAATTAATTTTCATATGGGCAGAAAAATGACAAAATATAATGCAACCTAGACTTTTCACATACCAAAGATAAGCTGAAAAAGGAAGGCAATGAAAATAACTGGTTGGCTTATTACCTAGAGCTTATATTCACACGTGCTTATTTTCTTAGGATAACTAGTAATAACTGTCCCTAAGAAACTTGGCCAATAGAACTGACATACAAATAACATTTCACGATGATTGCAATGGAGGAGTGACCTACCATAGCAATCTGTATAGGCTCACCGCTGCCTCTGCTTTTTGTGATGTTCCATGAAATTGCCACATACATTTTGTACTTTTTCATTGTGTAACCCTATCTGCAAGTTGACACGGCTAATTTAAGACATCTCTACATGATAATACACTAGCACAAATGCTCGTGCATTGCACAGGGCAAAAAAAACATATAGAGTTCTCTTTGTTAATAAATCAGGCCATATTCGCATGCATTAAAACATTTATAATCCAGACTATGCCAGTTCAAAATGGACACCATGGGTGCCCAAAACTGTAGAGTAGAAAACCAGCATGATATGCACGTCTACCATCATGTACATCTGAATATAGCTCGTACTGTCTGCAGCCTAAATACAGTCGAATCTAGGTACAAAACCAAAGCAACTGAAAAATATCAAGGGAGTTAAATCACCAAATCTATTGACCAATTTCTGAAAAAGAATTATTAACATCGGTCCATTCTGGAGTAAGTTTATAAGTTGATGCTTTGCTAAAGGATGAAAAAAATAGTGCAGCTCACTGTTACATATCACTAACCATAAATGACATAGAGCAAGAATCTTGTTCATATTAACAGTGGTCATAAAATTGAATTTATATGTACTAATTTGTGGTCACTATAAGAGATGACTACACACCAGAAGAAAACAAAAAAGTATATGTAACTAAACCATATCATATTGACTACTATTTGTATGGTTCATCCATCCAATGTATGCCTGATGTGTAACAAAAAATATATTTGAATATAGTATATGCTCTAGTTTTCACCACTGGAACGCCATATAGGGATCACATTCATATGGTTTGAGGTGCAGGATTCTAGATATTGAATGCAAGCATCATGTCAAATATCAACCAGAGAATCATGTGTTCCAATGCAACAGTACTACTATAGTTTGTCCTATTGGTTCTAGTAGTTTATCATATATAGTTCTCACAAAACTAACTCGATAACTATGCACATCATTTTCAATACTGTTGACATGCAGGCAAAAAGAATCAAATATTCAGTTCTAGGTGCAAAAAGAATCAAATATTCAGTTCTAGGTGCAGATAAGTGTGATGTATTTTAGCCACCACGACAAAGCAAAGAGTTATTTGTTAAAATTTACTTACATATCAATATGTTGAGTGAGCGCTGCACCAAAGAGCACATATAATTAGTACAATACTGGAAGCTTTGGCTAAAAAGAAGGTTAACCTCTACTATCGGTCAGCTCTGCTGCACCAGAGAATTAAAACGTGGACATGATGAAATAAGGAACCATATAGGCGTATTACAAGCATGAGTGTGAAGCAAACATATCTTAGTTGTGGGCTCTAACCACTGAAAGGAACATGATAAGCGTATTTGAAAGAGATTAAATACTTGAAGCATCTATTTTTTTAACCTTGACATTTTAATTCTCAGCACAACCTCCAAACCTATTGTTGCAACATAAGATTTGTCTATGATCTCAACTATAACAATTCTCTGTTCTGTCACAAAATCTACAGGAAAACAACAACAATCAGTTGTGAGTAAGATGAGAGAATCATGTGATCTGCTAAGGGCATATGGGGTGAGAGAAGTACTAACAGAGTGGTAGGTAGATGAACTTCAGGCAGATGGTTTCTAGGAGAACTGCTGTAGGTGTGGATTCCTGAAGAAAAACAAATGGTCCATAACAATTCATGTGCAGCTGTGTAGTGATTCAGCGCTGGGAGATTAACTACCTGTAGATGAATCCACCATGAAGCTGGGATTTGGTAGAGGAGAGATGGGGCAGCAAGGTAGATGGAAGCAGGAAGGACATTAGTGGAAAATATATCAAGTTAGTGGAACCATAGTGTTACACCATGTTGTTCTACAACGTAAACAGCAACGAATTATCCAAAGGTTGAATAAAAATGGTCCAATGTTCAATATAAAAATCCAAAGAAGCTATTGCACCGAAAGTAAACATTTTAAGGTAGAATACTAAGCATAAACTGCAGGGCTAAGGTAGCATTATTTTTGGACACTGCATCTTATGAGTACTGCAAATTACTTCCAAAAAGTATCTCTGATCTAAATTGATATGCAGAGAAAGAGAAAAATATACCAACCGCCAATATAAGCTGGGACAGAACAAACTCATCCATATCATGAAGTCCAGTAACTACAATCATCCAAAGCAAAGTAAGAAACATAAGTACCATAAACACATGTAAGATGGTTATCAGCCACTTGTCTAGCAATGCAAGCTTACTATCAGGGGCGCCGTCACAGACAATCAAGTCCGCTTTACATCCATCAAAATGCCTGATACCGACACCAAGGCTGCATCGTTTTCCTTCCGGAGCAGATCATGGTCCGCGACATCATCCGCAACCACAAAGTCTCCATGAGCTTTGGAAACGTTGGCTAGTTCATGATCTAGCCCATTGTTTGTCCTTCCGACAGCCCTGATGTGATATTTACTCAATGCAGATTTAATATCAACAATGATCTGCTTATGAATCAGCCCCTAGCTCCTTTCCCCAGTGCATAGTCGATCTCCACCACAAAGGAGCCTTAGAATACGTTATTCAGTCAAACCAGAATAGCGTTGGCTTCGGCCTCCTCGACAATTATGCATGCGCCCAGCTGCCTATCGGCAAGCAATTTTTGCATTATCTCTGGTACTCCATGCACATAGTTAGTGTGATTACAGCATTGTAGGCAACAAAAAGGAATCCATATGTAATTTGAATCTTCACCGAACTTTTTAGGTTTGACCGTACAGGAGCTCGATCACACAAAATTCGACAGCTCAAACTTTTACCCTTACCTGTCCACATCATCCATGGCATATCCTTCACATACTTGGCTTCACATTGAGACGGTTCGCCACCTTCATCTCACACGACTTGTCACACTGCATATCCATGAACCAATCCAGTTAATGTTCGACAACTGAAAAAATTCAAAGTAAATCGATGGATGCATGAATAAATGGATTAATGCATTGCAACGGGAGAAAACAAATCACACACACACCACCAAGCTCTAGGACCTTTGCCTCCGACATGGCAATCAAGCATACTCGGCGCCCATGGTAATGGGTCCCACGATGATCTTGCCCCCCTGCGGCCCAACCGGCGACGTCGTCGGCAAGTCAAGGCAGAGGTGGAGTAAGCGCGACATAGCTGCCATGAGCTGCTTGGCCGCCTTTCCTCAAATTCAACACAACAACAAAGGGAACTTGTCTAGAGATTGCAATTGAACACTTAGCTGCAGCAGAGATGACTAAAACTTTCAAGAATACAAATTTGGTTGTGCATTACAGTGGGAAATACAGTGTATATAACGACAAAAACTGGCAAGGAAAAAGAATAGGAAATGATTAAATTTGTTCTTATTACTGATAACATCCTTTTGCCCTGCATCACGTATTGTAATGATGTCACAAGCATGCTCTTGACGACAACGATTCACATGTGCTGGAGACCTGCAGAGGATGGAGAAAAGAAGGGCAAAAGAGGAAGGCTTGTATCTATCAAGCATAAATATTTACTGAATAAAATCGAGCTAATCTGTACCAACTTGGGCAGGATTGTCGAATAGCTTCCTCTTATATAGCATATACATCAGAAAATCCAGCACACCAAATATATACATATGTTTAGCAATGACACAGAAATCAGATTGTTTCAAAGATAGTGAGGATCAACAGAGGGTCTTGAAGAATTCTAACAATGTAAACCGTAATAGGTTACAACCTCCAACACACATCTAATTTTATCAAATTGACAAGGAAAGTTATAGGAATTGTGGCCTAAAAATTGGTTCCATCTAAATCATGGTATATTCCTATTTGAGATCATTTATAGAATCAATAAAATGTAAGGACATTAGGGAGATCAAGGATCAAAGATCAATTAAGAAAATCATGGATGGGGGAATCATACTTACCTTGTTAAGAATGACACTGATGGAATTAGTGAAGGGATGTGTGGTACGCAGGCCAATGGATCTGTGCGTCCTTGATATACACGAAGGTTGCTGGGTTGAAACTTGAAAGGAGATTGATTCATCTGTCGATCCCACATACATGAACTCAATTTTGTAGATGTTGTACCTGGACCTCCTATAGGATTTGGAGGAGGATGTCAGCGATCTAGGCATCGAAGTCCTCCCGCGACGATGACGCTTCACGGGAAGGATGCGGAGGATCTCGGAAAACGCGGGGCAGCCGGTGTAATCCACCACAATGGAGGCTCCACCACCGCCATCCGGCGGCGCACGGCAGTCGGCGTAGCCGACGTAGAGCATGGCCCGGTGGGCGCGATTTGGCAGCAAGCCCGTCGGTCAGTCACCGGAGCCACCATCGCCGGCGACTGCCTCCCTCACCCTGCGTGTGCCCCTTCTCCTTCTCCTTTCTTCCTATGTCTCCTCTCTCCCTCAGGCCCTTGTCTCTCCTTCTCTGGATGAGCAGGACACCGCTGGCACCGGAACAAGCCGCCGCACCACCCGCCAGATCGGTCGACACCGCGCCCACATCTGCCCGTCTTCCTCGAGCCGCCACCGCGCCTCGCGTTGCCCGCTGGCCGCCTGCCGGTTCCTACGGGTTAGGCATCTATATCGGGTTGGGAGAGGGGAGGGAGCGGGGAGGATGGTGGTGGTCGCCTCCGGTGCGAGGCTAGGTCGAGCAGCGGGGTGGCCTGCACCGGTGCCAATCGAGGTGAAGCGGTGGGGGCGATGCACACCTGTTTGGGACCTTTTTTCTATTGTGAATTGTTATTTCACTTAGGGACGTGAGTGCGGGTTGAATACCTAAAACAACAGGGACTATTTCGCAAAAATGCCGTGACGGTGAACCCGGAGACTCAATCTGTGCTTTATTATTAGGGAGAGATTGCATATCCCTTGCGCATATTTAAACCACCAATTAACGATTATGTGCGTAGCATAAACTAGCCATGACCCTGTGTGCTGGACTAACATGCACTCTAAGGGAGCCTAATGTAGTGCACTGGAATTCCTACATGCCACCTACAATTTTGTGTAATGTACCACCTCTGTTCCTAAATATATGTCTTTGTAGAGATTCCAGTATGGACCACATACAGATGTATATAGATGAATTTTCAAGTGTAGATTCACTCATTTTGCTCCATATGTAGCCTATAGTGGAATCTCTAGAAAGACTTATATTTAGGAACGGAGTGTCGTGGTTCTAAGTCTGACAGTAGAATAGGGGGGTAGGGATGTAGAGGCAAGATCCTAGCTATGGAGAAGTTGTACACGCGAGGTTTACGAGTTTAGGCCCTTCTCGGAGGAAGTAACAGCCCTACGTCTCGGAGCCCGGAGGCAGTCGACTGGATTATATGCGTGTGTGTTATAGGGGGTGCGAACCCTTGTCCCAGAGGAGGGAGGTGGCTTATATAGAATGTGCCAAGACCTCAGCTCCCCTCCATTACACAGGGTTCATTGTTCATAAAGAGAGAGCGTTACAGGTAATGTCTATAATAAAGTGCTCCAAATGGTCATTAAATATACGAGTGAATGCCCAACCGTTGCTGTGTAGAACGGCTTTAGGTCTTCTTGTACGTCGAGTGGTCTTTTACATGGTCGAGTGGTTGAATAGTTGAGTGACGCAAAGAAAGAGTAGTCTCCGAGTGAATGGTAGGTTGAGTGGATTGCACTCGACACCTTTATTGGGTCCACCTCGTTTACTCTTGAACTTCTTTGCTTCTAAGACAAGGACCTTGGGTAGGACGTATAGGTCAGGCCTATTACCCTACCCCAGGTCTATGTCCTCATCATTAGCCCCCGAATGGATTGAGGTCCGAGTGGAAAGAAGGTTGAAGTTTATCTTGCTTTGACTCTTGCCTTTCTCAAGAATTCATCTCTGAATGGAGGCCAGTGTTGAAACTTTCGGCTTCGTTTCAGTCACCTCGATCGATTCAGCAATTACCGACAAGTTTTAATAACATCGCCTGTCGAGTGTCACCTTTGATGCGAAATCTTTGGCGTGATCCGTTGCCAAGGATCCCAGATTTCGTGGGATTCGAAATTTCGGTAGGAGCGCGCCGGACGGAACGCGCCGTGGTGAGTGGAGTGGATAGACAGAGTGTTTTGATTTCCGCGCCACCTTTTTCGCCACGTATCCTGCGCGTGACTGTTTGAGGGATTTGACAGGATCGCCCGGACCCATGCGTCAGCCACTTGGAAGCGGGCCTTTAAAAGCGGCGAGACCGAGGCGTCCGCACTGTGCGTTCCCATTCTCTTTCTTCTTCCTCTTGCTCCTTTACCCCACCAGGCTTCTCCACTCTCGACACCACCGCTCCGCCGCCATGGGAAGGAGAGAACGGCGGCGCTGGAACGCGCGAAGGAGGCGATGGGGGCGGCGAAAAGCAGGAAGGCGAATCGGGGGTCTTCATCGCGCTCGGGGCTGCCATCGGGTTGGATCCAAGGAGATTGGATCCGATCTTCGCTCCAACAAGAAGACTTGGACGATATGGCTAAGTTAGGGTTGATCGTCCACGAGTCTGCGCGGCTGTCGGAGGGGGAAACAGAACCGCAGCCGCGACCGGGTGAGTGTGTCCTGCTCGCCACCCACGTCGACCACGGCTTCTTGCTTCCTCCCCACCCCTTCTTTCGAGGTTTCTTGAATTCCTTTGGGGCCCAACACCATCATTTTCCTCCCAACACCAGCACGTATCTTGTCGCGTTCATATCCATGTGCGAGAATTTCCTTGGGTGTCGACCGCACTGGGGTCTTTTCAAGCACATCTTTACCATCCGCTCCTAATCAGTGAAGAAAGCGAACTCGACGACGAGAAAACCCATGTTATCCAGATGTGTGGGGGTCTGGGTATTCAGAAGAGGAAAAGAAGTTCCTTTCCCTCAATGACTCTTCCGGACTCGGTCAGGGGCTGGCAGTTGACCTGGTTCTACTGCCAGGACATCGTGACGCCAGGCCAGTCGACTGGACTTCCCCTTTCTCTTTTGATCGAGTCCAAACTCCATCTTCATTGAAAGTGACTGCCAAGAGACAGGCATGCTCATCGGGAGAGTGGTTCGGTTGATCAACCAAGGTGTCACTGGCATGGATCTACTAGAGGTGTTCCTTAGTCGGGGCATCCAACCACTCCAAGCTCGTGACCACGCCATGTGGATGTACTCTAGGGCTGGTGACACCGCTCGGGTTCATCCGGAAGAGGTGGAGGCCAAGACAGTGGTCGAGTGGCTGAAGGGAATCACCGGGAACAAGGATAACCCCAGGCGTGCCAAGGGAGTCAACCCTTTTAGTGACAGAAACCAACCGGACAAGGTTTGGCCATCTCAACTGAGTTTTTTAGACATGTTTTCCCATTGTTTGTCAACCCGACTGACTTGCAGTCGGCTCCTTGTTTTGTAGATCTACACGGAGATGTATTTCAATACCCAATGGTGAGCAAGCTCTGGAGCAAGACCAAGAGGGCGAGGACAGTGCGGAGGAGAGCGGCGAGTGGGAGTCATCAGCCGATGATCATGAAGATGAGAGTGATGAGTCGGGCAACAAGGAAATAGCTGATTCACCGCCTCGTTCTGAACGTCGATCCAAGCAGCACCATGATCCCATAGGCAGGCGCGGTAAAGCTGTGGCGTCGAATGCTCCATCTCAAAAGCGTGCTCAGTCTCCGACTCTAGAATTGGCTGAGAAGGTCACCAAGAAGCCCAAGGCCAATCCTTCGAAGGCTCGGAAGACCTTGCCCAGAATCAAGATGGACGTTCCTATTGCTTCTGGGTAAATATTTTTCCCGTATTTTCTTGTTCCGACTGACTTTTTTGTTCTGACCGTGTGGATGATGAACCTTTTCAGCCCGACCTCGGCTGCGACTGACATGGACATTGAAAAGAATCCGGTCAACGAGGAAACCGATGACGTAGCTACCTCCAAAGCTAGTAAGTCTGCCCGATTCGAATTCATTTGGTCGACTGGACTATTTGCCAGCTATACGTACGACTTTCTCTGTTTATTGCAGTACCACGGGACATTGTTGTGCTCCCGGATGATGAAGAAGAAGCACCGCTGAGGGGGAGGAGGAGGAAAGACAAGGAACTGGGCGGGACAGCGCCTGAGGTCCCGATTCTTCAGTCGACCATGACGTCTGGGAGGACAGTCGAGCAATAGACAGATCCGGCTCGAACCAACGTCACCTTCGCTGTCCCTCTGTCGACTAGTTGTCCATCAGGATCAGCTGGTCAGGCCCCTGCTACACCGATACAACTCCACGCTTCAGATCCTGCAGTTGCTTCGACTGCTCTGCCAGCATCGCTTTTTACTGCGTATCAAACTCCGGACGACCCGTCGACTGCTGCCAAGGAAGCTCTTCTTCAGTTAAATCTTGTGATGGGGCAAATGAAAGTGGTGCATGAGGCCAGCCAGGTGGCCCTCAATGCCGGAGCTGCTTTGCAAACCAATGTCCAGGTTAGTTGGTCATACTTCTCGTCTGATCACCCACTGGGGTGTGGTTGTTTTGAAATTGTATAAGTCACTTTGGATCGACTCAAGCTGAATCTTCGAACTAGTGGGGGCACTCTAAGTGCACCCACTGGGTGTAGTCCCCGAGACCAGAGTTGACCGCGGGCGGTCGACTGTGGTCTGAGAATCTATACTTTCTTTTTTACAACTCGCGCTGGGCGGAACATGCCGAGTGGAATTAAAACCAGTGGGGGCACGCTAAGTGCACCCACTGGGTGTAGTCCCCGAAACCATAATTGACTGCGGGCAGTTGACTATGGTCTGAGAACCTGAACCTATTTTTTTAATGTTTGATTCGATGGTAGTCTTGGAGTAGCTGTCGCAGTGGTGTCTTTCATTTCAGTTGACTGACGAGTCTTGTGTGTTGGCTGCAGAATCCTGTGATCTCGGAGCTCAACTCTCTACGCTGAACCAACAACAAATCAGCCTCAACATTGATCTCGAACTGGCCAAAAAGAATCTCAAGACTGCTCGCGATGAAGTAGCTGCCATGGGAGGTAACCAATCATGAACTATTTATCTTACTGTTGCTGGCACTTTTCCTTTCCGGTTTTTTTTGAACTGAGTGACTCCACTCGAGTAGATGTACGTAGTGAAAACCGTCAACTCCAAGCCCGTTATTTCTTTAGAGAAAATGAAGCAGGCTTTGGAGAAGAAGGATCTGGATCTTGCTGCTGCACAAAAGGAAGCACAAGATAAAACTGCGCTTGCTGACAAGAAGCTTGCTTCGGTCGACAGGCTAGAAGAAGAGAATTCCAAACTGAAGACTGCTGTTTCTGATGCCAATCGGGAGGTCGAGCGACTGAAGAAGGACAAGGACAAGCTAACTGACGAGCTTGGGAGCCTCAAAGTTAAGAAGGGCGAGTTGGAGTCTTATCTAGGCCAGCTTGCTGCAAAGCTGGTCTTAAACCTTGAAGGTACTGATGGTTGACTGACTTGTTTTTGTCGACTGTCAAGTCTAATTATATCGTCGACTCACCATTCACTCGACTGTGTAGAGTTTCATTAAGACTGTGAAGCGGAAAATGGGCGGGTCGAGACGGGTCTTGACCCCATAAACTGTCCAATCAAGGATGATGTTGCGATGAATGTGCTGCGGTTGGAATCACGCATGGACAACGCGGTTACTTATCTTGCCCGCCTGAAAGCGGTGATGACTCGGGTTGATGCTGAACTCTGGCCTCAGGCGGAACTGTCCCAAGATCTCGAGTCCCTGATGGCTCGACTGAATCAAATCCCTGACCGAGTGCAAGAATGGAAGAAGTCATCCGCTTGCTGTGGCGCTGATGTCGCATTGTCCCTGGTCCGAGTGCGCTACAAAGATGTCAAGGAAGACAAGCTGGCGGAACTCAAGGTTGCTAACACCAAGAAACACACTTTCCATTCCTTCATGGACACTTACCTTGAGGCCTCCACTCGTATTGCAGACAGCATAGACCTTGACAGTTTCTGTGACCCGGCCAGTCCTTCTCCTGATGCGTGACCGAAAAACATTATGCTCCACCTTTATTTGCCTCGGAATGCCAAGTGATTGTGTAACCGTTAAACTCCTTCGGGCTTGATGCTCAAATACTTTTGATCTGTCGTTTGGAACTTTTAGGATCTATCTGAACTTGATTTATTTCCGAATATGCTTGTTTTTGCCTTCGCGTGGAATTTGCTCTTTTAGATGTAACCTTGGAAGTGGAGACTTCAATCGACCTGCGCCTCGTCGTCCCTGCAGACAGAGATGGAGCGCACGTTGTATTTGTGGCGTAGCTCGGGGAGGAAGGCTGCTGTCGACCTGCACCTCGTCGCCCGTGCAGATAGGGATGGAGCATACGTTGTACTTGTGGTGTAGCTCGGAGAAGAAGGCCGTGGTCGACCTGCACCTCATCGCCCTTGCGGATAGGGATGGAGCATACGTTGTACTTGTGGCATAGCTTGGAGAAGAAGGCTGCGGTTGACCTGCACCTCGTCGCCCTTGCGGATAGGGATGGAGCATACATTGTACTTGTGGCGCAGCTCCTAAGGAGAAGGTTGCAGTCGACCTGCACCTCGTCGTCCTTGCGGATAGGGATGTTGCGCATGTTGTATTTGTTGCGCAGCTCCAAAGGAGAAGGTTGTAGTCGACCTGCACCTCATCATCCTTGCAGATAGGGACGAACTTTAAACCTTAGGCGAGTACTGGACTGCAGCTAAGCCTCCGAGTGGGAGGGTTGTTCACCACTCGGTAGGATTTTTTCAACTTAGGCGAGTACTGGACTGCAGCTAAGCCTCCGAGTGGGAGGGTTGATCACCACTCGGTAGGATTTTTTTTAAACTTAGGTGAGTAATGGACTGCAGCTAAGCCCCTGAGTGGAAGGGTTGCTCACCACTCGGTAGGATTTTTTAAACTTAGGCGAGTATTGGACTGCAGCTAAGCCCCCGAGTGGAAGGGTTTCTCACCACTCGACAGTATTTTTTAAACTTAGGCGAGTACTGGACTACAGCTAAGCCCCCGAGTGGGAGGGTTGCTCAACACTCGGTAGGATTTTTTAAACTTAGGAGAGTACTGGTCTGCAGCTAAGCCCCCGAGTGGGAGGGTTGCTCACCACTCGGTAGGATTTTTTAAACTTATGCGAGTACTGGACTGCAGCTAAGCCTCCGAGTAAGAGGGTTGCTCACCACTCGGTAGAACTTTTTAAACTTAGGTGAGTACTGGACTGCAGCTAAGCCTCCGAGTGGGAGGGTTGCTCACCACTCGGTAGGATCATTTTTAAACTTAGGCGAGTACTGGACTGCAGCTAAGCCCCGGAGTGGGAGGGTTGCTCACCACTCGGTAGGATTTTTTAAACTTAGGCGAGTACTGGACTGCAACTAAGCCCCTGAGTGGGAGGGTTTCTCACCACTCGGCAGGATTTTTTAAACTTAGGCGAGTACTGGACTGCAGCTAAGCCCCCGAGTGGGAGGGTTGTTCACCACTCGGTAGGATTTTTTAAACTTAGGAGAGTACTGGACTGCAGCTAAGCCCCCGAGTGGGAGGGTTGCTCACCACTCGGCAGGATTTTTTAAACTTAGGCGAGTACTGGACTGCAGCTAAGCCCCCGAGTGGGAGGATTGCTCACCACTCGGTAGGATTTTTACAAACTTAGGCGAGCACTGGACTGCAGCTAAGCCCCCCGAGTGAGAGGCTTGCTCACCACTCGGTAGGATTTTTTGAACTTAGGCGAAACAGGATTCGCAGCTAAGCCCCCGAGTGAGAGGCTTGATCACCACTCGGTAGGATTTTTTAAACTTAGGCGAAACGGATTCGTAGCTAAGCCCCCGAGTGAGTGGCTTGCTCACCACTCGGTAGGATTTTCTTTTGAACTTAGGTGAAAACGGATTCGTAGCTAAGTCACCCACTGGGGGATTTCAGACGCAAATAAAAGCAACAACAATCGTTCAAGAGGACTGTAAAGCTCTTGTCTTTGATAAACAAATTACAAAGGTATTTCTTATTACATTTTATTCGAACGAGTACTTAAGTATAAAAGGGGCGGAGCAGCTCCGCATTCCAAGCCCGTGGCTCGTCCTTCTTATGCTCGACATTGTAAAGGTGGTATGCTCCATTATGGAGCACTCTGGTGACAATGAAGGGACCTTCCCAAGCCGGGGCGAGCTTGTGTGGTTTCTACTGATCCACTTGAAGAACCAAGTCACCCTCTTGAAAGGCTCGACCCTTCACGTGTCTAGCATGGAATCGATGCAAGTCTTGCTGATAAATGGTCGACCGGATCAAGGCCATCTCTCTTTCCTCCTCTAGGAGGTCGACTGCGTCTTGCCGCGCTTGTTCTGATTCATCTTCAGAGAAGAGCTCAACTCGTGGTGCATTATGAAGTAAGTCACTCGGTAGAACAGCTTCAGCTCCATAGACCAAGAAGAATGGAGTTCGGCCAGTCGACCGATTGGGAGTTGTCCTCAATCCCCAAGGAACTGATGGAAGTTCATCAACCCAGGCGCCCGCTGCGTGCTTGAGATCTCGCATCTGTCGGGGTTTCAGTCCTTTGAGAATCAGGCCATTTGCTCTTTCTGCTTGTCCATTCAACTGGGGATGGGCGACTGAAGCATAGGTGACTCGTGTGCCTTGTGAGGCGCAGAAGGTTCTGAATTCATCAGAATCGAAGTTCGATCTGTTGTCAGTGATGATGCTGTGCGGAACCCCATATCTGAATGTCAACTCTCTGATGAAGCTGACAGCAGTACTAGCTTCAAGATTCTTAATAGGCTTGGCTTTGATCCATTTGGTAAACTTGTCGACTGCTACAAGCACATGAGTGAAGCCACTCCTACCAGTCCTCAGTGGACCAACCATGTCGAATCCCCAAACAGCAAAGGGCCAGACGAGTGGAATGGTCTTCAGGGCTGATGCAGGTTTGTGCGACATATTGGAGTAGAACTTGCAGCCTTCACATCTGTCGACTATATCTTTTGCAATTTGATTTGCTCGTGGCCAATAAAATCCAGCTCGGTATGCTTTAGCCATAATGGTCCGAGAGGACGCATGGTGACCACAGGTCCCCGAATGGATGTCGTGGAGGATCACTCGACCTTCTTCTGGCGTTATGCATTTCTGGCTGACCCCAGTTGCACTTTCTTTGAACAGTTGTCCTCTTATTACAGTAAAGGCCTTGGATTAACGAACGATCTGTTGAGCCTCTTCTTCATCCTCTGGGAGCTCTTTCCTAAGGATATATGCAATGTATGGCACTGTCCAGTCGGGAGTGATGACCAACACCTCCATGATCAAGTCGACCACGACTGGGACCTCGACTTCAGTCGGATCTGTGGCACTCTTAGGCTGCGGGGGCTCTTCAGTGAAGGGATCTTCTTGAACTGAAGGTGCATAAATATGCTCTAGGAACACATTACTGGGAATAGCTTCTCTATTGGAGCCTATCTTTGCTAAATCATTTGCTGCTTGATTTTTCAGTCGAGGTATATGATGGAGCTCTAACCCCTCAAACTTCTTTTCCAACTTCCTCACCGCGTTGCAGTAACCAGTCATGGCTGGGCTTCTGATGTCCCACCCCTTCATCACTTGATTGACTACCAAATCTGAGTCGCCATAGACCATGAGGCGACGGACGCCGAGTGAGATGGCCATACGCAACCCATACAAGAGTGTTTCATATTCTGCTTCGTTATTGGAGGAATCAAAGTGAATTTGGAGGACATATCTAAGCTTGTCTCCTCGGGGGGATACCAGTACCACCCCAGCACCAGAACCATTCAGCATCTTGGAACCATCAAAGAACATGGTCAAGTGCTCCGAGTGAACTTGAGTCGGCAGTTGTTGTTCAATCCACTCGGCGAGGAAATCCGCCATTGCTTGGGACTTGATAGCTTTCTTTGCCTCGAACTTGATATCTAAGGGAAGGAGTTCAATCACCCACTTTGCCACTCAACCAGTTGCATCTCTGTTGTTTAGAATCTCTGATAATTGAGCGTCGCTGATGACTGTAATGGAGTGATCAGAGAAGTAATGTGCAACCTTCTTCGTGGTCATATAAATCCCATAAACAAGCTTCTGATAATGTGGAAATCTTTGCTTTGATGGAGTCAAAACTTCAGAGACATAGTATACTGGGCGCTAAACTTTGTAGGCTTTTCCTTCTTCTTCCCGCTCGACCGTAAATACTATACTGACGACTTGTCCAGTGGCTGCAATGTAAAGTAGTAAAGGCTCTTTGTTGATTGGAGAAGCAAGCACCGACTGGGTGGAAAGTAGGGCTTTAAGCTTTGCAAATGCTGCATCAGCTTCAGGAGTCCACTCGAACTTATCTGACTTCTTCATCAGTCGGTAAAGAGGCAGTGCCTTTTCACCGAGGTGACAAATGAATCGACTTAGGGCGGCCAAACAACCAGTAAGCTTCTGGACATCATGCACACGCACATGATGTTTCATCCGGAGTATGGCACCCACTTTCTCTGGGTTAGCATTGATCCCTCATTCAAAAACGAGAAAACCGAGTAATTTTCCGCCTGGAACTCGAAACATGCACTTTGATGGATTGAGCTTGATATCATACCCTCTGAGGTTGGCAAAGGTTTCAGCAAGGTCAGCCAGTAGGTCGGAACCTTTACATGACTTGACCACAATGTCATCCATGTATGCTTCCACATTCTGACTGATCTGAGTGAGCAAGAACTTCTGAATCATCCGCATGAATGTGGCTCCAGCATTCTTCAACCCGAATGGCATAGTGACATAACAGAAGCACCCAAATGGGGTGATGAAAGCTGTTTTTATCTCATCGGGTCCATACAGACGGATCTGATGATACCCAGAATAAGCATCCAAAAAGGACAAACGCTCACACCCCATAGTCGAGTCGACTATTTGGTCGATGCGAGGGAGAGGAAAGTGATCTTTCGGGCAGGCCCGATTGGTATGTTTGAAGTCGATGCACATGCGAAGTGAGTCATCCTTCCTTGGGACCATGACAACATTAGTTAACCACTCGGAGTGGTAAATCTCTCGGATAAACCCAGCTGCCAGAAGCCGAGCCACTTCTTCACCGATTGCCTTCCTCTTCTGTATGGCGGACCGTCGAAGATGTTCTTTGACTGGTTTCACCTTTGGGTCGACTCTCAAACGATGCTCAGCCAGTCCCCTGGGAACACCTGGCATGTCAGAAGGTTTCCATGCAAAGATGTCCCAGTTCTCACAAAGGAACTGGATGAGCGCTTCTTCCTATTTGGAGTCGAGTCTTGTTGAAATGTGAGTCAGAGCAGCATTGGGATCTATTGGATGAATATGAATCGGCTTCATTTCACCAGGAGACTAGAATGCTGAATCTGTGGCAGGCTTCTTAGCTCGCAACAAATCACTCGGGTCTGCATTTTTTTGATACTCCTGCAACTCCACTACTGCCATCTGTGCATCGGCGATCTTTGAGCCCTTCTGGAAGCACTCTTCTGCCTTCTTTCGACTGCCAGTGATAGTGATCACCCCTTTAGGACCAGGCATCTTCAATTTGAGGTACACGTAACATGGTCGAGCCATAAAACGTGCATAAGCTGGCCTGCCTAGAATAGCATGATAAGCACTCTGGAAATCCACAACTTCAAATGTCAACTTTTCTTTGCGATAATTCTTGGAATCACCGAAAACTACATCAAGGGCGATCTGGCCGAGTGACGCAGCCTTCTTGCCAGGAATAACTCCATGGACACTAGTAGAAAACAGAGCTTTAAAACCGGTTCGTAAGGGCCTTTAGTGCCGGTTCCATAACCGGCACTAATTGATGGGCACTAAAGCCCCCCCCTTTAGTACCGGTTCGGCACGAACCGGCGCTAAAGTGCCACCACGTGGCGTGAGCTCGCGCCCTGGTATGGGGGACCTTTAGTACCGGTTGGTGTTACCAACCGGTACTAAAGGTTTTTTTTGAATATTTTTTTTGAAATTTTTGGAAATTATTTTTGATTTTTTTTATTTTTAATTTTTCTGAATTATTTGGTGATTTAGTCTCTAATCACATCTCTTAACTGCTCAAGTGTGGATCACTCATTCCAAATCATCTATCTTCCCGACCGGTCACCCATCCCTCTCACTACTCCAGCCCAAGCACGCTTAACTTTCGGGTTCTATTCTCCTTTGTTTCCAAGTCTGCACTTGTTATTTTCTTCACAATAGTAAGATGTCAATCCTATTAACCCTCAGGAGTTTAGCTTGAGCATGAAGTCACACATTTCACTGTTTGAGTTTGAAACTATTATTCTAAAAATAGTAATTATTTAGTAACACTAATATTTCTTGAATAAGTTTGACCATAGTTTGACCATAGTTTGACCATAGTTTGACCAGATTTGACCAAAATTCAAAAAATTGAAATAATTATTTAGTAACACTAATATATTTGAATAATTATGTAGTAACATTAATACTTCTTGAATTAGTAGTTTGACCAGATTTAACAAAAAAAAATTAAAAAAACTTAAATTTGACCATATCTTTTTTTCCTTTTGGAATTTGAGGATTCTAAAAAATTGCAAAGAGGCCATAGGCTGTCTCCATCGGATGCGGATTTTCGTGCTGAATTTTTTGATATATTATACGTTTTTTTCCGACATCGTATGCAAAAGTTATAGCCGTTTTACATTTGCCCTACACTTTTTGCAAAACATGTCCAAATTTAAGTTTTCAAATTTTCCTAACGTGTAGATGTAGAATATAACTACCTCTTGAAGGATTTTATTTTTTGAAGTTTTTATCATTTTCTTTTGATTTTTTCAAAACTGAAATGGCGATACATGGGGGGGAGGGGGTAGAGTTTGAAAATTGCCCTATAGTGCCGGTTTGTGTCTTCAACCGGGACTATAGGTTATGACTCTATAGTGTCGGTTGGTGACACAAACCGGTACTATAGGTTAGACCTTTAGTACCGGTTTGTGTCACAAACCGTCACTAAAGGTACTCGTGGGGCCCTGGCCTGACGCCAGCCTGCCACCACCCCTTTAGTACTGGTTCGTGGCACGAACCGGTACTAAAGGTTCATTACGAACCGGCACTAATGCATAGCCATTCGAACCGGCACTATTGATCACATTAGTGCTGGGTTTTTTACAAACTGGCACTAATGTGCTTCATGTTTGACCATTTTTCTACTAGTGGGGAACTCATATTACTTTCACTGAGTCTGGACATTGGAATGCCCATTCCTTTCTATGTCTCTGCATATAGTATATTCAGACCACTGCCACCATCCATCAGAACCTTAGTCAATTGAGTGCCTTCGACTACTGGGTCGACCACCAGCGCTTGCCTCCCAGGGGTGGCTATGTGCGCTGGGTGATTGGACTGGTCGAATGTAATGGCAGTCTGAGACCACTTCAAATAAGTGGGTGTCACCGGAGCGACCATGTTCAGTTCTCTGTTGATGACTTTCAGTCGACTCTTACTCTCAACATCGGCGAAAATCATCAGAGTGGAAATGACGTGGGGGTAACCATCGTAGTCCTCCTCCTCATCCTCAACTTTTTCCGATTCCTTCTCCTTTTCCTTGGGTTGTTTGTCTTGGAATTGCTGGATTAGGAGTCGACACTGTCAAGTGGTATGCTTCGGGTAAATGAAATTACCCTCTTCATCTTTTTTGGTGTGAATGTGGCACGGTAAATCTAGCACATCATTTCCATCTTGATCTTTTACTTTCTTGGGGTTCCATGGCCCTTTGGGTTTCCCTTTGAACTTTCCTTGAGTCATGGCTAAGGCTTCACCAGGAGCGGCTGGCTCGGCTTTGCGCTTCTGCTTTTGAATGGAGTTCCCTCCTCTGGTTTCGTGGGCGACTATTTTTTGCTTGCCACTCCGGAGTCGGTCTTCTTCTTCACCATTGCCGTACTTGGTGGCAGTCTGCATCATCCGAGTCAGAGTCATATCTCCTGTCCGACCGAATTTCAGATTCAACTCCTGATACTTAATGCCTTCTTTGAAGGCACAAATTGCCTGGTGATCCGACACATTCTCCACTATGTGGTGCAACGTGATCCATCTCTGGATATAATCTCTCAAAGTTTCATTCGGTTTCTGAATGCCACACTGCAATTCTGTTAGCCCTACTGGCCGTTTGCAAGTACCTTCAAATGTTCTGACAAATACTTGGGAAAGATCTTCCCAAGTATAAATACTACCAGGCGCTAACTGATTCACCCACGCTCTGGCCGAGCCCTCTAACATCAAAGGAAGGTGCTTGATGGCCACTTCATTGTTGCCACCACCAATCTGTATAGCCAATCAATAATCCTCAAGCCAAGTGTCAGGCTTGGACTCGCCAATGAACTTACTGACTCCAGTCGCCAACCTGAAGTTGGGAGGAATCGCCGCAGCCCTGATGGCTCTGCTGAAGCACTCTGGACGTGAGACATGTACCCTGCTGCTGGTTGGGAAATCTCTGTCGTGACCTTCTCCGTGAGCTCTGTTTCTGTCGACCAGACCCTGAACGAGAATAGATCTCGCATCAAAGCCCGGCTCCCTGGGGTCGACTGGAATCCTTCGCCCACCACTGTGAGGACGTCTGTCATCATGCTGCCGAGGCACGTATGACCACTCCTTGGGGGAGGCGTGGGCACTCGACGATGATCATCGTTATCGAGTCGGTGATCATACTGCTCGCGGCTTCTGTACTGATCTCGCCGGTCCCCACGTCCTTCACTCATCGGGGGCAATCTCGGGCTATGAGCCGACTGGACTGTGTCTGCAACCATGGTTTTGCTATGGATCCTATTCTGTGACTGAGATACTGTTGTATTCTTCTCTCCCGCTGCACGGAGCAAAGCCCGGATCTGCACCAAACCTCGACCAGCTTTTGAGTGGGAAGGTTGGATTGACTCCGCTATTCGGTCCGCAGCTACGAGATTCTGGATCGGAGTTCGGTATACCTGAGTCAGAGGCGGAAAAAGTTGGCGTCGACGGGACTCGGGGATACGCTGCCGAGCATGCTCGTCGAGTGCGCGCTGGAGGTTCTCCAGTCGAGTGCGCTCAGCCAAGTTGGCTAGGCGTGCCTCTTCTAAGGCCTAGGACTCAGGGGTTTCTCCAACGATAGGAGTGTGAAGCACATCCATGTTCTAGCGGAGAAGTTCTTCCCTCCACTGCGAAGAGAGGGGTTTGAGGCGGTACTCTTCGTGAACACGTGACGAATCGCCGCACCCATCGCCTCCGTCTTCACGGGTGAAGCCAGGAGGACTGCATGGTCCATTGACCATCAAAACTTCCGCCGCCGGGCCGCTGCTGTCGCACTCGGATGCAGTCTTTACGGAGCCAGTCGAACATGCCGTAGAGAGTTTGGTCGGGCTCGATTGCCACAACTTGGGGGGTGGCCGACTGGCGAGCCACCGCATGCCTCACCCACCGCTGAAGCCTCGATCAACCAGAACGCTTGCTCCGGCGGGCTGCAGGGAGGGAGGTCAGCACATGAGCTGACTGATACTGAGTTGACGGCTGCCGTAGGAGGACGCCACGGACACACGCGCGAAAGCGCGTTGCCCCGCGGACGGGGTGAGCCGCGACATCAAGTGGCGCTTCTTGGAGCCAAGCAAAGTCGTCGGCGACGAATACGAGCGCACCGAGACGGATCTCACGGACCTCGGCCAAACCTCCGCCCAAAACCATGTTGATGGGGTTTGGATAAATCGCAACTTCTCCAACAAGTCGCTAAGACACCTGCCCCCCGGTGGGCGCCAACTATCATGGTTCTAAGTCTGACAGTAGAATAGGGGGGTAGGGATGTAGAGGCAAGATCCTAGCTATGGAGGAGTTGTACACGCGAGGTTTACGAGTTCAGGGCCTTCTCGGAGGAAGTAACAGCCCTACGTCTCGGAGCCCGGAGGCGGTCGACTGGAGGAGGGGGTGCGAACCCTTGTCCCAGAGGAGGGAGGTGGCTTATATAGAGTGCGCCAAGACCTCAGCTCCCTTCCGTTACACAGGGCTCAATGTTCATAAAGAGAGAGCGTTACATGTAACGTCTATCATAAAGTGCTACAAATGATCATTAAATATACGAGTGAATGCCCGACCGTTGCTGTGTACAACGTCTTTAGGTCTTCTTGTACGTCAAGTGGTCTTTTACATGGTCGAGTGGTTGAATAGTCGAGTGATGCAAAGAAAGAGTAGTCTCCGAGTGAATGGAGGTCGAGTGGATTGCACTCGACACCTTTATTGGGCCCACCTCGTTTACTCTTGAACTTCTTTGCTTCTAAGACAAGGACCTTGGGTAGGACGTATAGGTCAGGCCTATTACCCTACCCCAGGTCTATGTCCTCATCACGGAGGTACAAGGTAGTATCATGTATGACCTCTACATATCTAATTTAGTAGCCAGTAGTAGAAATCATTGTCTGCACAAAGGGATTACTGGTCGAAAATCCTAGCAAAGCACGCTGGTAGGCACACAACAATACAAGAGAGAGACACACACTTACAAGATCATAGCAATGCCTCAGTCCAAGATCTTGGTTGGCCAAGCTGTTAGATCTAGAAGATACATCGTCATTGTAGTTTTTGCCAGCTTCATAACAGGTAACAACGACATGTTAGTATATTTGAAGTACATCGGTTAGGTGATGCTGGACGGGTTTAAAGGTGAAGTACATAGGCCGTGGTGGGTGCTTGGCATCTTGCTAGATGGTGGGAATCAAGTTAGAAACATCAAGGGTGATGACGCTGCGCTGGCTATCGGGGTCCGGCAAGGAGATCTAGAACCGTCGAGTAGGGTGTTTGTGGAGCGGCTCTGGTAGGGTGACCTACGGTGTGGGTGAAGCGGGTCTGTGGCCGTGGACGAGGGTGTCGGTGAAGCTGCTCCGGTGTTTGGGTTAAGGATGGTGTCAACGATGCGGATCTGCGGCCGTGGACGGGGCGTCGGGAGCTGCTCCGGTAGGTTGGATGAGGGTGCAACGAAGCAGATCTGTGGCCGTGGACTTGTGAGTTGGCAAAGCAGCCCTAGTAGGGTAGATAATGGTATAGGCAAAGCTACTCCGGTAGGGTTGACGATGGTGTCGGCAAAAGCGGCTCCGGTAGGGTTGAGGAAGGTGTCGACGAAGAGGATCAGAGGCCGTCGATGGGGGCGTCGGTGGGGCGGCTCGGGGGGGGGAGGTGTGCATGAAGCGTCTTCGGTGGGGAGTACAAATGAGCCTCTACAGATGCGCTACGGTTGACAAGAGTACCGTTGAAGCTGATCCGGCACCATGGACAAGGCCGACACTAAATGGGCTGTGGTACAGTGGTGGATGAACAATCTTCTTGTTTCTAGTGGAGGCGGGAGGGGTAGATGCGGCCGTAGAAGAAGATCCGACGAGGTGGACGCCATTGGCAGTGAATAGGCTCTGTTATGCCGGTGGATGAGCAGTCTAGGGTTTCGAGAGGGGAGGGGAAGAAAGGCCGATGAAGTACGGACCATGTGATGTAAGGTGCTCTAGTGTTGTGGATCATTTTTGCAGGAGGGGGAGAGGAAATGGGAGTGCCGTGTGGTGGGGGAACCGGAAGTTACCAAAGCAGCCCCAGCCTATTATGTAGATGAGGGCGGTATTGTTACTTTTGTTCTCCGTGCACCAAGGACAAAAGGGAAATTTCACATGCTAAAAACTAGGTGACCAAAAATTTAGAAGGAGGCGGGAGATTTTGCCGCCCGCGGGATCGTTCGTATCCAGTTTCAACTACTTTTGGACCGTGCTAGCGGGAAGGTCATGTGAGAGTGTGTACATGGGGCACGCGTCAGCAGATAATAACTGGTGTGAACTCCACCCCAGAAAAAAGACAATAATTCGGAATGATGCGCCGACAACTTGGACGTTCACATGGGCGCGGCCAATCGTACGGGTGTAGAGGCGCGTTCACAAAAAAAGGGATCAAACGCTCAGCCTATGTATTTATCGTGTAAATAGATAATTTAGTTCCATTGGTTATTTACTTTAAACATAATGCATTGACGTGTTAGTGTAGAGGCGCACAAAAAGAAATGGATATTCTAGTCCCACAAAAGAAATGGATATTGTAGTCCGCTACTTAAAAGTGTTACCTCATATGATTATATAGCCTCCATTTCTTAAATTGCGTACCCGTTGAATTCATATATGAATATTACGTATATTACTTCATAATAGAATCTTACATCATCCAAGACAAATGAATTTGAATGCAAGAGTAACAATGGTGCATGTACATGATAATTACATTGGTTGTTTGAAGAAACATCACTGTAACTTTGGCATGCACAATTGAAAAGGTTTATTTAGATAGAAAAAATGTGATATGTGAGTGTCCAATCTTTATAGCGTTGAATCTATATTGTACCTTTGGCCATGATACGAAGTAGATATTGATTTATGTTCAAGCGATGCACGTCCACGATCGCTAGATACTGATACGTGAATGAATTGTGCAACCTCTCTCGCATGCATACATATGTCATTTCCCCGTGGGCATCGAAATCACACACGCGCACTTCGCGTACTTCTCTTCCTCCGTCAAGGTTAGAATTCATCTTTCTACCCTGTCCTACAAGTCTCTCACACAGAAACACACACGCTCTCTCTGGCAAACACGCCCACCCCTTTAATTCCGCCCACCCACAGCCACTAATGTCTCAAAGGATAAGGATAATTATGTCTCTCACACATATGCCTAAGGTTAACTCGAGTTCCGGAACAATATGAATACATACAATATGAATATCCGGCTTTTTTATACGAAATCATGCATGCTTATATGAAAACAATCCGTGTTTGCATGAATTTCATCTAGGTGGTTAGAGTTGTGAAAATGTATGCCGCTGGCGTTTGATGTCGTCCTCCGCGGAAGGAAGCGGGAGGAAATTTGCCGGCTGCCCTTGGAGATACTCTTATGCTGGAAAGAATAGTCACATCCAATCCATTTGATTTAATTGCGTGTATGATTCTCCCTCGATAAAAAGTTAATTGCATGTACAGTGTACACGTGACTTGCAGGGTGGCTACAGCTTCGTACAGAAAGTTAAAAAGAACCAAGTATCTTATGCTAGAAATAATAGAGTCACATCCAATGCATTTGAGTTAATTGCGTGTATGATTCTCCCTCGATAAAAAGTTAATTGCATGTATAGTGTACACGTGACTTGCAGGGTGGCTACAACTTCATATAGAAAGTTAAAAAAGAAACAAGTCCATCCTTAATCTTGTATTCTATGTTCTCTGTGGGTTCCACTGTCAGTACAGTAGCGAAAGAAGTATATATTAAAGAAGTAATGTATGTATATATATATAATATATATAAAAATCTAAAGTTAAAGACAGAATTGGAACTTAGGTCATCGAGTTGCGTGCATTCGGCGCTAACCAGTCCAGCACATTTTTGTTGTAGACCATTTTGGAGATATATCTCCATGTGTACTCTTATACTCCATCCGTTCCAAAATATTTTTCTTTTTCAGATTTCAAATGGACTAGCACATACGGATGTGTATGTAGACATATTTTATAGTGTAGATTCACTCATTTTTCTCTGTATGTAGTCACTTATTGAAATATCTAAAAAGACAAATATTTAGGAATGGAGGGAGTAGAAAACAGAGTTGGTGATGATGGTGTGCATGCCATCCTGCAATATAGGCTGTCGGATTTATATCTAACAGATAGGAAGGAAACTATGGCAATTTTGCAAAAATATACCCACACCCCTCTCCACGTTTGCAAATAAGGCCTTCCCTAATTCATCCTTTTCTCTGCTCTTACTAGCAATGTGCCCGTGCATTGCAACGGATCCAAAATATAATAATACATGTTCACAAACTTGAAAGAAAAACACTCTAGTTTGGTCTATGTATCACTAAAAATATACTCTTATTAGGTTTCACTAAAAAAATATTCCTTTTGGTTGTTTTGATGAGGTGGGGGAGGGATGTGGTTGGTTTCAATATACTAAGGGGTTTCTGCAAATTGGAGCAGGGAAGTGGGGTCTTGCTGCAAAAAGCAAGGACTTACATCATAGTCGTTAGATGTAGATCTGATGGTCAGAAATGACGGATGGCAGACACACCATCATCACCAACTGAGTCTTTTATAGGAGTAGAGATAAAAACAGAGTTGGTGATGATGGTGTGCTTGCCACCCTGCAATATAGGCCGTTCAATTTATATCTGATGAATAGGAAGAAAACCGTGGCAATTTTGCAAGAAGAAACCTACACCCCTCTCCACATTTGTAAATAAGGCCTTCCCTCAGTCATTATTTTCTCCCACAAGATAAACTACTCATACAAATGCATCTTGATGTTCCATGCAATGCACGAGGATGTTTCCTTGGGGGTCTCTCCAGCGTGGCATGGCCGTAGTTGCAAGTTGACGCCGACGTTGAGGGGCACTCGGATTTTGTCCGATGAGAAAGTAAGATGAGTTTGATCACATAGTAAATGCATTCTAAAGACTACTTCTGTGTCCATTTCCTAATTCCCCCCCTGCCCACTATTTCACAGGTTAGGCTCGGTGCGAGTGGAGATTGGCTTGCATATGTACGGGAGGGTACCAACATCAATTTGCACAACATTTACAACGGTGACACCATTCCGGTAGAATCTTTGTCCAACATTGGGATCAACTATGCAACGGGCCACCGCTTGAATTGGTACGATGGAACCACGGTGAGATTGAAGAAGATATCACGAACCTTGCACATGGCGGTCAAAGGTGGACGATGCTGTCTGCGGCCGATTTGTTGCCGTACGAGTACGAAGATGTTGTGCTCCTATGTAACCGCATCTTCGCGGTGGCAAACCAAGGGACTTGTTTCATATGGGACACATCTTATGGGATACTCCCTCTCCCAGTTTATTTGTTTTGAATTTTTTCATTTTATAAGTTTCAAATTCAAATTTACGTTGCGTGCATGTATAGTAAAGAAACAAATCTCGAGTTTGCCACGAGTTCGTGCAGCGGTAGCACCACAAGGCCTGGCGCAGGAGTTACATTTACCTCTCGGGGACCTCGGGTCTGAGCTTTAGGGCCTTACGACACTTGCCTTTGAGTCAATAACATGTGGACTCGATAGGTGGCTGGTCCACATGTAATGCTCCTGAAGGCAGAGGGGCAGTGGGGCTGAGAGGGGTGAGCCGCAAGTCGGGGGACGTGTGGTGTCATGGGTTCGAGCGGCATCGTGGGAATCACATGTGGCTGTGGTAGAAACTTGATGTTCGCTGCATTTCAATTGGCCCACATATCATGCACACAAAGGTAGTGGGGCAGTGCGGGCGAGAGGAGTGAGGCGCACGTCGGGGGACGTGGTGTCGTGGGTTGGAGCGGCATCATGGGAATCGCGAGTGGCAGTGGATGAAACGTGATGGTCGCCATAGTTGAACTTCCATGGACAATCTGTCATGTCTACGGACACATGCATTGAATACCGATCACTGGAAGGAGTAGTAGAGAAAGCTGCGGATAAATAGTTCCTTATAGTCAAGCAGACCCACGCTACTACTTGTTCCAAAGACATGCACACCATTGAAATAGTCCATCTATATCAATATACACAGTGAGGGAATAATTTTTTTTTGCAATAGAGGAAATAGTTCATCCATCCATAATACCCTGCTGCTAGTGCAACATCTTCTTCTTCTTCTTCTTCTTCTTCTTCTTCTTCTTCTTCTACTACTACTACTTATTCTCATTTTCTGTGGGAGACGGCTTCGCAACAAGCTCTCTGGACCTTGAAGCTATCTCGAAACTCACACGGGCATCGAGGGTAGCATATTTTATCCGCTCGTACGTCAAGGGATAATTCTCCCATCCAGACGACCTTAATGCCAGCATCTCGTCACCCTTCTGAAGATTTGTTCCGAGCACAAAATTTGCTACGTCGAATAGGGATGGTGTCGGTTTATCACAATCTTCTACATGAATTTTTATTTTGGTTTGTACGTCAGCGATGCTTTTGAAATCAAGTTTGTACGGCTCCAACTTCTGTTTGTCCCCTGCGATGGCCGCCCCACAGAAGTATATGTCCTCCCGAGACAAGAAATCGTGAAGCTCACCTGGTATGGAGGGAGCGTGTCACACCCTAGCTAGTTCATGCATTAGAGTGTTGCATCATGTCTACTTCCACAGAAACTTGAAATGGGGATGACAGAACCCCCAGGAACCCCCTGGAAACAACTAGGGTTTACTAAAATTATTTTCAATGAACCCAAAATGCCCTTCACAAAATGTTCATCATTTCTGGATTGGGTTGAAACCCCTAGCAAAAATGGTGCACTCTTTTCTAGGACATTCTGGATTCTTTGAATTAAATCATAAGTATTTGAATTTGGGCATTTAAATGCTATAAAATATTTTAAATGCCCAAATAATTCTGGAGTTAAGTGAGGGCTGTTGGGAATAATCCCAACAGAGCCCACATTATTTTCAGGATTTTAGCAAGTGCCTAAGTATTTTTAATAAAGCCCTAAAGTTACAGAAAAATAGGAAAAGAAAACAAACAGGAATGAGAGAAAGAGAAAAGCTTACCTGGCACCCACCGAGCAGGCCCACCTGCCGGTCCAGCCCAACCAACGCTCCAGCGAGCTGCTTGGCTTGGCCAGGCAGGCAAGCAGCTGCTCGACAGCGAGCACAGCATGCATGCCACGTAGCTGCCCGCCGCCTCGCCGCTCCCCTCGTCGAGCTGTCGACGTGGGACGAGCCCCCTCTCTCTCCCCGACCTCGTAGACATTCGCTCTTCCATCTGGTTCCTCTCTCTCGCCCTCCCCGACATCGCCCAAGACGTCACTGTCGCCGCCGCTCGCCACAGCCACGTCCAACACCGTCCCCGCGCCCTCTCACCGTGTCCGGACGATTCGCCATCGTCGACTATGTCGACTAGCCAAGCCGCACGACGCCGGAGCCCCTGCATCGTCCCTGTCGCCGTCGTCTTCAACCTCGGGCCGCCGAGATCCCCATCGCCGTTCCGACCACACCGAACCTTCCCCGAGCACGCTGACCTTCTCTGTGGCTTCCCAGTGAGCTATTTCTCCTCCCCCTTCTCCCCGCTTCGTTGCTAGAGCTCTGTAGCCGCCGTGCCTTTTTTGTCCAAACGAACCGCCGCCTGACCACATCACCGGCGATGCTCCGGTGACCTTTTGGTCACGGGCTTGTGCCCGTCACACTCACTGCATCGCGTACATGTTGTAGGTGCAAGTGCCACGCCGCCTAGGCCACTGCAGCCACGCACACGAGCTGACCCAAGCTTCGGCCTCCACCAAGCTCGTCATCGGCGATGCTCCGGCCACTCCCCGGCCAAGCCATCACCACGGCTGGATGCGGGCGAGCACCAGTTGCCCGTAGCTACTCTCCGCGCAGCAAATGATGCCCTGTGGGCAAATCCCACAGCGCGCCACCGCGTCTGGCCTTGCCGGCGGCTAAACGCCGGCAGGCCTTGACCCGCTGACCGGCGAGTTGACCACGCCTGACCCATGTGGGCCCAGGTTGACCCCCCTGAGCCTATGATAGGTGGGGCCGGCCTGTTAATTAGTTTGGGATTAGTGTTAACTAATTTTAGTTAGTTTAGGTCACTGTCATGTGGGCCCAGGCCCCACTGACAGTTAATTAGTACTAACTTAACTCTGTTAGTTAGCTCAGACACTGATAGACGGGGCCCACCAGTCAGGTTTGACTGGCCCTGGTGCCTTTGACTCGCTGACATCACAGTGACACAGTGCTGACGGAATTATTCATTTTCTGGATTTATTTTTATATAGGAAATTCCAGAAAATAGCCAGAACTTCTAAGAATCATAGAAAATCAACCATAGCTCCAAATCAAACAAATTATATATGAAAAATGATCAGAAAAATTCAATCTATCCATCTGTAATGGTTTCATGCATGACAAACCAATTTAACCTTGCTGTTTAGGTGAAACAAGCTAATACACTTATTATGCATAAGAACTTTAACCTTCATTTGAATCTCTGATTCAAATGGACCCATTTCAAATTGTTTCACATTGCATTTGGCAGGACACATCATTTTCCCATGTCATAGCATGCATCATATTGTTGCATATTGTCATGTGTTGATTACGTTCTGTGTGTCCTTCGTGGTAGGTTCTGTCTCCGAGGATAACCCCGAATATCCATCTGAAGGGCAGTACCCTACCACCACTACATCAGGCAAGCAACCCCATTGATCATATCGATACAATCCCATGTTCTCGCCTCTGCTCTCATTTACTGCATTAAGACAACAACATTTCAAACTGCTGTGTGCGACGGTAGTTGAACCCTTATCCTCTGCATGACCTGTCATTGCCACGGTAACTAGATGAAACCCACTAGCATGTGTAGGAGTTGATTGAGCCTTGTATGTGTTTCCTACCTTGCTATGCCTGCTATGCTTAGAGTTGTGTCAGGTCTGGTTCATCTGGGTGATGGGCTAGAGTGAAATGATTATTTCGGTAATGTGAGGGATGTGTTGAACATGATTTGGTAAAGGTATCGATGAGAGGCCATGTAGGAGTACATGGTGGGTTCATTGATTGAGGCCGTCCCTAAGAACTGAGATCTGTATGTGTGATTTTAAGAATCCGCTACTACCATGCATTGGATCCTTAATTGACCCTCTCGGCTTCTTAATCACCCTAGTACTCTGTCCAGGAGTTGCAATTAGTTTCTGGTGTTTGTAGGTTATGTGTTGGCGATCGTGCATAGCGCTAACCCTAGGGGTGGGCTATGTTGTGGTAGATACACCGTGGCCGGGTATGCCGGGCGCCCGTTTGGCGTCTCGGGACCCTGTTCACATCGTTCGGGGCCGTATGTGGAAACCTCGGCCGGACTCCCTGCGGATGGAACCTGGATAGGCGATAAACCTGGACTAGAGACTTGAGTGTTTAGGTAGGCCGTGGCCGACACCCTCATTGGGCTTCCGCTTGAAGGTTTTTTTTTTACCTTGAAGACTGCAGGGTTTACACCCCACAGCAATTTATTAAAAAAAAGACAGGAAGAACATCAAAGAGTTCCTTAAGAAAAGGAACTGGGCAGGAAAGGAAAGAAAAAGAAAACTATACAAACTAGTCTAGACAGAAAAGAAAAGTCTAACTATAAAGATTACAAATGCAGGGCCCCTCAGGGAGGCAGGAAATCAATCCATCTGATCAAAGCATCCCTGTGTCTTGACTTGATTCTGTGAGCTAAGAGAGAGATGTCTTGGACAAAGCCATTCCTCCATTGCCTAAAGGTAGGTATGAGATACCTGAAGACTTTGTCATTCCTAACTTTCCAAATATTCCACCAAGTGAGGAAGACCACTTCAGAGAAGAAAGGCTTATTGAAATCCTTCCTAGCATGGTGTGCAATCTGCACCATATCCTGACTATTGAGCCATGAAATTTGTAGATAGTTCCATACTCACATGCTGAAGTTGCACTGGAAGAATAAATGATTCCTGTCTTCAAGTGCTCCTGTGTGACAAAGTACACACTCAGGCCCATCATTGATCTTCCACTTCCTGCGTTGAATCATATCTTTGGTGTTTACTCTGTCCATAATGACAAGCCAGGCAAACATTTTAATTGTCATAGTACAGCAGGATTTCCATATCCAACAGAGAAGAGGGTTGACAAGAATTGGCTCATGAACAAAGTTATAGTATTTCTTTGCTGTAAACCCAGCTTTCTTCCCATGTTTCCATTGCCAGGAATCATTAGCAGCAACATCGAAGGAAATCTCAGTCATAATTCTAGACAGTTGATTAAACTCCATATAGGCCAATTCAGATAGTGGCAAGGAGAACATGCTTTGAAACTCACTGGTCTGCAACACTTCCATAATAGAGAAATTCTTTTGCAAGCAGAAGGAAAAAAGTCTGGGGAATCTGTCTTGGAGTGCTATGCATGAGTTATCAATTTCCCAAGAATCAGACCAGAATAGCAAAGAGTCCCCTCTTCCCACAGATACACAAGAAACAACCCTGAATTTATCCATTAGCTTACAGATGTCTCTCCACCAAAAGGAGCCAGACAAAGAAGTGTCATGAGGAACTCTCTGATAATAGTAACTGTACCAGATCAAATGAACCTATGGCACATCTACTTTGTTATAGAACTTACTGAGGAATTTCATTAACAAAGCTTCATTTTGCAGGCCCAGATTGAGTATGCCAAGCCCACCCTTAAGTTTGGGCCTGCAGACCAAGGGCCAAGCAGCCAGAGAATTCCCCTTCTCCTGACCATACTTTCTCCATAAACATTGTCTCTGTATTCTTTCCAGTTGCTTTAAAATCCCTTGTGGTATTGATAAACTACAAAGGAAAAAGATTGGCAATGAAGAGATAAAAGAGTTTACCAACTGCAGCCTACTACCTTGGGGCAGAACCATGAGCTAGCAGTTAACCTTCTTTCCATACAGTTAACTAGTGGAAGCAGATCAACAATTTTGGGCCTAGTTCTGCCCACTGGCAGACCCAAATATGTGAATGGCATAACCCCCAGTTGGCACCCAAACTGTGCAGCAAGAACATTGGCAGAAGTGGCATCCACATTGATTGGGTACATTGATGATTTGTGGTAATTAATCTGCAGTCCAGTTGCTATGGAGAAGGACTTTAGAATAGACTTAAGCACCTCCAACTGAGCAGAATCAACATTCACAAACAGAAGTGTGTCATCAGCATATTGGACCACTGGGTAATCAGGATCATGAGTTAGTAGGGGCAAAGAGATAGGTCCTTTCATGAGATGATCATTAATCATAGTCTGCAATAGATCAGCAGCAATCACAAACAACAAAGGTGAAATGGGATCACCGTGCTTTACCCCAACTTGCACTTGAAATGATTTCCTGGTACCCCATTAAGTAAGATTGAGGAGGTTGCTGAGGACAACAATTGTTGTATCCAGGATATCCATTTATTATCAAAACCCTTTGCCACCAAGATCTTTATAATTGCCTCATGCTGAATAGAATCAAAGGCTTTTTCAAAGTCAAGTTTGAGTAACATGATTGGCTGTTTTGACTGATTGCACTGGTGAATGTACTCAAAAGTCCATGCTATACAATCTTGAATGGTTCTTGACTTGATAAAGCCATATTGATTCTTATGCACACATTTGGTTATTTCATCTTGGAACCTGTTGGCTGCAAGCTTAGTGAGGAATTTCAACCCCACACTTGTCAAAGAAATTGGCCTAAAATCTCCAGCAGTTTCAAGTGACAACTTTTTGGGGATCAGAGTTATGAAGGCCTCACTGAGATTTTCAAGCTGAGCAGTTCCAGCATGGAACTCATTGACCAGTGCAATGAAATCTCCTGAACTGATTAGCCAACACTTTTTCATAAAAGACCATTAAATCCATCTGGTCCAGGAGCCTTGTCAGTGGGCAATTCCCTGATCACCTACTCAATTTCTTTGACCTCAAAAGGCCTAGTGAGGACATCTAGCCCCTGCACCCTAGGGATGATAGAAAGGATGTCATTGCCCAGAAATATTGGTTTCATAGTTCCTATTCTGCCCTTAAAAATCTCCAGAAATTCCTTAGCAATTGTGTCATGTCTGAAGAAACTGTTCCATCAGACAACTGTAAGGTGGGAATTGAATTTTTTCTATATCTCTCAGTTGCCATAGCTTGGAAGAATTTGGAATTTTCTTCCCCCACTTTGATGTATCTAATGGTGCACCTCTTCTTCCGGTATAGAAATTGCAAGTGAAGAAGATGTTCATGGTGCATCTTCGCCAGTTTTCTGAAATTGGATTCAGATAAGAACAAAGGCCTGGAGTCTTCCAAATCATCTAACCAAAAAATCACCCAGTTACACTTCTCAATCAGAATTTTAATATGTGACAAACCCTTCTGCCATTTCTTAAGAGCAAACCTCAAAGCTTTTAGTTTGTCCATAATAATTGCTGATATGTGTGTTTTATGAGAATGTTTTTGCCAAACCTCTTGAACACACTCCATGAAACCAGGTTGGTGGACGCAATAATTTTCAAATCTGAATATTTGATCCTTTGGGATGTTTGTGCATATAGAAACCACACATGGAATATGATCTGACGCAGTTTTGGCAAGAGGTGTGACTTGAGTATTTGGGTATTGGTCAATCCAGCTGGCAGAGGTAAAAAACCAATCCAACTATTCAAGAAGAGGGAAATCCTGCATATTAGACCAAGTGAACCTTCTTCCTTTTAGAGGTAATTCAAGCAGTCCCAAGTGACCTATGATCTCATCGAAAATAAAAATATCATTGACATCTCCACCAGGAAGATTTCTATTGTCTAGAGATCTAATGAAGTTAAAATCTCCCAACAACAGCCAATTCAGTTCAGGTTCAATCTTTAAATTATAAAGCCAACTGACAAATTCATCCTGTAAGACACCCTGACAGGGTCCATAAACATTGACTAGGTACCATATGTCATCATTATGCACAGACTTGAAATTAATCACAACCCCATAAGGTTTAACTTCAATTAAGGTCCCTAAAAAAACATCTGATCGCCACACAGTTAAAATGCCACCAGAAGCTCCCCTTGAAGGAGATTCAATAAACTGATCAAAACCCACAGGACAAATGCTTTTAATTAAATTTCAAGGGCACTCAGAGAGCTTAGTTTCAGATACTTTCTGCCTAACAGCACGCTGCCTTGTTTCAGAATTCAACCCACGGACATTCCAACAAAGAACCTTCCAGCTACGCATTGAGCTTTGATTCATAGAATAATATATAAGAACATAGCAAAAACAGTGTGACACCTAGTGCCACACAATGCAGGCCATAGAAAACCAGAAGTGCCAAGTCTAGACCATAGTGCATAAGTTCAGAGAGGACATAACAGACAACATATTTGACAGGCTCGCTACACCTAGACAAAACATTAAGCTTTAACATTTAAGCACTGCCGGAGGAGGAGTCGTCCTTAGGATTAGCCATAAGCTTCTCCTGAGACAGCAGGTTGGAATCAATTTCCAGCTCTGCTCCAATTGCCTGCAGCACCCCGAGCGGCGTCGGTGGAGGGACTTCTTCAGACTTGTCGTTGCCCACATCTTTAGTGTTGTTGTCCATGCCAACAGCAGCTTCCGGATTGGGCCGGGCCTTCTCTTCCATGGGCTTGGACCTAGGACGTCTTTTAGCAGGCTGAAGTGAAAGTTTCTCAAAAACCACAGATTTGAAACCATCCAACTTTGCCGCGCTCCTCGCACATCTTCTAACTGAAGTGTCCACCAAGGGAGGATATATCTTCCACCTACCACGCTAGTTTTTATGACGAGTGTTGGACTCCGTAGCGAAAACCACAGGAGAGGAAACCTCCTCCTGGCCAGAAAGCCCCACAGCCCCAGAATCCGCAGCAACCACAGCATCAGAAATCAACAGCCCAACAGAACTCACATCACCAGAATGCCCATCACTTGAGACAGAAGAACTACCAAACAAGGATCGAGAAACTGGGCGCCTAGTGACAGTTGCAATATTGCTAGGCAGAGTACTGGGCAAACTTGGGACCAGCATGGACATCCTCTGAGAGTCCTCAAATGCAATCGACCATTTACGCTTGGAATAGGTGACAGTCCCAAAGGGCTTGAAGAAAATGGACCTGGGCACCTCCTTCACTGAAAAGTCAAATATCAAATTCTCAAACGAGTGCTTCCAAAGCATTTCAGGCGGAAGAGTTGGTCCAGCCACTATCCGAGCCATCCCAATGAAGATTTGATGGTGCTGAATTACAGGTGGCCGATAGGGGACAATAGCCAATGGATTTTCTACCACAACTGCAGGTTGAACATGAACTGGGGCAATCAGATCGAGCAATGGTGGATGCTGCGGTTGAACGACCTGCAGAGGCTTCTCCCCATTGAGCATTGCCCCAACCAGTAGCAACTGGGTTATCAGGAGGGGGAGGGGTGTGAGAGGCGCGTCATTCCATCCAAGCATTGGGTAAGGCGGGAGAACAAATGGTATGTTGTTTGGAATTAGGTGTCCAGGCATTGGATGAGGATTGCCATCCAAAGGCATCGGATCCTCATCATTGGGCATCTGGTCGGCAAAGTCTGCCCCAAGAACATAACATGCAGCAGTCCAGGAAACTTGTGCACCCCCCCCATTCAGCATAATCTCCAAAAACCACATCCCTTGGCACAAGAGGCGTATCCGAAAAGCTTGCCTCCACAACAATATGGGCCAGGTACGGCTCCTCACTATCCCAAGAATGAAACTTTCCAAAAGTACCTACTGCCTGAGAGATATACTCTGTCGTACGATAATCAAGTGGAATCCCAACGAACATGAGCCAGCCCTTATGAAAACCATGATTTCCTTTGAAGTTTTCCCCCTCATCATGCTTCATAAATCTAACAAATCGATCATTTCCCAAAGCAAATGGCGGATGCTGAATCAAAGTATATCTAACAGACGGATCCCGAACTTGAAATAGACCAACTCCATGAAACCACGACTGAGCAGAACGGACAAGAATACCTCTGTTCTGAAGAAACTGAACCACCTCCTCTCTAACAGGTCCGAGAGATCCATCCGGAGCAGGCATAACCTCAGCCACCATGTAATCTTCATGGCGTCGAGGCGGGCGGGTCGCATGCGTGAAGAAGGTGCGGGGCAGACGTCGCTCCCCACCATCGATGATGTGATGCCCCGGCGGCACCAGATGGTGTGGGTCGAGCTCAAAGTTCACCATGGCCGGCTGCAGCGGCAACGAGCAGAGGTTTTCTTTGGAAAGGAAGGAGGTTTCCTTGGCAGGGAGGCGAGGAGATTGGAACAATGTGGGCGTTGGTGATGTGACAGGAGTAGATATCCCAATAATCCCGGCTCCCTTCCCCTGATCAGCTGAGGATTCCGAAATACTCATGTTTTGTTGCAGCGAGCTCTGCCTCCAAACCAATCCATGAGCCCGAGCAAAATCATTACACTCATGCCTAGAGTGACCCACACGAGAGCAAGCCAAGCAGACTGCTCGCATTCCACAAGAGACTGCCATGTGGACCTTCTGAGCACAAATCGTACATGTTAAAACATGGTCCACCATGTCATCGACCATAGCATCAAACTGCCTGGCTGCCTCTTGTGTAGAAGGGATTTCTAGCGTAACACCCTCCAGGCTTTGGCGCACAGATGAAACCAACCCAATATCGGGAAGCCCAGAAGCAGATAGGCTAGCTTCAAGCCCACCAGATGCAATAGAACCCTGACTCACTGAGCTCTCACATTGTGGGCTGACCAATTGTGAAGGGTCCGATTCGACCAATTGTGAAGGGCCCGATTCTAAACACCCATTTTGAATTAAAGTGGTTCCTGCTTCCTCAAATTGTGCCGAGAGATTACCAGCAATCAAGGGCTGCTGATCCACAGAAACCGGACCAGAACGAGGCCCAACAGTCGGCCGGTGCAACTCCGGCGACAAGTTGACTGTACCAAACACAATGGGTGGCCTTGCCACCGTCCAACGCAGATCTAGAGCAGGAGGTTGCCGAATGACTACACGCTCATGAGCTGAAAGATTATACCCTCCATCAACTATAGTATCAATGCAATTCTGAGTAGCTGGGCATCTATAGCCCTTGCAAGCAGAATACCTTTCAAACGTGGCAAAAGATAGCTTTTTACTGGTTGAATTTGAGGATTTGAGAGATGACCAAACCGGGGCCTTATGCATAGCCATTAAACCTAACGAGGACCTACACTTAGTAGGACTAATCAGAATCCATTCAGCATCACATTCCTTTCGCCAGATCTTAAGCTCACGAACCCAATTAGGTTCTCCATTACCCCAAAGATGGAAATAACACTTGAACAAATCACAAGCAAAAGAGCGTAGATCCATGATAAGAAAGCCAACCTGCTTGCATGAGACTTCAAAATAAAAAACCTTGTCCTTAACATGAATGACCCGAAGATCAATTGCCGATCCACCGAGCGCAGCTTCCAGCGCCGCCGCCACTGAATCCTCTGACAGGCGAAAGACGTACCTACTAAAAGACACGATCACAATGAAAGCCCTCCCTCTTCCCATCGGATGAATTGTGCGACCAATAGATCTGAAAACTTCATTAGCGAAAACGCTACCCTGGAGCCTTTAAATAAAGTACTTGAGTTGTAGAGTTTTGTTGTGATGCCATGTTGTATTTGCACATATCGAGCATATTGTGTGTATGATTGAAATGCTTGGTATGTGTGGGATCCGACAATCTAGTTGTTTATCCTTGGCAGCCTTTCTTATGGGGAAATGTAGTCTAGTGTTCGTCGAGCCATAGTAGTCCGCTACAGCCTGGTTCACCGGAGTCCTGCTAGCCCAGCACTACTGCTCAGGACATTTGACTGGCCGGCATGTGTTTCACTTCGTTCCTATGTCTGTCCCTTCGGGGAAATGTCACGCGGTGACATCCGGAGTCCTGCCTAGCCTGCTACAGCCCGGGTTCCCCGGAGTCCTGTTAGCCTAGTGCTACAGCCCGGGTTCTCCGGAGTCCTGTTAGCCTAGTGCTACAGCCCGGATTCACTCGCTGATGACCGACATGCTCGATGTGATTCATGTATGCCTGTCTCCATAGGTCTGTGCCGCTTTGGGTTCTCGACTAGCCATGTCGGCCCGCGTTCTCTGTCATATGGATGCTAGCGACACTATCATATACGTGAGCCAAAAGGCGCAAACGGTCCCGGGCCATGGTAAGGCGACACCCGTGGGGATACCGTGTGTGAGGCCGCAATGTGATATGAGGTGTTACCGGCTAGATCGATGTGACTTGGAATCGGGGTCCTGACAGTGTTGGCATCAGAGCCGGACTGCCTGTAGGTTCGTTGAGCCAAACTGGTCGATGTCGAGTCTAGAAATGCTTTAGTTATATGTAGGGGAATTGATTGTGGGAGGGAACGTAAGGCTCTTTTTACTCCTTTTCCTTATGCTCTTTGATCTGAGTCATTCTCTTCTCATTCAACATGGGTTAAGGACTAGGCTCTCTTCTTCTGTCAGGTTCACGTGTTACTAATCCATTGTAACTTATAAGATTGTTGGTTACCAGCCTAAGTTCAGTTTCTACCACTTTGAGTATGTTGCCAGTTGAATCAGAACCTTTATATGATATTGTTGAGTGGTGTTGCAAACTGTTGTGGATGTCTCAAATCTTTTTCTGAGCATTTACAGCTGTTATGTTGTCCAATTTTCCCTAGAAATTCTAATGTCTTTGCATTGTGGTTGTGCTTTCAGATGGCCACTCGTGCTCAAAACCAAGTGGTTCGCCTGACCCGGTGCCTCGATGTGCCCGGTCATACTGCTATGTTAGTCCGGGTAATGATCGAGACGGTTACCGTTGGTATCCCAAATACATTGTCGAAGAGCAATTTCGAGACTTTAATCAAAGCCAATATTTCTGCACCGTCAGGATATTTCCTTCTTATCCTGGATCTACCGAGCCCCTCCACTGTTCCTATGGACTCGGGGTTACTGTTGAGATGGTTGTGCAGGATGCTGCCTATTCCATGATGACCATCATGCGAGTCCGGACTGGCCTGCTTCAGAACACCGACTTCCGTCACATGCCAGCTTCACTCCCGGGAGCGCAATGGTATCTCCAGGCTATCTATGTTGACTCCACACGTGAGGACTCACTAACTCGCACCACTGCCGAGATGCTCGAGGATAAGGACCGAGAGAATCGGGCCTTGAGACTGGAGCTTTTCAACACCCGTGCTGATCATTGGGCCACTTTGACTCGGTTTGCACCTGCTGTGCAAGCTAGATGTATGGATATGAGGGATCTGTATCTTGTGAGATCTGCTCTGCCAGACATGGTGGATTGGCGTGATGTGGGAGGCATCACCCCACCCCGTGGTCCCCGCAGGCCACCGTTTGTTGGTCCAAGACCTCATCCTAGCCCCTTTGGTCCACAAGCTCCTCAGGACCGTCTGTTCCCGGATGATCACGTTGAACTTCCAGGCTATGGAGGTGACTTCTATGAGGACTACTACGGAGCTGTCTGAGTTAGTAGTAGTATCACTAGTATTTTAATAGTTGTATCTCCACTGTCCTGCGTGACTTGTGGAATATGACTTAGTGTGTAATCAATTCCGGAGGTGTAGACAAATAATGTATAGGAGCTTGGAATGCCTCCGAGTAGATGTAACGTCTTTCATCATAGTTGTACTGTAGCCTGGGCTTGTACTAAACTATGTATGGTGTGTCTGACCATTGGTATATATATGGCAGTTGTATATTACCATGTCATACGGATGAACATCTCTGCATTCCGTGTTATCCATTACATTCTGCACTTCCTTGCTAAGTTGTGCCATCCTTATCTAAACCGTTGTCTTGTTTTCTCCTAGGATGGACAAAAACCCGCAGCAACCCTGCTGCCCCGGAGCAGGGGGAAGCCAGTGCAGTTTGAGGTGAAAATCTGCCTCACCCGTCTTCTTTGGCCGAAGTGATGCTGGAGGCGGAAAGAAACAAGTGTGAGACTAACCGCGTGCTGGAGCGGATTGAGAAGAACACTGCACGCCATCAGCGAAATGACTTGGTGTCAATCAATGACTTCATCAAGTTGTACCCACCAAAGTTTAACCATTCCGTCGAGCCCTCGACGCGGATGACTGGCTTCGCAGCATCACCCACAAGCTATGTTCTGCCAACGTAGCCGAAGCTGATAAGGTTACTTATGATGCCTATCACCTCAAAGGCCCTGCTAGTCTTTGGTGGGAAATTTTTGAAGCTATGCGCCTGATCGGCCAAATCACTACTTGGGCTGAATTCAGTGAGGCTTTCCATGAGCATCACATCCCGGAAGGTCTCATAGATTGCAAGAGGGAAGAGTTCTGCAATTTCACCCAAGGAAGACTGACTGTGGATGCATATAGTCGTGAATTTTGGAATCTGGCACGATATGCTCCTGAAGAAGTATCTACCGACGCTAAGAAGCAGGCAAGGTTCCGCAAGGGACTTAGCCCTGAGCTTCGCCGCGATCTTCGTCTGCACGAGTGCACCTCCTTTCAGAAGTTGGTCAATAAAGCCATCAGTGCTGAGACAGGCCAGTCTGACTATGACGCTTCACGCAAGCACTCCCGTGATTTTGGCTCTTCATCCGGCTCTGGATCTCAGAAGCGCCAGGTGTGGATTCCAAGCACGGCACTACCACCAAGGTTCATTCTGAGGCCATCCTTTGAGGCGCCTCGTCCCAACCAGCAGTTTGCACCGTCCAAGCCCTATGGTGGCCCCGTTGCTAATGCTGCTCCATGCCCCAATGTTGTGACATGTTTCAAGTGTGGAGAGCCGGATCACTACAGTCGAGAGTGTCCCTAGAACAACAACCCCAATAAGTCTGGAAAGTCCGTTGGTCGTGGTAAGCCAGCGGGAAAGACATTCTACGCCAACCCGGTCACCACTGCACGTGGCCATGTTAACTATGTCTCAGCCGAGGAGGATCATGAGGATCCTAACGTCGTCCTTGGTACGCTCCTTGTTAATTGCCATCCGGCATCTGTTCTTTTCGATACTGGAGCATCTCATTCATTCATATCTGAGAGCTATGCTCGATTGCATAACACAACATTCTATGACATGCCCACTACCATGGAAATTCAAACCCCTGGCTCTAGATGGCAAACTTCTAGAGTAAGCCATGGGAATGAAATTCTTGTCGATAGACTTGTCTTCCTTGCATCTTTAATAGCTCTCAAGTCCTCCTACATAAACATCATCTTGGGTATGGACTGGATGTCAGCTCATTATGCTAAGATTGATTGTGCCACTAGAATCGTTCAACTTACTCACCCATCGGGCAAGACAGTCAATGTTTTAACTCGAGTGTCCAAGCGCCAGCTTTACTCCCTAAATGCCAACCCCCTTCCAGACCTTGGAGATATTCCGGTAGTCCAGGACTTTCTGGATGTCTTTCCAGAAGAACTGCCAGGTGTTCCACCTGACAGGGATGTCGAGTTTGTGATAGACCTTGTTCCAGGAACCATTCCAATTTCTAGAAGATCCTATAAGATGGCACCCTTAGAACTAGTCGAGCTTAAGAACCAACTCGATGAGTCCTTGAAAAAGGGTTTCATCCGTCCTAGTTCCTCTCCTTGGGCTTGCCCCATCCTCTTCGTCAAGAAGAAGGATGGAACGGATCGGATGGTTGTAGATTACCGACCTGTCAACTTGGTCACTATCAAGAACAAGTATCTGCTTCCCAGGATCAACGATCTGTATGACCAGCTCGCTGGATCCTCAGTCTTTTCCAAGATGGATTTGAGGTTGGGCTACCATCAAATCAAAATCAGAAACGGGGACATTCCCAAAACGGCCTTTGTTACTCGTTATGGCCAATACGAGTACACCGTTATGTCCTTCGGTTTAACCAATGCCCCAGCCACCTTCTCTCGGTTAATGAACTCGGTCTTCATGGAGTATTTGGATAAATTCGTCATAGTATACCTCGATGACATACTCATCTACTCCAAGAATGAAGAGGAACATGCCGAACATCTAAGGCTGGTATTGACGAAACATCAAGAGCATCGCCTTTATGCCAAATTCTCCAAGTGTGAATTTTGGTTGCCAGAAGTGACCTATCTTGGCCATGTAATCTCTGGTAAGGTATTGCTGTCAATCCCGAGCGAGTTCAAGCCGTCCTTGATTGGACTCCACCTGAGACGGTCAAGCAAGTTCGGAGCTTCCTTGGCTTAGCGAGCTATTGTCGCCGCTTCGTCGAGAATTTCTCCAAGGTTGCTAAACCTCTAACTGAACTCCTCAAGAAAGATAAAAAGTTCGAGTGGACCCCACAGTGCGAGTTCAGCTTTCAGGAGCTGAAAAGACGCCTGACATCTACTCCTGTACTGGTACCACCAGATTTCTCCAAGGACTTTATTATCTATTGCGACGCCTCGCGACAAGGACTAGGTTGCATACTCATGCAAGATCGTCAGGTAATTGCCTATGCTTCACGGCAATTACACCCACATGAGGAAAATTATCCCACACATGATCTAGAGCTTGCAGCTGTAGTCCATGCACTTAAAACTTGGCGACATTACCTTCTCGGTAATCGTTGCGAGATCTTCACCGGTCACCAAAGTTTGAAATATATCTTCACCCAACCGGATTTGAATCTCAGGCAAAGACGTTGGGTCGAGTTGATCTCGGATTACGACTTAGGAATAACTTACACCCCGGGCAAAGCCAATGTCATGGCTGATGCGCTAAGTCGTAAATCTTATTGTAACAACCTGATGTTACAACAAAGTCAACCACTTCTCCATGAGGAATTTCGTAAGCTTAATCTTCACATTGTTCCTCGAGGATTCCTATCCACCCTGGTGGCGAGGCCTAACCTTATGGGTCAGATTATAACCGCCCAGCGGTATGATAAGGGCATATCCCGGATTAAGGAAAACATCGCTAGCGGAGTTGCTAAATGTTTTTCCATGGATGAGCGAGGTGTTGTCTTCTTCGAGAACCGCTTGGTGGTTCCCAAGAAACAACATTTACGCCAGTTGATTCTTAAGGAAGCTCATGAATCCCCTCTCACAATTCATCCCGGTAGTACTAAAATGTATCAAGACCTACGCCAGAGGTTTTGGTGGACTAGGATGAAGAGAGAAATTGCTCAATACATTGCTAGTTGCGACGTCTGTCGTCGTGTTAAAGCAGAGCACCAACGGCCTGCTGGCACCCTTCAACCTTTGGCTATTCCTGAGTGGAAATGGGATAAAATCAGTATGGATTTCATTACTGGGTTTCCCAGGACCAAGAGAGGGAATAATGCCATCTTCGTCGTGATAGACCGTCTCTCCAAAGTAGCCCATTTCCTACCTGTTCGTGAGAGTATCACCGCTAGCCAGCTAGCTGATTTATACATCTCCCGAATAGTGTCTCTTCATGGTGTCCCATTGGAAATTAACTCAGACCATGGGAGTCTCTTCACCTCTCGATTTTGGGAAAGTTTCCAAAATGCTATGGGAACTCGTCTCTCTTTTAGCACCGCCTTCCATCCTCAATCAAGTGGTCAAGTAGAGCGAGTCAATCAAATTTTGGAATATATGCTCCGAGCTTCTGTCATCTCATTCGGAATGGGTTGGGAGAAATGCCTTCCATTCGCGGAGTTTGCTTATAACAATAGTTATCAAGCTAGCTTGGGCAAAGCTCCTTTCGAAGTTCTCTATGGACGAAAATGTCGAACGCCTCTTAACTGGTCAGAAACCGGGGAAAGACAACTCTTTGGCCCGGATATGATTCAGGAAGCAGAAGAGCAGGTTCGCGTTATTCGTGAGAAATTGAAAACAGCCCAATCTCGTCAAAAGAGCCAATATGATCGTAAACATAAGCTCATGACTTATGAAGTCGGCGAGAAGGCTTACCTTCGGGTTACTCCGTTAAAGGGAACCCATCGTTTCGGTATCAAGGCAAATTGGCTCCTCGTTACATTGGACCCTTTCGCATTCTTGCCAAACGAGGAGAAGTTGCCTACCAATTGGAACTACCTTCGCATCTTTCCAGAGTTCACGATGTCTTCCACGTTTCTCAACTCAGGCGTTGCTTCGCGGATCCTATCCGTGGAGTGGACCACGAAACGCTTGATCTACAAGATAACCTCTCATATCGGGAATATCCCGTTCGTATCCTTGATCAAGCCGAGCGTACCACTCGACGCCATAATATCAAGTTTCTCAAGGTTCAATGGTCACACCATTCCGAGAAAGAAGCCACTTGGGAAAGGGAGGATCGTCTTCGACTCGAGTACCCCACCTTCTTCCCGGAGGATCCTAAATCTCGGGACGAGATTCTTTTGAGTGGGGGTGAGTTGTCACACCCTAGCTGGTTCATGCATTAGAGTGTTGCATCATGTCTACTTTTACAGAAACTTGAAATGGGGATGACAGAACCCCCAGCAACCCCCCTGGAAACAACTAGGGTTTACTAAAATTATTTTCAATGAATCCAAAATGCCCTTCACAAAATGTTCATCATTTCTGGATTGGGTTAAAACCCCTGGCAAAAATGGTGCACTCTTTTCTAGGACATTCTGGATTCTTTGAATTAAATCATAAGTATTCGAATTTGGGCATTTAAATGCTATAAAATATTTTAAATGCCCAAATAATTCTGGAGTTAAGTGAGGGCTGTTGGGAATAATCCCAACATAGCCCACAATTAATTTCAGGATTTTAGCAAGTGCCTAAGTAATTTTAATAAAGCCTTAAAGTTACAGAAAAATTGAAAAAGAAAACAAACAGGACTGAGAGAAAGAGAAAAGCTTACCTGGCGCCCACCCAGCAGGCCCCCCTGTCGGCCCAGCCCAGCCAACGCTCCAGCGAGCTGCTTGGCTTGGCCAAGCAGGCAAGCAGCTGCTCGACAGCGAGCACAGCATGCGCGCCACGCAGCTGCCCGCCGCCTCGCCGCTCCCCTCGTCGAGCTATCGACGTGGGACGACCCCCCTCTCTCTCCTCGACCTCGCAGACATTCGCTCTTCCCTCTGGTTCCTCTCTCTCGCCCTCCCCGACGTCGCCCGAGACGTCACCGTCGCTGCCACTCGCCACAGCCACGTCCAACACCGTCCCCGCGCCCTCTCACCGTGTCCGGACGGTTCGCCGTTGTCGACTACGTCGACTAGCCAAGCAGCACGATGCCGGAGCCCCTGCATCGTCCCCGCCGCCGTCGTCTTCAACCTCAGGCCGCCGAGATCCCCGTCACCGTTCCGACCGCACCGAACCTTCCCCGAGCGCGCTGACCTTCTCTGCGGCTTCCAAGTGAGCTACTGCTCCTCCCCCTTCTCTCTGCTTCATCGCTAGAGCTCTGTAGCCGTCGTGCCTTTTCCGTTTGAATGCACTGCCGCCTGACCACATCGCCGGCGATGCTCTAGTGACCTTTTGGTCACGGGCTTGTGCCCGTCAAACTCACTGCATCACGTAGATGTTGTAGGTGCAAGCGCCACGCCGCCTAGGCCACTCCAGCCACATGCACGAGATGACCCGAGCTTCGGCCTCCGCCAAGCTCATCGCTGGCGATGCTCGGGCCACTCCCCGGCCAAGCCATCACCATGGGTGGATGTGGGCGAGCACCAGCTGCCCGTAGCTGCTCTACGCGCAGAAAATGATGCCCTGTGGGCAAATCCCGCAGCGTGCCACCGCGTCTCGCCTCGCCGGCGTCTAAACGCCGGCAGGCCTTGACCCGCTGACCGGTGAGTTGACCATGCCTGGCCCGTGTGGGCCCAGGTTGACCCCCCCTGAGCCTATGACAGGTGGGGCTGGCCTGTTAATTAGTTTCGGATTAGTGTTAACTAATTTTAGTTAGTTTAGGTCACTAACATGTGGGCCCAGGCCCCACTGACAGTTAATTAGTACTAACTTAAGTCTGTTAGTTAGCTGAGACACTGACAGACAGGGCCCACCAGTCAGGTTTGACTGGCCCTGGCGCCTTTGACTTGCTGATGTCACAGTGACGCAGTGCTGACCCAATTATTCATTTTCTGGATTTATTTTTATATAGGAAATTCCAGAAAATAGCCAAAACTTCTAAAAATCATAGAAAATCAACCATAGCTCCAAATCAAACAAATTATATATGAAAAATGATCAGAAAAATTCAATCTATCCATCTGTAATGGTTTCATGCATGCAAAACGACATTAACCTTGCTGTTTAGGTGAAACAAGCTAACACACTTATTATGCATAAGAACTTTAACTTCCATTTGAATCTTTGGTTCAAATGGACCCATTTCAACTTGTTTCACATTGCATTAGGCAGGACACATCATTTTGCCATGTAATAGCATGCATCATATTGTTGCATATTGTCATGTGTTGATTATGTTCTGTGTGTCCTTCGTGGTAGGTTCTGCCTCCGAGGATATCTCCGAGTATCCAACTGAAGGGCAGTACCCTACTACCACTCCATCAGGCAAGCAGCCCCATTGATCATATCGATACAATCCCATGTTCTCGCCTCTGCTCTCATTTACTGCATTAAGACAACAACGTTTCAAACTGCTGTGTGCGACGGTAATTGAACCCTTATCCTCTGCATGACCTGTCATTGCCACAGTAACTAGATGAAACCCACTAGCATGTGTATGACTTGATTGAGCCTTGTATGTGTTTCCTACCTTGCTATGCCTGCTATGCTTAGAGTTGTGTCAGGTCTGGTTCATCTGGGTGATGGGCTAGAGTGAAATGATTATGTCGGTAATGTGAGGGATGTGTTGAACATGATTTGGTAAAGGTATCGATGAGAGGCCATGTAGGAGTACATGGTGGGTTGTTTCATTGAGGCCATCCCTAAGAAATGAGATCTGCATGTGTGATTTTAAGAATCAGCTACTACCATGCATTGGGATCCTTAATTGACCCTCTCGGCTTCTTAATCACCCTAGTACTTTGTCCAGGATTTGCAATTAGTTTCTGGTGTTTGTAGGTTCTGTGTTGGCGGCCGTGTGTAGCGTTGACCCTAGGGGTGGGCTATGTTGCGGTAGATACACCGTGGCCAGGTATGCCGAGCGCCCGTTTGGCGTCTCGAGACCCTGTTCACATCTTTCGGGGCCGTATGTGGAAACCTCGGCCAGACTCCCTGCGGATGGAACTTGGATAGGCGATAAACCTGGACTAGAGACTTGAGTGTTTAGGTAGGTCGTGGACGACACCCTCGTTGGGCTTCCTCTTGAAGGTTGCCGAGTACAAGTCGTGTAAACGGCGGTAAGTGGTGAGAGCGTGTATGAAGAAGTACACCCCTGCAGGGTTAATAGCATCTATTCGAATTGCCGCGTCCGCGGTAAAGGACTACTTGGTTGCCTATACAGTTCATAGACAAGTTAATGGATACTACTAAAAGACTCAAGATAAGTGTGAGTACCGAGGATGGCCCTCTCGTAGGATGACGAGGGAGGATCCCCGGTGGTGTATTGTGTTGGTGATTAGTGGACTCGTGTGCGAAAACTATTTTACTAAGTGGTGTCCCGTAGGATAGCTTAGCCAAGAGTCAAAGCTGGCTTGCTGCAATAACTCCACCACCTTCTTGAGAATGAGCATGTATAGTAGGTTCTGATGTAAGACTTGCTGAGTACCTTTGTACTCATGTTTGTTTAATTACTGTTTTCAGACGACAACACCGCCCCTCCGATGGGTTTTATGTAGATCTCGACGTCGATGAGTGACTTGCCACCCAGGTGGTGATCCTGGCCATGGAGGGCCCTATGTAGATAGACAGGCTTCGAGAAGCCTTCTTTCTTTCTAGTGTCTGTACTCAGACTATTTGCTTCCGCATGTGCTTGTATGCTTGTATGACTTGAGTGTCGGGTCATGTGACCCCTACCTATATGAACATGTTATGTATGGCTCTCTGGAGCCTTTAAATAAAGTACTTGAGTTGTAGAGTTTTGTTGTGATGCCATGTTGTATTTGCACATATCGAGCATATTGTGTGTATGATTGAAATGCTTGGTATGTGTGGGATCCGACAATCTAGTTGTTTATCCTTGGCAGCCTTTCTTATGGGGAAATGTAGTCTAGTGTTCCTCGAGCCATAGTAGTCCGCTACAGCCCGGTTCACCGGAGTCCTGCTAGCCCAGCACTACTGCTCAGGACATTTGACTGGCCGGCATGTGTTTCACTTCGTTCCTATGTCTGTCGCTTCGGGGAAATGTCACGCAGTGACATCCGGAGTCCTGCCTAGCCTGCTACAGCCCGGGTTCCCCGGAGTCCTGTTAGCCTAGTGCTACAGCCTGGATTCACTCGCTGATGACCGACATGCTCGATGTGATTCATGTATGCCTGTCTCCATAGCTCTGTGCCGGTTTGGGTTCTCGACTAGCCATGTCGGCCCGGGTTCTTTGTCATATGGATGCTAGCGACACTATCATATACATGAGCTAAAAGGCGCAAATGGTCCCGGGCCATGGTAAGGCGACACCCATGGGGATACCGTGCATGAGGCCGCAATGTGATATGAGGTGTTACCGGCTAGATCGATGTGACTTGGAATCGGGGTCCTGACAGAGCGTGTATGATGTGGTACACCAAAACATCATCTTCGAGGCACAGCTGAAGGACGGCGGCGCGTTGGATCTTCCTAGTGGCACACTCCATGTACTCTGCGTCGAGACCGATGACCTTCATCTCCACCTTTTGGAGGGAGTTGGATACATTGTTGATCCACTTCCGAACAACCCTTGGGTGGTCGGTGACTGTGGCAACTATGCTCAACGAGCCTTCGACGAGGACATGTTGGACGCTAAAAACCTGCATCTCGATCTCTTTCGCCGTTTGGAACCGCTGGACCGGAGGGCTATGGTTTGGAGAATAGGATTAGATGGCTAGTCTAATTGAAGAAGATGATTATTTATAGGGGCTTCGGAATTACTCCAGGAGGATGTGAAGAGGTTAAAACAATGTGAATGCAGTGTGGTTTGGATGCAAATGAAGATGAAGGAGTAGTGAAGAAGCCGAGGAGAATCGGTTCCCGATGGAGAAGTAAATGGGAGAAGTGGCCTGCGGGCAGTTGATTATACCGCTAGGTAGACTAAACGAAAAGGCTACGGGGGTAGACTAAGGAGTGGGGCCTGTCCCTATACGTTCCCATCCTTCTAGCGCTACACGTGCCACTGGCTAGTTGAGGTCACTCTTTCGAATCACTGTGGCAAGACATTTTATGATTCCTTTTTATTTCTGCACCCCTCCTGATAGGTGGGACCTATGCAAGTAGATAAAAGTCCTTCTTCGCGCTTCCGCATGCATGAGAATTTGGTTCTGCTCGCAATATGGATGATACCTGGAGGATGAAGTGAACCCATAGCCATGCTAGCACGAGAGTACTCCCTCCTTTTCGATTTATAAGGCGTATCTCACCTTTTTTGTTTTTCCAATTGAAAGGGCTCATCTCCATCTCATTTTTAGTTTCCAATGCGCATTAAATCTTTGCATGCAAGAATTAAAAAGGAACACACCGATGCATGCAATGTTCCTACTCATCTAGTGGCCAAGCATGCATGAACTGTAATTAATCCAAATTAATGCATGAGTTTAATTGGGGTAGTTTTGTAGAGTACGAGATACATTCCTCCACTCACAAAATGCCTTGGTTGATGAGATTTGAGATTTGAGCCCTATAAACCGGAAGGGAGGGAGTACTACACATGTTCCTACAACTCCTACTACTAGTAGTAGTACTACTATGGTACACTTGATGGTCAAAATACTACTGTACTATTATTCATCCGGTCCTCACACTGAAGTGACAAGACCCTGACCCGAGGTGACACCAGTCCAGGCGGCGTGTCCGGGTTACCAAAGCCAGCCTCACCTTGTGCACTGTGCAGTCACTGTCACCGCTGCTATATAGCATGCCTCGCCTCATCTCCCTCTCCCCTAGCACCACTCCATCTCCATCTCCGTCTTGCCGGGGATCCTGATGTCACTCTTCATTTTTCACACAAAAAAGAGGTCACTCTTCATCATCTCACCATGCCCCCGCGTACCCTTGCCTCCCCCAGTACCACTATTCCTTTGCTAGCCGCTCCAGCACCGAGAGCCTTCTCCCCCGTAAATCAAGCCCCCAAAAACCCCACCTTCCAAACTCCACCATGGCCGAACGTGAAACGCGCAACATCCATATGAGCCACGATTGGAGCAATCTCCCTGGTGACATCCACGAACTCTGTTGTTCATGTATGGATATGTTGAGCGCCCTGCGGCTGGCTGGATGCTCGAGGGGCATGCACACGGCCATCATCGAAGTGAGGCCTAAGCTTTTCAAGACACCCTGCTTGCTGCTATCTGGTCTTGCAAGATTTGCTCACCATGATACGGAGGCGTACATGATGCCCCTCGACTTCAATCCGACCTCCATTAGCCGAGACTTCTTTGTAGGTATGTAGTGGGTCGCCGTACATCATTTCCCTCGACTCCGATCCGATCACCATCGCCCAAAACATCTTGCAGGTATGTACTGGGTCGGCATAAACTGCCACTAGATGGCTGCCATCAGAGAAGACGGGAAAAAGTTGGTGCTCGTGAACTTCCAAACCTCCCATGAGATTATCCTTCCTCCGTTGGATGATATAGAGTTACTGTCGCGGTCCAAGTCATCTAGATTACGTCGTCAGTTGGACGCACCTTGTGTTGCAGAAGATTGTAATCTGCGAAGTGCCCACACGACATGCAGATTACGCAGACTTCAAGCTAATTGCCTTTTTCGACAAGGGACTCTCCTATCTTTCCGCCGGTTCCTACTTTAGCTGGAGACAGCTCAGCTCGCAGTGGATCGTCGTCAAAGCTGATACACACTTCTGTGATGCTATTAAACACAATGGCATCATCTACGCGATCGACAAAGCAGATGGCACCACGTATTGCTGGGACGGCGCGTGTAAGTTGTTTCCGTCTAATGTTAATGTAGAAACATGCATCACACTGTAGGTTTCATCTAACCATACATCAAGGAAGTAAATGTGCATATGGAGAACTCTATATTTGGAAGTAGTGAAATCCTGTAATGCTTACTGTATGTACATACCTATGTTCGCCCTTCAGCAAGCAATGGCTCGAATAATATGCTCACAATTTTTTTCCCATAGAACATGAGTATATAACAATGCATGGTCTGTTAGTTTCCTTGAAGAATTTGTTTGTGAGGACAGAACATGATTACATAACATGCATGACATGGTAGTTTCTTGTGAAGAATTGATTGTGAGATAACATGAGTATAACCATGCATGGCACTTCTATATTTTCGAACCCAATATACATTTCCCTATATTTTCCTCCCAGTTCCAACAGGGACATATCAATGTTATTTCTTGCATTATCCTACTCATACTCTGAACAATGCTGATCTTACATTAACAATGTTTGTCCTTTTTGATATGATGCAGTGTCCCTACAGTTACTGCCCTTTGTAATCACACCACCTATGCCAAAAACAAGGAAGCACAACTGGCTCCTCGCTCGATCAGACGACAGCAAAAGACTGATGATCATTCGGACACATGAGCCAGAAAAGTTATATTGCAAAACCCCCACTATATTCAAGCACTTTGAAATACGTGAGTATCCGGACAGTGGCTGTTACGTCTATGAGCAGGATACCAGCTTGGTGGGGCCTTCAGGATTTTTGAGTTGGAGGTGGCTAAACAGCCTTGGTTCACACTCTCTGTTTCTCGGACTCAATTATTCGATGAACCAGGAGATCACCGTTGGCAAGGACCTTGATGGCAGAGAGGCTCTGTTTGCTATGGAAAATGGTGTCTACACGGCGATCCCTAGGAGTTCAGGAGCAAACTCCTCTGATTGACAATGATACAGCCTACGGCCAAAAGAAGGTGAGAATGACAAAGGCATTTGGATTAACTTTGATCCTTGGATGTGTCGAGTCCGGCAGGCAGTGATGTGGTTCAAGCCTTCAGGTTGATAGGTAATTGGGCTATTGCGTCGAAAGGGTGGAGTACTGGTGTTTGTGGATCACTGATGGCTGAATCGGGGCTGCAAATTATGTGGTGTTGGATCATCCCTCTTCAAATGACTTGTTGTCTTTGCTGCTTGTTCTGGATGGGTAGTTCTCTCTTCTGTTATGCATATTCCTTGTCATTTGGTCATCCTCGTCTATGTCACTCTTACTATGTAATAGTTTCCTCTATTTAGAATGTCATTCTCGTTTGGATCACGAGAGTCTGAGCGCTGCAGATGGGTCTGTTTTGGTGGTGTAGCAAGACTTCTTATGAACTATCATGTCTTGCTGTTTATGTCAGTAGTAGTCACTAGTCAGTGTTTGAATGTTTTATATATCGTTGTTTCGAACTGTTTATTGTCTCAAACTGCTGGTGGGCTAAATGAGGGCATCACCATTCTCCAGTGTTCAGAGTATATCTCCTTTTTCGTAGTTATAATTTGAGCTCAGTGTCTTATTGATGATGTACACTTGTTTGGGCCAGTGAGGTGTCGTTGAATATGAGCCGTGTAGTAACGCAATGCAAAATAGGTCAATTATGACTCTCAGGATGGGCTCTCAAAAGATCCTCCAAAAAAGGCTAGGCTCTCAAAAACAGAAAGAATAGGGACTCTTAGGCCGACATGTGGGTGCCACCAGTGTTTTCGTGCGCTTGCGCGCCAAGAGCATGTTTGCGTGTGTTCGAAATACATGCTACCTTTTCATCCCCAATCTCCCGCCCCTCCCCACCTCTGGAATCTTGATTCCTACTCCAGTTCCCCCAAATCACCCTCCTATACTCCCTGTACTCAAGCTCACTATCATGTCACCGATCAACGCGGATCTCCGAGCCGGAGATCCTGAGGTCCGTCCTGCCTTCGGGCGCTGCGTGCTGTCGCTCAACAGTGGCATGGCGGCGCTTGACGACCAGTTTGCCGGCAAAGTGCTGATGGTAACCATCAACAGCGACCGGCATCCCATCTCGCCGGACGACCTTGTCAAAGCTCTTGGCATTGCGCACGGCATCCAAATAAATGACTTGCTCATCGAAGTCTGTCCGCCACCGGCTGGTTTTTCGTCAGGTTCCAGACAACTTTCGACTATAGTCGTGTGTTCGAATCTTCCCAGTGTTTGTTATGTGATGGCGCACTGGTGAGCTTTGATCAGTGGCACCCAGGATGGGGCTCGGTGCCCTCTGAGCTTGAGTTTTTAACAAAGCTTACCTTCCACGGCATGCCTCCACATTCTTGGAACAGCGAGTCCATGAATGAGCTTATCAACGACCTTGGAGGTGAGCTCGTAAGTATGTTTGTTCCTCCAGACAGCTGGGCTCTGACGGTTATGGCATGGATGAAGAAGCCGTCCACCATAACGAAGGTGATTGGTGTTGAGATACCGGTGAAGGAACCGGGGTTGTACTATTCGTCGCCACCAAGGCCGCCGTGGACCATGTTAGGGATGTACCTATATCGAGTGTTCGTGCATGTCGAAGAAGTGGTCAATCCATCAATCGAAGTTCTGCCGCCGCCGCTGGTGCCCGGGTCCGTCGACGACATCCATTACAGGAGTCAACATCAGAATTTCCCCGTGTTTCTCGGAATGATGGATGGCACAGGGCCTACTCCATTACGCGGTAGAGGCCGCTACTTCTTTGGGACAAGAGGCAGGGCTGGCTGCCTGGATGTGCTCTAATTTTAGGTAACAACTGAATCTTGTCAGATACTATACTAGTTAAATCTGAGCTATAGGTGTGAAGCACTGATGTGCCAGTACATTTGATTGTGACCTATTCTATTTTTTTACCTAAACTTTTTTTAGAAAGGGCTGCATGTCAACTTAATGTTCTAGCAGAACATATTTATTGTGTTGTTTGTCTATTTTCTTTGCACAACATTCAAGATATCTCCTCGTCATTGATAAAGACGCTGAACCGTTATGTACGAGTTCGTTGGTTTCAACATAGCCCTACCTGTAGCGATGCACTGCTTCCACCATGATTGTGCCGCCTGCATGAAACTTTTGTATGCATGTTCAGTGTGCTATGATGTTCTATATGATTGTGTCAACTATATAAGTTTTTACTGAGCATCATCAATGCATATGGCTGAAAGATGTATTTACAAGCATTGACCGACGGGTCTCTTTTTCACTCTCTCTCTCTCTCTCACACACACATACGCGCACACGCACAAGTGGGACCCGTTGAATTATTTCTTCGTTGGTGACAGCTTTTAATTAGGTTCCACTACACTCTAACTTTTTTCTTAAGTTATTAACTGAGCTCAGTGACTTCAAAAAGTTGTACAGAAGCCTTGTTTGGACCTTTCCGGCGTCGCTGAATGTGGGCTGAGTACCATGTAAGGTTGTACTGTACTACACAGGCCTTTTTTCAACATCATCAATGCAACTGGGCCGACAGTTCTACACAATCCGGGTGAACTTCTTATTCTCCACCTCGCTGGGCTGCAAATCTTTCCTAGGAGGGATGCATTAGGCTCAACAAGAAAATGGGCTTTAAGAAATAATAAATCGGACGTAATTATAAAAACTGGGCAGTAACTATAAGAAAATGCACCAAACACGTAATTAGTTTATAAAATGCTACTTTTGGATTTTGAAAATTTTAATTTCACTAATTGTTGCGCGCGTAATGTTTCGTTGGATTTTTACATAATAAAAATTTATATTGAAATTGTATTTAAGCTGACTAGAAATTTCGGGATAAAAATATTTCGGATCCCATCAAAATGTGGGAAATTTTATTGAATTCTGTTTTGAATGGTTGGTTGAAATTATTAATCGTTGTCCTAGCTAGAAAATGGGCTGTACTTTTAACAAACTATAAATGGGCTGTACTAAATTCAATTAGAATTCAAAAATGTGTTGTACATTCTTACAAATCGCAAATAGGCTATAAGTTCTTTGCCACACACTTGTGGGCCTACTAAGTTGACGCGTCCCCTAAAAAAGTAAGTTGACACGTATGCAAGGCTTTGTCAACTTATAGTCAACACACGGTTCTAGCAGCAGTGTCCGTTTGATGTCCATCCAACGGATGTCGTGCTTCTTCTTCAATCTCAAATATTCTAGCTTCAGCCGCCCAACAGATGATTCCCCCCTGACATCTGGGGTGCACCGTTTCAGAGGATGACTTGTGGGTCTACTAAGTTGACGCGTACCAAGGGCTTTGTCAACTTAGTCAATATAAACGATTCTAGCTGCAGTGACCGTACGATGTCCATCCAACGGCCGTCGTGATTCTTCAACCTTTGGTCTTCTTGGTCTAGCCGCCCAAAGCAGCGCCGGCGTGCCGCCTACTCCTGCCTCCCGTGGCCGGCTGTTATGCCGTGGAGGCCTCACCTCCCCCTACTACTCCCACCATTGGCCAGGCCCTGCAGCGACGGCAGCCTGACACCGCAACTGAATCAGTGAACCCTCATACTCCTCTCCGCGTGGGCATCCACTGCTGCGTCTTCCCCGGCTCCGCGTCATCCCCTTCCTAGGCCTCACTGCCCTCCGCCGCCTTGGTGCTCTCGGCGCAGCGTGGTCAATGTGGTCAACGAATGACTTCCATCAGGAGAGTACTGTACGTGGAGAGGCTGACAGCTAGGTCAACGGCCGCCGCAAGGAAGTGCCTCTTTATTACGCGGAAAATCATTATTCCTCCACCTGACATCAGGGACTCACCGGATGAGCCACTGTATTTCGTGAAAAAACAGTTTCCCCCCTGACTACTGTGACCCACCAGCTACATCTTCGCACACAAGGAAGTGCGTCCATATTACGAGCAAAAAAAATGATTCACCCTGCTGATTGTTGGGACCCACCAACTACATCTTCGCACGCAAGGAAGTGCCAGACAGTCGGGACCCACCTGGTCGAAGCGTATGTAGCGTTGTCATCCTGGTTGCGAACATGTACGTACATACGATCGGTCTGTCTGCAGGCTGTAGCGATGATCCATGGCCGTGTAAGGAAGGGCACGTGTCATAGTAGAGGTGCGCACGTAGCATGTACACGTACGTACAATGGCCAGGGTGCAAGAAAGTAAATACGGCCACGTACATACATACATGCGGGGTCTCGAACGCCTACTTGCGCATACGTACGGCCAGGGCTCCTGTACATGGCTGGGTCGGAGCAGAGAAACTGCGTCGTCGTCGTGTTCATGGGGAGGCAACGGAATGTGTTGTGTTCATCAGGAGGCAATGGAACGCGTGCTGTTCGTCGGGAGCCAACCGGCTTGGACGGAATAGCCGATGGAAATGATGCCTGGCATACCGCAGAACGGAGGAAATGGCCTTGTGTTCGACCAACCACGGTCAAAACGGGATCCTGTTCATCGGGAGGGGTCTGGCATACCGGAAAACAGAGGAAACAGACCTCGTACGGTGGAAACGGGGTCCTGTTGATCGGGAGGGGTGTGGTGTACCGCAAAGCGGAGGAAACATACTTGTGTTGGAGCGCTACAGTCGAAACGGGGGTCCTATTCATCGGGAGGGGTGTGGCGTACCGCAAAACGGGACTCCACGGGATACTGTTCATCTCCACCGTCGACCTCCTCCAGCCTCCATGGGCTACTATTCATCCACCGTCGACCTCCTCCAGCCTCCACCTGCGACTGTTCATCCACGGGCTCCTGTTCATCCAGCCTCCACCTCGCGCTCCTCCACCGGCTACTGTTCAACCAGCCCTCTCCAAGGGGTCCTGTTCAACCACCCCTCCACCGGCTACTGTTCATCCAGCCCTCCACCGGCTACTGTTCAACCAGCCCTCCATCGGCTACTGTTCATCCATCCCTCCACGGAGTCCTGTTCATCCAGCCCTCCATGGGGTCCTGTTCATCCACCGGCTCGATCGATCGGGGTACTGTTCATCCAGCAGCAACGGCCTCTACTACCATGGGGTCCTGTTCATCCAACGCCCCATCGGGATCTGTTCATCCAAACACCCCAACAATGCTCGTTTTTCATCCAGAGGCAGCATCGATCGGCTTTAGTTAGCAGCAGAGCGAAGGAATCACTCGGGTTCAGTTAACAACAAGGGATCGATCGCTCGGGTTTAGTTAGAGCCCAACGCCTCTCTCGGGTTCAGTTAGAGCCCAACGCCTCGCACCCATGCGTGTATGTGTATGAGAGAAGCGCGCATCGCTCGGTCCCCCACCACCCACCATAACCGGGAACTCCCCGATATTTTCCTCGCCCATGCTTCTACCATGGTTTTTTCCGTCATGGATGGCCCAAAGAATGTCATGTAGCTGCCTCTCTGGCCCGTCTAGGATGAAAAGCCCATTTTCTGTCATGATTTTTTTTCATAGAAGTAGGACCCCACCACATCTACGATGATACTGGGTTTTGTCATAATTATTGTCATAGATGTGTCATAACTATGACATTTTATTTTCGTTTCGCCCAAAATGTCATGGATGTATCTTTTTTGTAGTGATTGGCCCAGCCCCTTGCTCTCCATCTTCTAATGGCCAAGACGAGAAGGACGCGAAGTCGGGTAGCTCGTTGCCGCCGTGTTGTGCTGTCGTGCTATCCGCTAGGCCCAGCCACAGCCACCGCTCGCCGTGTGCCCGCGTCCCTGTCTCGGCAGCGCCTAGCCTCACCTCACGCTTGCCCGACGAGTGCTCGACGCCACAGCCGACTGCGTCACTCGGTCGCTGTTTGCCTGACTCGAATCGCTCCACCACTCCACCTGCTCTTGGCATGAAAGGCTCGATCTCGATGCATCGTTCGTGCATGGTGCGTCACTAGAAGGCCCGAATACAGGGCCGGCTAAGGCGGCCTGGCCCAATAAAATGAAAGGCCTCTCTCTATACTTAGAGATTAGCAATTCGCAGAATCCTAGCGATTAGCGAACAAAGCATATATAAATTTTTTTGGACCAAATCAAGGTGTGGCGGCTGCCACACCTTGCCCACCGGGGTCGTCCGCCAGTGCCCAAAATGATAGTGGTAAATCGGTAAGAGACATCATAGATCGTGCCATATCTAATAAAGTATGGTTATGATGTTCGGATACACCATTACGCTTTGGTGTTCGAGGTGGTGTGAGTTGTGAAACTATTCCATATCGTTTAAATGAATGCTAAACTCGTAAGTGATATATTTGCCTCCGCGATCAGATCATAGAAACTTTATTTTCTTGTTATGATGATTCTCCACTTCACTCTGAAATTCTTTGAACTTTTCAAATCTTTCATACTTGTGTTTCATTAAGTAGATATACCCATATCTACTTAAATCATCTGTGAAGGTCAGAAAATAATGATACCCGCTACGTGCTTCAACACTCATCGGACCGCATACATCAGTATGTATTATTTCCAATAAGTTATTAGCTCACTCCATTGTTCCGGAGAATGGAGTTTTAGTCATCTTGCCCATGAGGCATGGTTCGCAAGTATCAAATGATTCATAATCAAGTGATTCCAAAATCCCATTTGCATGGAGTTTCTTTATGTGCTTTACACCAATATGACCTAAACGGCAGTGCCACAAGTATGTTGCACTATCATTATTAACTTTGCATCTTTTGGCATCAATGTTGAATATGTGTATCACTACGATCGAGATTCAATAAACCATTTACATTGGTTGTATGACAATAGAAGGTTTTATTCATGCAAATAGAACAACAATTATTCTTTGACTTAAATGAATAACCATATTGCAATAAACATGATCAAATCACATTCATGCTCAACGCAAACACCAAATAACATTTATTTAGGTTCACCACTAATTCCGAAGGTAGAGGGAGTGTGTGATGGCGATTGTATCAACTGTAACGCCCTTGATGTGGCTATATCTCCTCCGTGTCGAAGCACGACTTAGAGGCATGACCACATTGAAAGCAATGTCGCAAGTAAGGTAATCTTCACAACAACCCATGTAAATAGATAAAAGGGGTAAAGGTACATAGTTGGCTTACACTCGCCACGACACACAAATACATGAATAACATTACAATCATCCAATACACTCATGGTCCGACTATGGTACCAAAATGAAAGATCAACCCCCACATGCGACACGGTCCCCGATCGCCCCAACTGGGCACCACTACTGATCATCTGGGAAAGACACATAGTAATGGCGAGAGTCTTCATCGAACTCCCACTTGAGCTCAAGCGCATCGTCTGGAACGTTATCATCGGTCCCTGCATCTGGTTTTGGAAGTAAACTGTGAGTCACGGGGACTCAGCAATCCCGCACCCTCGCGATCAAGACTATTTAAGCTTATAGGTAAGGCAAGGTAATATGTGGAGCTGCAGCAAGCGGCTAGCATATATGGTGGCTAACCTGTTCGCAAAAGAGAGCGAGAAGAGAAGGCAAAGCACGAACGAAGAACTATGATCAAGAAGTGATCCTAGAACAACCTACGTCAAGCATTACTCCAACACCATGTTCACTTCCCGGACTCCGCCGAGAAGAGACCATCACGGTAACACACGCGGTTGATTCATTTTAATTAAGTTAAGTTTCATGTTATCTAGAACCGGACATTAACAAATTCCCATCTGCCCATAACCGCGGGCACGGCTTTCGAAAGTTCAAATCCCTACAGGGGAGTCCCAACTTAGCCCATCACAAGCTCTCATGGTCAATGAAGGATATTCCTTCTCCCGAGTTTTACAAGACATCCTCGACAATGGTAAAACAAGTTCAGCAACACCGCCCGAATGTGCCGACAAATCCCGATAGGAGCTGCACATATCTCGTTCTCAGGGCACACTCAGATGAGCACTACGTACAACTAAAACCAACCCTCAAGTTTCCCTGAGGTGGCGCTGCAAGTGGCTCTATTTGGACCAACACTCAGAGGAGCACTGGCCCGGGGGGGATTTAAATAAGATGACCCTTGGGCTCCGGAAACCCAAGGGAAAAAGAGGCTTGGTGGCAAATGGTAAAAACTAAGGTTGGGCATTGTTGGAGGAGTTTTATTCAAGGCGAACTGTCAAGGGGTTCCAATTATAACCCAACCGCGTATGGAAACGCAAAATTCGGGAACATAACACCGATATGAGGAAACTAGGGCGGCAAGAGTGGAACAAAACACTAGGCAAAAAGGCCAAGCCTTCCACCCTTTACCAAGCATATAGGTGCATTAAGATAACAATATAATATAGTGATATCCCAATAATAAACAATGTTCCAACAAGGAACGATCTCCCATCTTCACCTGCAACTAGCAATGCTATAAGAGGGGCTGAGCAAAGCGGTAACATAGCCAATCAACGGTTTGCTAGGACATGGTGGGTTAGAGGTTTGACATGGCAATTTGGGAGTCATGATAAGAAAGTGGTAGGAATCGTAGCATAGGCATAGCAAAAGAGCGAGCATCTAGCAAGCAAAGATAGAAGTGATTTCGAGGGTATGATCATCTTGCCTGCAAAGTTGTCAGAGTTGACTTGATCCTCGTAAGCAAACTCAATGGGCTCCTCGTTAGCAAACTCGTCTCCCGGCTCTGCCCAAACAAGACAAACAAGCAAAAGGAACACAATCAACCACATGCAATGCTCAAACAAACATGATGCAAACATGGCATGCTATGCGGGATGCGGTATGCGATGCATATGCAAGATTTGACAAGGATTGATTGAACCTGGCCTCTACTTGGAAATCCAAGAGTGCCACTGTAAAGGTGAGGTGATTTTGGTTGAAATCGATATAAAGATCACCGGAATCGGATGCACGGTTTGGAAATGGCAAGCAAAACAAATATGGCACCGGTCTGCGATAATCAGCAAGTAGCCATCTAAAAGCATCAAGATAATTATTCTACCGCAATCAAACATGACAACAAAATACATGGCAGGGATCCACTCATGATGCTTGACAAAAGATGAACACTGAGCTACGGCCAATTCATCCATTAACAGGTTCAAACAAGCATGGCAAAAGTGCAAATGATAACAGGTTTCAGACTTAGTGAAATTAACAGAAGTTTGGAATTTAACATCAGGTAGCACACTTTAGAGCATGAAAACTACATGCTACAGGAACTTAACATGGAAAAGAAAGTCATGGCATAAAGCTACTCAAAGAACTTAACAAAAGTCCCTTAGTGACCTTGAGCCAAAAGGGATCATAAAATACAATTGCAAGCATGTGAACATGGAAAAAACATAAACATATTACAGACTTAGTGAAAAACTGGAGCATGCAAATCAGTTAACGAGTAGGCATGTTCACGAGCTCGATGCACTCACTACAAAGAATGTCATGACAAACTAAGCATACACCCATCAAGAATAAATGTCCTAGAAGCTAGACATGGCAAGAACAACAACATAGCATGCACAGATCAATAGCAACATCCTCGGCAAAATCGCTAACAAGTCAAAAATCTGCCAGGTTTCACGAAATAGCAAAAGTAGAGCTTGATTGACTCAAGCTAGGGTGCTCCATAAATGCAAACAAAGACATGGATGGATAAAGCACCACAATTTTAACAAATCATCCTTACTGCTCATCCTCAAAAGAGGCACGGATCACTAGGAAACAACATAAACATATGGCATACCGACAAAATCAGAACAAGGACTTAGTGAAATTCTAAGTCCCTGAAATCAGCATACCGATTACGCTACTTTGCAAGCTTGTGCTAGTCACCACACATATCACAAAAATAAATGGTAAGAACCTCTATAAAGATGGCATGGCATATAACAAAACTCATGTAGAGCCTAGGAGCATATCATGCACACACTAATCATAGCAAAAATGACAAATATCTATTTGATGTAACAAATCTGGCAAATATATCACATAGCCCTCTTCCAATAGCATATTGGGCGTCAAGATGAGCTCAAATGAAAATGACGCAATGATATGAAATGATGTAATCGTCGAGGCGAACATTTTGATATGCTACACGCGCAAATCAGAGCTACGGATGCGAAGTTATGGCATGCGGAAAAATGCAAATTAGCTAGGGTTTGGAGGTGAAAAAGTCAACCGCGAAGTTCTCAGATCCAGATCCAGCACACGGTTTGAGGTACGCCGGAGTTGTGGAAGAAAGGGGCTGGAGCTATGGGAGCTCGCTGGAGAGAGGAGGCGCCGGCCGGGGATGATGTCACCGGGGCCGGAGGTGAGGTCGCCGGCGCTGGTGACGGCGGTGGCCGGCGGAGGCCTCGGGCGGCGCGGGCGAGGCCGGTGCGGCGGCCGGAGCTGCTGCAGTGGCGGGGCAGCACGACGGCCAGCGGGGAGTAAGAAGAACAGCGGCGCGGCGGAGCGTCGCCGGCGGCAAGGCAGCGCGGGCGATTGGGCGGCGGGGAGGCGCCCTGGCGGCGCGGCGGCGGATGGGCCTCGGGGGCTCGGAGTGGGCTTCCCGGATCGGCGGCGGCGGTGGATCTACGGCGCCATGTCGCGCGAACTGAGTGGCGGGGCGGTGCGTATGGCGCGCCCGGACATGTCCAGCGCGCTGAGGGATGAAAGATCTAGGGTTTGGAAGGAGGGGATCCGGTATTTTCGAGGAGGGGTCTATATATAGGGGTAGAGGGAGCTAGGAAGCTCAGAATGACGTGCGGTTTTCGGCCACGCGATCGTGATCGAACGCTATAGACGATGGATAGGGTTTAGGTGCGTTTTGGACCAGTTTGGAAGGGTGTTGGGCTGTAACACACACGAGGCCTTTTCTGTCCCTCGGTTAACCGTTGGAGTATCAAACGAAGTCCAAATGGCACGAAACTTGACAGGCGGTCTACCGGTAGTAAATCAAGGCTGCATGGAAAGTCTCGGTCCAATCCGGAAACGTTTAACCCCCACACACGAAAAGAGGTATAAAGGACCACCGGAGGAGATAGGAGCGCCGTAATGCAAAACGGGCAACGGGGAAAATGCTCGGATGCATGAGACGAACACGTATGCAAATGCAATGCACATGATGACATGATATGAGATGCATGACAAAGGAAACAACACACGGAGAAAACAACCCGAACCCGAGGAAAAATAAAATAACTTAGCGCCGGAAACGGCAAGAGTTGGGATACATATAAGGTAAATTACATCCGGGGTGTTACAACACTCCACCAGTACGAATGGATCTCGCCCCGAGATCTAAGACTGGAAAAACACCGGGTACTCAGAACGGAGGTGATCCTCGCGTTCCCAGGTAGCTTCACGGTCGGAATGGTGTGACCACTTCACTTTTAGGAATTTGATTGACTTATTGCGAGTCTTGCGCTCAGTTTCTTCAAGAATAGCAACTGGGTGCTCACGACAAGAGAGGTCTTCTTGGAGATCAATGTCTTCGAAGTTGACGGTGCGGTCAGGGGTCTTGAAGCACTTGCGGAGCTGAGAGACATGGAACACGTCGTGCACGTTTGCAAAGTTTGAAGGAAGCTCGAGTTGATAGGCGAGATCGCCTCTCTTGCTGACGATCTTGAAAGGACCCACATATCTAGGGGCAACCTTCCCTTTGATACCGAAGCGACGAGTACCTTTCATTGGAGAGACGCGGAGGTAAACATGGTCTCCGATCTCAAAAGCCAAATCATGATGCTTACTATCATAGTAGATCTTCTGGCGCGATTGCGCTGCTTTGAGGTTATCACGAATGACTTTGCACATTTCCTCTGCCTCTGTGATCAAGTCATTTCCAAGAAGTTGACGTTCACCGGTCTCTGACTAGTTAAGAGGAGTACGGCACTTCCTGCCATAGAGAATTTCAAATGGGGCCTTGCCCGAACTTGCTTGAAAACTGTTGTTGTAGGAGAACTCGGCATATGGAAGACAATCTTCCCACTTCATACCGAAAGAGATAACGCAAGCCCTGAGCATATCTTCGACAATCTGATTGACACGCTCGACTTGACCGCTAGTTTAAGGATGAAAAGCTGTGCTGAAACGGATGTTGGTGCCCATGGCCTTCTGAAAAGAATCCCAAAACTTGGAGGTAAAGATGCTGCCATGGTCTGAAGAGATCAACTGCGGAATACCGTGCAGGGAGACAATCCGAGAGGTATAAAGCTCCGCCAATTGAGCTGCAGAGATAGACTCTTTGGTAGGCAGAAAGTGAGCCACTTCAGTGAGTTTGTCGATGATAACGAATATAGCATCATTGCCACACTTTGACTTTGTAAACCCAATCATGAAGTCCATCTAAATGTGGTCAAACTTCCATTCTGGAATGGCAAGAGGTTGGAGGAGACCAGCTGGTCTTTGTTGTTCTTCCTTCACTCTTCTGTAGACATCACATTCATTCACGAACTGAGCAATCTCGCGCTTCATTCGAGTCCACCAATACACCTGCTTGAGGTCCTGGTACATCTTCGTACTCCCAGGGTGGATAGAGAGGAGTGAATTGTGAGCCTCGTTCATAATGACTTTACGGAGGTCACCTTTAGGTACAACAATGAGATCCTCGAAGAAGAGAGTATCCTTGTCATCAAGGCGATAGCACTTGTACTTGGATTGACTCTTGGCAATCCCAATCTTCACCGTCTTCACCATAGCATCAAGAAGTTGAGCCTCGCGAATCTGATCTTCCAAAGTAGGAGAGACTTGAAGGTTGGCGAGGAAACCTTGAGGAACAACTTGCAAATTGAGTTTGCAGAAAGCTTCACAAAGCTCGGGTTGGTAAGGCTTGAGAATCAAACTGTTGCAATAAGCCTTCCTGCTCAATGCGTCAGCAATCACATTGGCCTTGCCTGGAGTATATTCGATACTCGGATTGTACTCTTGAATCATTTTGACCCAACGAGTCTGCCTGAGGTTGAGATTAGGATGAGTGAAGATGTACTTGAGACTCTTGTGGTCAGTGAAGATGTCCACTTTTCTTCCCAATAAGAGATGTCTCCAAGTCAAAAGAGCATGCACAACTGCCGCCAACTCGAGGTCATGAGTGGGGTAGTTCTTCTCGTTGGGCTTCAACTGGCGAGAGGTATAAGCCACAACTTTCTTCTCTTGCATCAACACCGCACCAAGACCTTGAAGAGAGGCATCACAGAAGACCTCGAACGGTTTGGATCCGTCAGGAGGAGTCAGAACTGGAGCAGTGACTAATTTCTCTTTCAGGGTGTTGAAAGCGATGTCACACTCAGGAGACCAAACGTACTTAACGTGTTTCTGGAGAAGGTTGGAAAGCGGCTTCGCGATCTTTGAGAAGTTCTCAACGAACCTTCGACAGTAGCTTGCGAGACCAACAAAGCTGCGGAGTTGCTTCACGTTTTGAGGTGGTTCCCAATTCACAATTGCAGACACCTTCTCAGGATTCACCACTATGCCCTTGGCAGAGATGATATGCCCAAGATAGAGAACCTCATCGAGCCTAAACTCGCACTTTGAGAACTTGGTGTAGAACTGATGTTCTCTGAGCTTATCGAGCACCAAACGCAAGTGCTTGGCATGATCTTCCTTGTTCTTGGAAAAGACCAAAATGTCATCGAGGTTGTCACACCCTAGCTAGTTCATGCATTGGAGTGTTGCATCATGTCTATCATATCATCAGAAACTTGAAGTGGGGATGCCAGAACCCCCAGCCCCCTCTGAAAACAACAAGGGTTTACTAAAAATAATTTCAATGAACCTGAAATGCCCTTCTAAAATGTCCATCATTTTTGTCTTGGTTCAGAACCTCTGCCAAAAGTGTTGCACATTTTTCTAGGTCATCCTAAGGTCTTTGAGTTAATTCATAATTATTTGAATTTGGGCATTTTAAATTTATAAAATATTTCAAATGCTCAAATATCTCCAAACTAAAATGTTTCATGTTGGAAATAATCCAACTATGGACCAGGAGCAGTTTGGTGATTTTAGGAGTTGCCTAGGTATTTTTAATAATTCAACAAAGTTGCAGAAAAATAGAAAAAGACAAAAAAACAGAAAGGAGGGAAACTTACCTGGCGCCTGCAACCGGGCCACCTGCCGGCCCAGCCCAGCGCCGCGCCAGCGAGCTGCTTGCCAGCCAGGCAGGCAGGCAGGTGCCCGACGGCGAGCACCGCATGGGTGCCACGCACCTGCTCGCCGCCTCGCCGCTCCACTCGCCCGGCTAACGCCGTGGATCAACCCCTCTTTCTCCCTCGAACCCCCCAGACGTCCCCTCTCCTCTCCAACTCCTCTCCCTCGCTCTCCCACGCCATGGCCGACGCCATCGCCGCCACCCCCTCGCCGTAGCCACGCTCTCCGTCAACCCCACGCCGCGCCACCGTGTGCAGGGGCTCCGCCACCCTCCTCTCCTTCGAGCAACCCGAGCCCCGTGTGCCCGCAAGGCACGAGTCCACCGCATCGACCTTGCCCGAGTCCGCCGTCGCCGGAGATCCCCTTCAACGCCGTCACCGCATCAGCTCGTCCCCGACCCCGCCGATGGCCTCTACGGGTGCTCTGTGAGCCTAGCTACCCCTCCTACCCTTCCTCTCTCGCCCCCAAGCCGTGTAGCCACCGCACGAAGATCACCCGCACGCACCGCCGTGGATCTCGTTGCCGACGTGCTCCCGGCCATCCTCCGGCCACCTCTCGGTGTCCAACGCACTCACCACGCTGCGTTGAGTCCAACCGTGCACTCCCCGCACCTCACCGCACACCCTAGCCTCGAGTTCGTCCCCAACCGAACTCCGGTGGTCGCCTAGGTCATCACCGGCGCCAACTCCGGCCACCCCGACCCCAACTGACTCCACCAAGAGCTGCGGTTCGTCCCCAGCTCCACGTAGATGCCCTCCGCGCCCCATTTGGTGGCCGGAACAGCCAAAACCACTTCCGCCGCCGCGTCGGGCTCGCCGGCGGCTAAACGCCGGTGCAGCCATGTTGACTTTGACCACGGGTGGGCCCCGGTTGACTCTGTTGAGTCAATGACAGGTGGGGCCCCCTTCTGCTAATTATCCAGATTAGTTTAAACTAAATTAAATTAGTTAATTAGCCGCTGACATCCTGGACCCACGCGTCAGGTTTGACCTAGACCGGGTCTGTTGACTTGCTGAGGTCAGCATGACCTCATGCTGACACAGTAATCCTTTTCTGGAATTAAAATAAATCTAAAATGATTTATAAATTCCAGAAAATAACCCAAACTTCAAAAATTCATATAAATTCAACCGTAGCTCCAAATCAAACAAATTATATATGAAAAATGATCAGAAAAATCCAATCTATCCATCTGTACTAGTTTCATGCATGTTTAAACAAACTAACTTGAGGTTTAGTGAAGAACAAGATAAAACACTTTAAAGGGCCATTTATGAGTTTGAAATTTGAATCTTTGGTTCAAATTGATTCAAACCCATCTGGTTCTAGTTGCATTAGCCCAACACACTCATATTCCCATGTTTCATGCATGCATCATATTGTCGCACATTGTTTGGTGATGGTTGTGTATCGGTGTTCTTTGCGGCAGGTTCTGCCTCCGAGGAGTACCGTGACTACCCTAGCGAAGAACCGTATCCGTGCATCGATCCATCAGGCAAGCAACCAACCATTTGATCATATCGATACAATCCATGTTCTCGCTCCTGCTCTCTTTTACTGCATTAAGACAACGCGTTTCAAACTGCTGTGTGCTACGGTAGTTGAACCCATTTCCTCTGCATGACCTGTCATTGCCACAGTAACTAGATGAAACCCACTAGCATGTGTAGGAGTTGTTTGAGCCATATGTATGTGTTGTTCCTACCTTGCTATGCCTGCTATGCTTAGAGTCGTGTCAGGTCTGGTACATCTGGGTGATGGGCTAGAGTGAAATGATCGTGCTGGTAATGAGAGTGATGTGGTGAACACGGTTTGGTAAAGGTATCGATGAGAGGCCATGTAGGAGTACATGGTGGGTTGTTTCATTGAAGCCGACCTTAAGCACTGAGATCTGTATACGTGATTTAAGATACAGCTACTACCATGCATTGGGCCCTGAAATATGACCCCGCTCGACTTCTTATTCACCCTAGTCCTCTGTCCAGGAGTTGCAAGTAGTTTCTGGTGTTTGTAGCCTACTGGAGGCCGTGGACAGCGCTGACCGTAGGGGTGGGCTGTGATGCGGTAGGTACGTGGCTGAGAATACCGGGCACCCGTTAGGTGTCACAGAACCCTGTACACATCGTTCGGGGCCGTATGGGATACCTCGGCCGGACTCCCTGCGGATGGAACCTGGATAGGCGATAAACCTGGACTAGAGACTTAGGTGTTTAGGTAGGTCGTGGTCTACACCCACGTCGGCTTTCGCTTGAAGTCTGCTGAGCACATGTCGTGTGCAGACGCTAAGTGGTGGAAACATGTATGAAGAAGTACACCCCTGCAGGGTTAACATGATCTATTCGAATAGCTGCGTCCACGGTAAAGGACTACTTGGTTGCTTATACAGTTCATAGACAAGTAAACTGGATACTACTAAAAGCCTCAAGATAAGCGTGAGTGCCGAGGATGGCCCTCCGTAGGAAGACGGAGGTGGATTCTTGGTAGTGTATTGAAGTGGTGGGTAGGTGGACTCGTGTGCGCAAAACCATTTCAAGTTGGAGTCTCGTAGGATAGCTTAGCCAAGAGTCAAAGCTGGCTTGCTGCAATAACTCCACCAACCCTTCTTGATAATGTGCATGTATGTAGGATCTGACGTAAGTCTTGCTGGGTACCTTTGTACTCATGTTGCTATAATTTACATTTTTACAGAAGACGCTGCAACCCCTTCTGATGGGTTCTTCGTAGACGTTGACATCGATGAGTAGACTAAGGCCCAGGTGGTAATCCTGAGCTTGTGAAGGTCCACGTAGCATAGCTAGGCTTTCCAAGCCTCTTTTATTTTACTAGTTGTCTGTACTCAGACAAGTTACTTCCGCTGCTGGTTTGTATGACTATATGACTTGAATGTGGGTCGTGTGACCCGTACTTGTATGTATGTTATGTATGGCTCTCTGAGCCTTTAAATAAAGTACTTGTGTTGTAGAGTCATGTTGTGATGCCTTGTTGTATTTGCACATATCGAGCATATTGTGTGTATGATTGAAATGCTTGGTATGTGTGGGATCTGACTATCTAGTTGTTTATCTTTAGTAGCCTCTCTTACCGGGAAATGTCTCCTAGTGTTTCCATTGAGCCATGGTAGCTTTCTACTACTCCGGAACACTTAGGCTGGCCGGCATGTGTCCTTCTTCGTTCCTGTGTCTGTCCCTTCGGGGAAATGTCACGCATTGAGTACCGGAGCCCTGTTAGCCCGCTACAGCCCGGTTTACCGGAGTCCTGCTAGCTCAGTGCTACAGCCCGGACCCACTTGCTGATGACCGACATGTTCGATGCTGGGTCATGGATGCCTGTCCCTGTAAGTCTGTGCCACTTTGGGTTTACGACTAGTCATGTCAGCCCGGGCTCCTTATCATATGGATGCTAGCGACATCATCATATACGTGAGCCAAAAGGCGCAAATGGTCCCGGGCAAAGGTAAGGCGACACCCGTGGGAATACCGTGCGTGAGGCCGCAAAGTGATATGAGGTGTTACAGGCTAGATCGATGTGACATTGAGTCGGGGTCCTGACAGAGGTAGACCAAGACGAAGTCATTTGTGTAGGCGTTGAAGATGAAGTTCATCATGCGAGAGAAAGTCAGCGGAGCGTTGACGAGGCCAAAAGACATGACAGTGTATTCATATGAACCATAGCGTGTTCTGAAAGCCGTCTTGGGGATATCTTGCTCACGGATTCGAATATGGTGATAGCCCGTACGAGATCAAGCTTGGAGAATACTTGAGCACATTTGAGTTGTTCAAACAGCTCGTTGATGTTGGGAAGTGGGTACTTGTTCTTTATCATCTTCTTGTTCAATGGATGGTAGTCAACACAAAGTCGGTCCGTTCCATCCTTCTTCTTCACAAAAAGAGCTCCAGAACCCCACGGAGAAGAACTAGGTCGGATGAGACCCATTCACTCTTGAATATCGAGTTGCTTCTTCAGCTCCTTCAACTCTTCAGGTCCAAGCTTGTAAGGATGTTTGCAAACAGGTTCCGTGCCAGGCTCAAGATCGATGACGAATTCAACTGGCTGGTGCGGAGGCATTCCTGGAAGCTCTTCTGGAAAGATGTCTTGATATTCGCAAACGACTGGAATTTGAGAGATGGCATCCAGTTCACCGTTCTCATTGAGAGAAAACAGACGGATGGTATCATCACGAGTGGCAAAGACAATTACATCATCAGACGAATGAGTCAATTGAATCTGCCTGGCAGCACAATCAAGATGAGCCTTGTGCTTAGAAAGCCAATCCATTCCGAGAATAAGATCGATATCCGAGTTACCAAGAACCACTGGAGAGGACAGAAACTTGTAGTCGCCCAACGTGATAGAGACATCCGGGACGCAATTGTTAGAAGTCATTTGCTTGCCCGGGGACACAATCTTCAACGGGAAAGGAATCCTTTCGGTCACAAAATCATGCTGGGCAGCAAATGGTCTTGAAATAAAAGAAAGCGATGCACCAGTGTCAAAAAGAACTTTTGCAAGAACATTGTTAACAGGAAGGTTACCCATGATGACATCTGGCGAGTCCTCTACCTGAGCTACGTTCAACAAGTTGACCTTGCCGTGCTTGGGGTTATGCTTGACCACAGCTGTACTTGCCGATCTCACCGGAGGAGGAGGGAGATGCCTCTGATTGAAGCATTTGTTGGCATAGTGACCCTTCTGTTGGCACTTGTTGCACGTGACCTTTGAAAGCGGACAGTGATACGGAGCACTTGATCTTGGAGCTTCAGACGAAGTCTTGTTCTGAAAGCCAGGGTTGGGTGGGTGGGAAGATCCACTGCCACCTTTGCTCTTCTGCTGATAAGGCTGACAGAATGGAGGAGGAGGAAGCCAATACTTCTGCTGCTTAGCCACTTGAGTTGAGGAAGAAGGAATTGCATCTCTGACTCGCTTCTTGGAAGCATCGCACTTCAGTTGAGCAGTCTCTTGCTTCATTGCCATGTTGTAAAACTCATCATACCTCTTGGGCTCAAAGAGAACGAGAGCTAGCTGGATTTCTTCTCTGAGACCACCCCTGAACTGGTATATCATGCTCTTCTCGTCAGGGACATCTTGCTTAGCAAAACAGGCGAGCTTCTAAAACATCTTGTTGTACTCGTAAACAGACATAGAGCCTTGCTTCAGGTTGCAGAATTCCTCCCGCTTGCTTTCAACCATGCTCTGAGGAATATGATGAGCTTTGAAGTCTTGACGGAATTCATCCCAGGTAATCACACGGCCTCCTCTGGAATCTTTGTACTGCTGAAACCATTCTGCAGCTTGGTCTTTGAGTTGGAAGGAAGCGAACTTGACAAAGTCCTCAGGCCTGATGTTACTGCACTCGAAATGCTTGCATATGTCCACGAGCCAATCATCAGCGTCTGTTGCCTCAACACAATTGCAGAAGGTCTTTGGCTAGTTAGCAAGGAACTGGTTGAGTGTAGCAAAGTGTTTCTGATTGTTGCCTTGGCCCTGGTTTCCTTGATTGTGCTCTTGAAGAAGTTGCATGATCAACTACCTGTTTGCATTGGTAGCGGCCATCATAGCTTGCCATGCCTCCGGAGGTGAAGGTGGTGGTGGCGGATCACGACTCGGAGTCATGCGCGTTGGAGGAGCCATCCTGAAGAGGTTGACATCCATTAGCACATTGACAGACAAATATCGAAGTTGAATCAAATGGGTTGAAATTGCAACATATAGTCTTCACATCCGAACCAAATGAACGAATGCATTCCAATTGAAATGGTCACATATCCATAAATTGAGAAGCCATTTAGAATTGAGGAAGAAGAATAAAAACAAGGTACGGAACAAGAACGAATACTTGGTGAGGATTACCCAATCCAAAACCAAATACCCGCGGAAGAAGAACTAGAGCTACAAGAATTCCCACCTATGAAACTCCCGAACCTATCCGGTTATGCAATCAGGTGTTGGGGATACATGGGAAGCATAATATCTCACCCAAATCTAGCAAATCCTACATCCAGCTGTATCCATCCTTCAACACATAACCGAGAAAAACTTTGGAAATCATTTACCTCAACCTTGGAAAAGCATCTGTTATACAAGTTATGGCAATACTCCCGAACTCCCGCCCCAGTACTGGGTGGCGTCGAGGTTATCTGACCAACAACTGCATAAAAGAGATTTTCGATGTCGGTGAAACTCAGGTATTCTAGAATCTCAACGATAAAATTGTGATGACAATACCTCGGAGCTCAACTCCCCGGGACACTGCCACAACCCCTAAATGACAGGAGGCACCAAGAACAATGTTCTCGTCACAAATCGATCGGAACGATTCCAAGATACCCGCGTGATCCTAAAATTATTTTAGTGAAATTTGAGAAGAGAAGAGTCAAAACTCTACGCCAGGATGCCTTACCAGAGCGATGAAGGGACTAGGGAGTAAAAAGAATTCCTAACTCTCTGATATATATAATCCTAAATGACTCAAAACATCTTTTCTAGACTCAACAACACCAACGATTCGATCAAGCAGGGGGCTCCTAAGGTCGGGGAAGGCTCTGATTACCAACTTGCAACGCCCTCGATGCGGCTATATCTCCTACGTGTCGAAGCACGACTTAGAGGCATAACCGCATTGAAAGCAATGTCGCAAGTAAGGTAATCTTCACAACAACCCATGTAAATAGATAAAAGGGGTAAAGGTACATAGTTGGCTTACACTCGCCAGGTCACACAAATACATGAATAACATTACAATCATCCAATACACTCATGGTCCTACTACGGTACCAAAATAAAAGATCAACCCCCACATGCGACACGGTCCCCCATCGCCCCAACTGGGCACCACTACTGATCATCTGGGAAAGACACATAGTAACGGCGAGAGTCTTCATCGAACTCCCACTTGAGCTCAAGAACATTGTCTGGAACGGTATCATCGGTCCCTGCATCTGGTTTTGGAAGTAATGTGAGTCACGGGGAGTCAGCAATCCTGCACCCTCACGATCTAGACTATTTAAGCTTATAGGTAAGGCAAGGTAATATGTGGAGCTGCAGCAAGCGACTAGCATATATGGTGGCTAACCTGTTCGCAAAAGAGAGCGAGAAGAGAAGGCAAAGAACGAACGAAGAACTATGATCAAGAAGTGATCCTAGAACAACCTACGTCAAGCATTACTCCAACACCGTGTTCACTTCCCGGACTCTGCCGAGAAGAGACCATCACGGTAACACACGCGGTTGATTCATTTTCATTAAGTTAAGTTTCATGTTATCTAGAACCGGACATTAACAAATTCCCATCTGCCCATAACCGCGGGCACGGCTTTCGAAAGTTCAAATCCCTGCAGGGGAGTCCCAACTTAGCCCATCACAAGCTCTCATGGTCAACGGAGGATATTCCTTCTCTCGAGACATTCCGATCAGGCTCGACATCCCGATTTTACAAGACATCCTCGATAATTGTAAAACAAGTCCAGCAACACCGCCCGAATGTACCGACAAATCCCGATAGGAGCTTCACATATCTCGTTCTCAGGGCACACTCCGATGAACACTACGTACAACTAAAACCAACCCTCAAGTTTCCCTGAGGTGGCACTACAAGTGGCTCTGTTTGGACCAACACTCAGAGGAGCACTGGCCCGGGGGGGGGGGGGTTTAAATAAGATGACCCTTGGGCTCCGGAAACCCAAGGGAAAAAGAGGCTTGGTGGAAAATGGTAAAAATCAAGGTTGGGCATTGCTGGAGGAGTTTTATTCAAGGCGAACTGTCAAGGGGTTCCCATTATAACCCGACCGCGTATGGAAACGCAAAATCCGGGAACATAACACCGATATGACGGAAACTAAGGCGGCAAGAGTGGAACGAAACACTAGGCAAAAAGTCCAAGCCTTCCACCCTTTACCAAGTATATAGGTGCATTAAGATAACAAGATAATATAGTGATATCCTAATAATAAACAATGTTCCAACAAGGAACGATCTCCAATCTTCACCTGCAACTAGCAACGCTATAAGAGGGGTTGAGCAAAGCGGTAACATAGCCAATCAACGGTTTTCTAGGACATGGTGGGTTAGAGGTTTGACATGGCAATTTGGGAGTCATGATAAGAAAGTGGTAGGCATCATAGCATAGGCATAGCAAAAGAGAGAGCATCTAGGAAGCAAAGATAGAAGTGATTTCGAGGGTATGATCATCTTGCCTGCAAAAAGTTGTCAGAGTTGACTTGATCCTCGTAAGCAAACTCAACGGGCTCCTCGTTAGCAAACTCGTCTCCCGGCTCTACCCAAACAAGACAAACAAGCAAAAGGAACACAATCAACCACGTGCAATGCTCAAACAAACATGAGGCAAACATGGCATGCTATGCGGGATGCGGGATGCGATGCATATGCAAGATTTGACAAGGAATGATTGAACCTGGCCTCAACATGGAAATCCAAGAGTGCCACTGGAAAGGTGAGGTGATTTCGGTTGAAGTCGATATAAAGATCACCGGAATCGGATGCACGGTTTGGAAATGGCAAAATCGCTAACAAGTCAACAATCTGCCAGGTTTCACGAAATAGCAAAAGTAGAGCTCGATTGAATCAAGCTAGGGTGCTCCATAAATGCAAACAAAGAAATGGATGGATAGAGCACCACAATTTTAACAAATCATCCTTACTGATCATCCTCAAAAGAGGCACGGATCACTAGGAAACAACACGAACATATGGCATACCGACAAAATCAGAACAAGGACTTAGTGAAATTCTAAGTCCCTGGAATCAGCATACCGATTACGCTAGGGTTTGGAGGTGAAAAAGTCAACCGCGAAGTTCTCAGATCCAGATCCAGCATGCGGTTCGAGGTACGCCGGAGTTGTGGAAGAAAGGGGCCGGATCTATGGGAGCTCGCCGGAGAGCGGAGGCACCGGCCGGGGATGATGTCACCGAGGCCGGAGATGAGGTCGCTGGTGCTGGTGATGGTGGTGGCCGGCGGAGGCCTCGGGCGGCGCGGGCGAGGCCGGTGCAGCGGCCAGAGCTACTGCAGCGGTGGGGCAGCGCGACGGCCAGCGGGGAGGAAGAAGAACAGCGGTGCGGCAGAGCGTCGCCGGCGGCAAGGCGACGCGGGCGATTGGGCGGCGAGGAGGCGCCCTGGCGCCGCGGCGGCGGATGGGCCTCGGGGGCCCGGGGTGGGCTTCCCGGGCCGGCGGCGGCGGCGGATCTATGGCACCACGTGGCGCGAACTGAGTGGCCGGGCGGTGCGTCCGGTGCGCCCGGACACGTTCGGCACGCTGAGGGACGAAAGATCTAGGGTTTGGAAGGAGGGGATCTGGGATTTTCAAGGAGGGGTCTATACATATGGGTAGAGGGAGCTAGGAAGCTCAGAATGAGGTGCGGTTTTTGGCCACGTGATCGTGATCGAATGCTCTAGACGATGGAGAGGGTTTAGGTGGGTTTTGGGCCAGTTTGGAAGGGTGTTGGGCTGCAACACACACGAGGCCTTTTCGGTCCCTCAGTTAACCGTTGGAGTATCAAACGAAGTTCAAATGGCACGAAACTTGACAGGCGGTCTACCGGTAGTAAATCAAGGCCGCATGGAAAGTCTCGGTCCAATACGGAAATGTTTAACCCCCACGCACGAAAAGAGGTAGAAAGGACCACCGGAGGAGATAGGAGCGCCGTCATGCAAAACGAGCAACGGGGAAAATGCTCGGATGCATGAGACGAACACGTATGCAAATGCAATGCACATGATGACATGATATGAGATGCATGACAAAGGAAACAACACACGGAGACAAAAACCTGAACCCGAGGAAAAATAAAATAACTTAGCGCCAGAAACGGCAAGAGTTGGGATACGTATAAGATAAATTACATCCGGGGTGTTACATCAACCTTGGAATTACTTCCAACACACGTCGTCACCTCATCCTTAACTAGTCTCTGTTTATTCTACAACTCCTGTTTCGAGTTACTAATCTTAGCAACTGAACCGGTATCAAACACCTAGGGGATACTATCAATACTAGTAAGGTACACATCAATAACATGTATATCAAATATACCTTTGTTCACTTTGCCATCCTTCTTATCCGCCAAGTATTTGGGACAGTTCCGTTTCCAGTGACCATTTCCTTTGCAGTATAGGCACTCAGTTTCATGCTTGGGTCCAGCTTTGGGCTTCTTCATGGGAGCGGCAACTTGCTTGCCATTCTTCTTGAAGTTCCCTCTCTTTCCCTTGCCCTTTTTCTTGAAACTAGTGGTCTTGTTTAACCATCAACACTTGATGCTCTTTCTTGGTTTCTACCATCGCCAATTTCAGCATCGTGAAGATCTCGGGAATTGTTGTCGTCATCCATTGCATATAATAGTTCATCACGAAGTTCTAGTAGCTTGGTGATAGTGACTAGAGAACTCTGTCAATCACTATCTTATCTGGAAGATTAAATCCCACTTGATTCAAGCAATTGTAGTACCCAGACATTCTGAGCACATGCTCACTTGTTGAGCTATTCTCCTCCATCTTGTTGGCAAATTACTTGTCAGAGGTCACATACCTCTCAACACGGGAATAAGTCTGAAATACCAATTTCAACTCTTGGAACATCTCATATGTTCCATGGTGTTCAAAACGTTTTTGAAATCCCGGTTCTAATCCGCAAAGCATGGCGCACTAAACTATCAAGTAGTCATCATATCAAGCTTGCAAAACATTCATAACGGCTGCATCTGCTCCTACAACAGGTTTGTCACCTAGCGGTGCATCAAGGACATAATTCTTCTGTGCAGCAATGAGGATAATCCTCATATCATGGACCCAGTCTGCATCATTGCTACTATCATTTGTCAACTTAGTTTTCTCTAGGAACATATCAAAAATATATAGGAGCTATATCGCAAACTGTTGATCTAAATATATAGGAGCTATATCGCAAACTATTTATCTACAACATAGATATGCAAAATACTATCAGGACTAAGTTCATGATAAATTAAGTTCAATTAATCAAATTACTTAAGAACTCCAACTTAAATAGACATCCCTCAAGTCATCTAAGTGACACGTGATCCAAATCAACTAACACATGTACGATCATCACATGAGATGGGGTAGTCATCAATGGTGAACATCTCTATGTTGATCATATCTACTATATGATTTACATTCGACCTTTCGGTGTCCAGTGTTCTGAGGCCATGTCTGTACATGCTAGGCTCGTCAAGTTTAACCCAAGCATTCTGCATGTCCAAAACTGTCTTGCACCCGTCGTATGAGAACGTATAGTCTATCACACCTGATTATCACGTGGTGTTTGACCACGACAAACTTTTGCAATAGTGCATACTCAGAGAGTACACTTCTACCTTGACATTTAGTAAAGGGATCATCTTATAATTCTACCACCGTACTAAGAAAAATAAGATGTATAAAGGATAAACATCACATGCAATCAAAATATGTGACATGATATGGCCATCATCATCTTGTGTTTTCGATCTCCATCTCCAAAGCATCGTCATAATCTCCATCGTCACCGACTCGACAACTTGATCTCCATCGTTGCGTCATGGTCGTCTCGCAAACTATTGCTTCTACAATTATCGCTAACGCATAGTGATAAAGTAAAGAAATTACATGGCATTTGCATTTCATACAATAAAGAGACAACCATAAGGCTCCTGCCGGTTGCCGATAACTTACAAAACATGATCATCTCATACAATAATATATATCACATCATGTCTTGACAACATCACATCACAACATACCCTGCAAAAACAAGTTATACGTCCTCTAATTTGTTGTTGCAAGATTTACGTGGCTGCTACGGGCTTCTAGCAAGAACCATTATTACCTACGCATAAAACCACAACGGTGTTTCATCAAATTTGTTGTTTTAACCTTATTCAAGGACCGGCCACAGTCAAATTTGATTCAACTAAAGTACGAGAAACAAACACCCGCCAGCCACCTTTATGCAAAACTAGTTGCATGTCTATCGGTGGAATCGGTCTCATGTGCGTGGACATGTAAGGTTGGTTCGAGACGCTTCATCCCACAATACCGTCGAATAAAAGTAAGACATTGGTGGTAAGTAGTATGACTATCACTGCCCACAACTCTTTGTGTTCTACTCGCGCATATCATCTAAGCATAGACCTAGCTCTGATATCACTGTTGGGAATCGTTGCATGGAAAACAAAAATATTCCTATGCACACGCAATGATCTATCCATGGGGATGCATAGCAACGAGGGGGGTGTCTACGTAACCTCATAGACCGTAAGCAGAAGTGTTTCACAATGCGATTGATGTAGTCAAACTTCTTCGTGCCTCAACCGATCAAGTACCAAACGCACGCCACCTCCGTGTTTTGCACATGTTCAGCTCAGCGACGTCCCTTGCCTTCTTGATCCAGCAATACATCGAGGTAGTAGATGAGTTCCGTCAGCACGACGGCATGGTGAAAATGATGGTGAAGTGATCTTCGCAGGGCTTCGCCTAAGCACTAGGAAAATATGATCGGGGATGTACACTATGGAGGGGGCGCCGCACACGGCTAGGCAAATGTCTGTTGTGTGCTAGGAGCACCCCTCCTCATATATATAGGTGCGAGGGAGAGGGGAGAGGTCAAGGGGTGCCCCAAGTAGGTCTAAATCCTACTTGGGCTCCTGCCCTTGGCCGCGCCCCCCTGCCATGTTTGTCGAAGGGGGGAAGGAAAGAGGGGGAGAGGGAAGGAAGTGGGAATCCTAATCCACACTTACATTTCCCTTCTCCCCTTTCCTTATCCTCCTTAGGCCGGCCCATATGGGGGGCGCACCAGCTCCTTTTGGCTGGTGTGTTTCCCCTCTTGGCCCATAAGGCCCATATCTTTTGCCGGGGGTGCCCGAAACCCTTTCCGGTGACCCGATAAGTACGCGATACCCCTCGAAACACTTCCGATGTCCAAATACCATCGTCCTATATATCAATCTTTACTTGTCAACAATTTCGAGACTCCTCATCAGGTCCGTGATCTCATCCGGGACTCCGAACAACATTCGGTAAGCAAATTACATAACTCATATAATACTATATCATCATCGAACGTTAAGCGTGCGGACCCTACGGCTTTGAGAACTATGTAGACATGACCGAGACATGATGACCCAAAAGTATAGGGGATCTATCGTAGTCCTTTCGATAAGTAAGAGTGTCAAACCCAACGAGGAGCAGAAGGAAATGATAAACGGTTTTCAGCAAGGTATTCTCTACAAGTACTGAAATAAGTGGTAACAGATAGTTTTGTGATGAGATAATTTGTAACGAGCAACAAATAACAAAAGTAAATAAAGTTCAGCAAGGTGGCCCAATCCTTTTTGTAGCAAAGGAAAAGCCTGGACAAACTCTTATATAAGGAAAAGCGCTCCCAATGACACATAGTAATATCGTCAAGCTAGTTTTCATCATGTTCATATGATTCACGTTCGGTACTTTGATAATTTGACATGTGGGTGGACTGGTGCTTGGGTGCTGTTCTTACTTGAACAAGCATCCCACTTATGATTAACCTCTATTGCAAGCATCCGCAACTACAATAAAAGTATTAAGGTAAACCTAACCATATCATGAAACATATGGATCCAAATCAGCCCTTACGAAGCAACGCATAAACTAGGTTTTAAGGTTTTGTCACTAGCAACCCATCATCTACTTATTACTTCCCAATGCCTTCCTCTAGGCCCAAATAATGGTGAAGTGTTATGTAGTCGACGTTCACATAACACCAATAGAGGCTAGACAACATACATCTCATCAAAATATCGAGCGAATGCCAAATTCACATGACTACTAATAGCAAGACTTCTCCCTTGTCCTCAAGAACAAACGTAACTAGTCACAAAAGCATGAACATGTTCATAATCAGAGGGGTATTAATATGCATATAGGATCTGAAAATATGATCTTCCACCAATTAAACCTACTAGCATCAACTACAAGGAGTAATTAACACTACTAGCAACCTACTAGCACCAATCCGTGGAGTTTCAGGACTTTTGGAGTTATGCAGAATAGGTCTCTAATATTTGCTCCTTTTCCAGCCCAGAATTCCAGCAGCCGGCATTCTCCCTCCTTATGTAAACCTTGTAAAATAAGATAGAATAGCCATAAGTATTGTGACATAATGTGAAATAACAGCCCATAATGCAATAAATATTGATATAAAGCATGATGCAAAATGGACGTATCAACCCCCCCAAGCTTAGACCTCGCTCGTCCTTAAGCGAAAAGCCGAAATCGAAAAATGTGTCCACATGTTTAGAGATGAAGGTGTCGATAAAAATAAAATACGGACATGAGGGCATCATGATCATTCTTATAACAAAAACTTATATAATTTTTGTCATATGATCTCTAATGCTAGACTAATAATTCAATCACAATATCAAGTATGAATAGTAAACTTCATTGAAAACTAACAAACTACAATCTCGGTCATTGAAGCAATTGCAATTTATCATAACATAGGAAAGAGTCAATGTATAAGAGCTTTTCAGCAAGTCCACACACTCAACTATCATATAATCTTTCACAATTGCTTACACTCACGCAATACTTATGGGTGTGGAGTTTTAATCGGACACAGAGAAAGATAGGGGCTTATAGTCTTGCCTCCCAACGTTTTACCTCAAGGGTAATGTCAACAGTAATAGTTCATGAAAACCCACATCCAATTAGCCATATATACCGGGATCTTTCCAACATATTGTGCTTGCCACAGGGTAAAATGTAAAAAGGAAGGGTGAAGATCACCATGACTCTTGCATAAGGTAGAAGATAATGATAAAAGATAGGCCCTTCGCAGAGGGAAGTAGAGGTTGTTATGCACTTTTATGGTTGGATGGACAAAATCTTAATGCAAAAGAACGTCACTTTATATTGCCCCTTGTGATATGAAGCTTTATTATGCATTCCGTCGCTTTTATTACTTCCACATCACAAGATCGTATAAATCTTATTTCTCCCACACCAATCAATCAGACATATTTAGAGAGCAATTTTTATTGCTTTGCACCGATGACAACTTTCTTGAAGGATCTTACGCAATCCATAGGTAGGTATGGTGGACTCTCATGGCAAAACTGGTTTAAGGGTATTTGGAAGCACAAGTAGTATCTCTACTCGGTGCTGAGAATTTGGCTAGCATGAGGGGGAATGGCAAGCTAAACATGTTGGAGGATCCAAGAAATATAATTTATCTCAGATGTAAGAAAACATAACCCATTATGTTGTCTTCCTTGTCCAATGTCAACTCTTTAGCATGTCATATTTTAATGAGTGCTCACAATCGTAAAAGATGTCCAAGATAGTATATCTATATGTGAGGACTTCTCTTTCTTTATTACTTCCTATTAATTGCAACGATGACCAAAACTATGCTTGTCAACTCTCAACAACTTTTACTAATCATACTTTTTCTATGTGAGCTCATTACTCTCCATGAGATCCATATGATCTCTTTGTTTCTTTTTATTTATTTCTCTTTTCTTTTATTCACTTAGGATCATGGCAAAATAATCAAGCCCTTGACTCAACACTAATCTTTATTATATAGCTCACAGACTCGATTACATAGAAGGATAATAAAGCAAAACTCACAACTAGATCATGCCATAAACTTTATTCTACCAGATCAAAATACTACTAATAAGATCGAACTAAGGAAAACGGTAAAGATAAAAGTGATGGTGGTACGATACTAGGGCACTCCCCCAAGCTTGGTAGTTGCCAAGTGGAGTGCCCATACCCAGATACTCAATTCTTCTTTGTTGGAGGAGACGGTGGTGATTTTGTTGATGGCCTAGGCTGCTTCCTTAATTTGCGTTTGAGGACAGAATTTTGGTCCCTTAGGTCCTCGATCTCCTGCTCCAAGCTCAGTATCTTTTTGCATAGTTCCTGCTTGTTCTCCTACAAGAGGCGAAAAGGGATAAACTTGATCTTAGGTTTCTTTACCCTATCTGGGAGGCTTGACTTTTTGAACTCCACATTCATGTCCCCAAGTTGAGGTAGTGGGACTTCATCTTCATCTGAGCTCGTCTCCTCCTTTCTCTTGGGTTCATAGTCTTATTATTCTTCCGTAGTCCAACCACAAGGCTCCACATCCCCATAAACCTTAGGATCTGCAAGGTAATCGGCCACATAGCTTTATCCTTCCGAATCCTGGGACAACATGTTGCTCTATCTGCAGCAGGACAACTCAAAACAAAGACAAGGGATTTTTGCGTGATACGGGAGTCAAAACCTTCGGGAGAATATATAATGAATTTTTACCGACCAAAATACGTATCGTGCAAGAAAACGGAGTCCGGAAGGCACAGGAGGTGCTCACGAGGTAGGGGGCGCGCCCAGGGGGTAGGGCGCGCCCTCCACCCTCGTGAGGCCCTCGTGTCCTTCCCGGACTGCTACTTAATTTTCTATTTTTCTAAATATTCCAAAACGGAGAAATATTGCCTTAAAAGTTGTTTTGGAGTCAGTTTACTTACCGTACCACATACCTATTCCTTTTCGGAATCTGGAACATTCTGGAAAGTGTCTCTTATGTATTCCTTCGGGGTTACAGTTTCAATAATATTGGTTTCAACATTTATGGGATTACCTGAGATATAATGTTTAATTCTTTGACCGTTTACCACCTTCAGATTTGTGCCTTCGAAGTTGTTGATTTTTATGGCACCGGAATGATAGACCTCCTCAATAACATATGGGCCTTCCCATTTAGAGAGAAGTTTACCTGCAAAAAATCTTAAACGAGAGTTGTATAGCAATACATAATCACCTACATTAAACTCACGCTTTTGTATCCTTTTGTCATGCCATCTTTTAACCTTTTCTTTAAACAACTTGGCATTTTCATAAGCTTGGGTTCTCCATTCATCAAGTGAGCTAATATCAAATAACCTCTTTTCACCGGCAAGTTTGAAATCATAGTTGAGCTCTTTAATAGCCCAATATGCCTTATGTTCTAGTTTGAGAGGTAAGTGGCATGCTTTTCCATATACCATTTTATACGGAGACATACCCATATGATTTTTATATGCAGTTCTATAGGCCCATAATGCATCATCAAGTTTCTTTGACCAATTCTTTCTAGACCTATTGACAGTCTTTTGCAAAATTAATTTGAGTTCTCTATTACTCAATTCTACTTGACCACTAGATTGTGGGTGATATGGAGATGCAATTCTATGATTAACGTCATATTTAGCAAGCATTTTACGGAAAGCACCATGGATAAAATGTGAACCACCATCAGTCATTAAATATCTAGGGACTCCAAACCTCTGAAAAATAACTTCTTTAAGCATTTTAATAGAAGTGTTATGATCAGCACTACTAGTTGGAATAGCTTCTACCCACTTAGTAATGTAATCAACAGCAACTAAAATATGTGTATATCCATTAGAGGCAGGAAAAGGGCCCATATAATCAAAGCCCCGAACATCAAACAGTTCAATAACAATTGAACAGTTCATAGGTATTTCTTGACGTCTACTAATATTACCAATTCTTTGACATTCATCACAAGATAGGACAAACTTACAGGCATCCTTGAAGAGAGTAGGCCAATAAAAACCGGATTGCAATACCTTATGTGCAGTTCTATCTCCCGCATGGTGTCCTCCATAAGTTTTGGAGTGGCACTTGCGTAGGATTTGTTCCTGTTCATGCTCAGGTACACAATGTCTAATAACACCACCTACTCCTTCCTTATAAAGATCTGGGTCATCCCAAAAGTAATGTCTCAAATCATAGAAGAACTTTTTCTTTTGTTGGTATGTGAAGCTAGGTGGTATAAATTTAGCAACTATGTAATTAGCATAATCAGCATACTAAGGGGTACTATGAGAAGTACTTATGACATTTAATTGTTCATCAGGAAAACTATCATCAATAGGTAGTGGGTCATCAAGAACATTCTCTAACCTAGATAAGTTGTCTGCAACGGGGTTCTCAGCTCCTTTTCTATCAACAATATGTGAATCAAATTCTTGTAGCAAGAGAAACCATCTAATAAGTCTAGGTTTAGCATCTTTCTTCTCCATAAGATGTTTAATAGCAGCATGATCAGTGTGGATAGTTACTTTAGAATCAACAATATAAGGTCTGAACTTATCACAAGCAAATACAACTGGTAAAAGTTCCTTTTCAGTAGTAGCATAATTTCTTTGAGCATTGTCTAGAGTCTTACTAGCATAATGGATAACATTTAATTTCTTATCAACTCTTTGACCTAGAACAGCACCTACAACATAATCACTAGCATCACACATAATTTCAAAGGGTAAATTCCAATCAGGTGGCTGAACAATAGGTGCAGAGACTAATGCTTTCTTAAGTATTTCAAATCCTTCTACACAATCATCATCAAATACAAATGGTATATCTTTTTGTAATAAATTAGTCAGAGGCCGAGAAATTTTTGAGAAGTCCTTGATTAACCTCCTATAAATTCCAACATGACCAAGGAAACTTGTTATACCTTTGATGTCCTTGGGACATGGCATCTTTTCAATAGCATCAACCTTGGCTTTATCAACTTCAATACCTCTTTCAGAAACTTTATGCCCCAAGACAATACCTTCATTAACCATAAAGTGGCACTTTTCCCAATTCAAGACAAGATTAGTTTCTTCACATCTCTACAAAACTCGATCAAGATTGCTCAAGCAATCATCAAAAGTAGATCCATAGACGGAAAAGTCATCCATGAAAACCTCACAAATCTTTTCACAAAAGTCAAAGAATATAGCCATCATGCATCTTTGAAAGGTAGCAGGTGCATTACATAAACCAAAAGGCACACGTCTATAGTAACAAGTGATAGTAAATTTCAGCACACTATATAAATTTTTCCTTACCAAATTCCACCTACCAAAGGCGCTTCACTCCCCGGCAACGGCGCCAAAAAAGAGTCTTGATGACCCACAAGTATAGGGGGTCTATTGTAGTCCTTTCGATAAGTAAGAGTGTCGAACCCAACGAGGAGCACAAGGAAATGATAAACGGTTTTCAGCAAGGTATTCTCTGCAAGTATGGAAATAAGTGGTAACATATAGTTTTGTGATGAGATAATTTGTAACGAGCAACAAATAACAAAAGTAAATGAAGTGCAGCAAGGTGGCCCAATCCTTTTTGTAGCAAAGGACAAGCCTAGACAAACTCTTATATAAGGAAAAGCGCTCCCGAGGACACATGGGAATATCGTCAAGCTAGTTTTCATCACGTTCATATGATTCACGTTCGGTACTTTGATAATTTGACATGTGGGTGGACCGGTGCTTGGGTGCTGTTATTACTTTAACAAGCATCCCACTTATGATTAACATCTATTGCTAGCATCCGCAACTACAACAAAAGTATTAAGGTAAACCTAACCATAGCATGAAGCATATGGATCCAAATCAGCTCCTTACGAAGCAACGCATGAACTAGGGTTTAAGCTTCTGTCACTCTAGCAACCCATCATCTACTTATTACTTCCCAATGCCTTCCACTAGGCCCAAATAATGGTGAAGTGTTATGTAGTCGACGTTCACATAACACCACTAGAGGCTAGACAACATACATCTCTTCAAAATATCGAACGAATGCCAAATTCACATGACTACTAATAGCAAGACTTCTCCCTTGTCCTCAGGAACAAATGTAACTACTCACAAAGCATGAACATGTTCATATCAGAGGGGTATTAATATGCATATAGGATCTGAACATATGATCTTCCACCAATTAAACCAACTAGCATCAACTACAAGGAGTAATTAACACTACTAGCAACCTATTGGCACCAATCCCGGACTTGGAGACAAGAATTGGATACAAGAGATGAACTAGGGTTTTGAGATGAGATGGTGCTGATGAAGGTGTTGATGGACGAGCCCCTAGGATTCCTTTTAAATTGCTTTTTCCGCTGACCGGATTTAGAGCCTCTGAATCCGGCATTAACTGCCGTATCCTCAGCATTGTCGCCGTTAATGCAGTGCTTCTGCTTGTTGTGACGCGACCTGCCACCACTGTCCCTGGTGTCCGAATTACCAGGGTTCTTGGTCATATTGTTGCTACGAGCAAGCCAGCTATCTTCTCCCGCGCAAAAGCGGGTCATGAGTGTCCTGAGTGCTGCCATAGATTTCGGATTTTCCTGTCCAAGGTGCCGGGCCAGCCACTCGTCCCGGATATTGTGCTTGAAGGCTGCTAGGGCCTCAGTGTCCGGACAATCAACTATTTGATTTTTCTTTGTTAGGAACCGTGTCCAGAATTGCCTGGACGATTCCTCTGGCTGCTGAATTATGTGACTTAGGTCATCGGCATTTGGGGGTCGCACATAAGTTCCCTGGAAATTGTTGAGGAATGCGGCCTCTAGGTCCTCCCAACAACTGATTGATCCTGTTGGCAAGCTGTTAAGCCAATGCCGAGCTAGTCCTTTAAGCTTGAGTGGGAGGTATTTGATGGCGTGGAAATCATCACCGCGGGCCATGTGGATATGAAGGAGATAATCCTCGATCCATACCGCAGGATCTGTTGTGCCATCATATGATTCGATGTTTACGGGTTTGAAACCCTCGGGGATTTGATGATCCATTATTTCTTCTATAAAGCAAAGCGGGTGTGCGGCGCCTCTGTATTGGGCTATATCATGACGTAGCTCTAATGAGCTTTGTCTATTGTGTTCGGCCCCGCTGAATTTGTGGCCGGCGTGACGGTTACCGAGCCGTGGGGCGCCCACGCGATCCATAGATCGATCTTGTTTGCCTTTCCTTGTCCTCCAACATGTCTCATAAGTCCGGCGCATATTCCCGTGCCTTGATACGGGGTGCGGCTTGAGTGGAGGGCTGAGAGGCCTCTCTGTCGCGACCACGAGGTAGCCGGTCAGCCGCATCAAGTGCTTCCTCCTCTAATCGGGGTAGCAACATGCGCTTTGGGTAGCTCTTGGAGGGGCGTTCGAGTTTATGCTCTTCGGCTGCAAGGACTTCAGTCCATCTATCGACCAGCAAATCTTGATCAGCTCTAAGTTGTTGCTGTGTTTTGTTGAGGCTTCTTGCCATGGCCATAAGCCTGTGTTGAAAACGCTCTTGCTCGACCGGATCCTCTGGCATGACGAATTCGTCGTCGTCGAGGCTTGCCTCGTCTTCGAAGGGAGGCATATAATTATCGTCCTTGACCTCTCTGTCTGCCGCTCTCTCATGAGGGCTGGTTTCACCATCCTCCTATGCTAAGTCTTGCTGGAGGGGGTTTTCTTCGGCACTTTCCGGCGTATTATTATCTCCCCTGCTAGAATCACCTTGTTTTTTTGGCGGGATCTTGAGCGGCGCCGCTGACGCCGGCGCTTAGGCTGTTTGTTGGAGGGGTCATCCTCCGCTATTCCATCGCCATCTCCCTCTTTTGGGGTGTCCACCATGTATATGTCATATGACGAGGTGGCTTTCCAGGGCCTAGTAGGCGTTGGTTCTTCATCATCTCCTTCATCGGCGTCCATAACGTCGATATCTTCGGAGTAGAAGTCGAGCATGTCGGTTAAGTCGCCGGCAGTGGCTACAAAGTGGGTGGTGGGTGGGATTTGAATTTCTTGATCGTCAGTGCCCCAACCTTGCTGACCGTAGTCCGGCCAGGGCTCTCCCGATAAAGAGAGAGACTTCAGTGACTTCAGGATATCGCCGAAAGGCGAGTGCTGAAAGATGTCCGCGGCAGTGAACTCCATGATCGGCGCCCAATCGGATTCGATCGGCCGGGGTGCGGAGGGTTCAGAGTCCGGAGAGGAGTCCGGCTCCTTGGAGTCACGAGTCTCGCAGAGTACGGCGCTGGTGCTTGGCTCAATCACTGTTGGGGTCGCAGCCCCTGAGGTGGCGTCCAACTGCCCATCCTTGATAGGCGCAATTGGCTCCGAATTAAGGGTCGGAGCCGATGCGGGTGCGGCCTCCAGGGCACTGTTCGGCGGCAGAGCTAGATCATGCTCGTCGTGACAGTGCGGCACGCTTGGCAGTGGCTCGAATCCGTCGAAGATCAAGTCCCCGCGGATGTCAGCCGTGTTGTTAAAACTTCCAAATCTTACCTGACGGCCAGGGGCGTAGCTTTCGATCTGCTCCAGACGGCCAAGCGAATTGGCCCGCAGTGTGAAGCCACCGAAGACGAAGATCTGTTCGAGGAGGAAGATCTCACCCTGGACTGCATCGCTATCGATGATCGTAGGAGCCATCGAGCCTGACGGTGACGACATAGAGGAACTCTCAATGAAAGCACCAATGTCGGTGTCAAAACCGGCGGATCTTGGGTTGGGGGTCCCGAACTGTGCGTCTAGGCCGGATGGTAACAGGAGGCAAGGGATACGAAGTTTTACCCAGGTTCGGGCCCTCTCGATGGAGGTAAAACCCTATGTCCTGCTTGATTAATATTGATGATATGGGTAGTACAAGAGTAGTCTTACCACGAGATCGAGGAGGCTAAACCCTAGAAGGTAGCCTATGGTAGGTTGTTGATGTGTATGTTGTCCTACGGACTAAAACCCTCCGGTTTATATAGACACCGGACAGGGTTAGGGTTACATAGAGTCGGTTACAATGGTAGGAGATCTTCATATCCGTATCGCCAAACTTGCCTTCCACGCCAAGGAAAGTCCCCTCCGGACACGAGACGGAGTCTTCAATCTTGTATCTTCATAGTCTAGGAGTCCAGCTGAAGGTATAGTCCGGCTATCCGAACACCCCCTAATCCAGGATTCCCTCAATAACCCCAAATGCTAGATCCGCGATCGTCCCAACTGGGCTCCACTACTGATCATCAAGAAAGGAAACATAATAGCGACCCAAGTCTTCGTCGAATTCCCACTTGAGTTTGGTAGCATCACCTGCACTGGTATCGTCAGCACCTACAACTGTTTGGAAGTATCCATGAGTCACGAGGACTCAGCAATCTCACACCCGAGAGATCAAGACTATTTAAGCTTAAGGGTGGGAAAGGGTAGTGAGGTGGAGCTACTGCAAGCACTAGCTTATATGGTGGCTAACATATGCAAATGAGAGCTAAAAGAGAAGCAACGCATGGTCGAGACGCTATAAGTGATCAAGAAGTGATCCTGAAGCTACTTACGTTCAAGCATAACACAAGACCGTGTTCTCTTCCCGGACTCCGCCGAAAAGAGACCATCACGGCTACACACATGGTTGATTCATTTTAATTAAGATAAGTGTCAAGTTCTCTACAACCGGATATTAACAAATTCCCATCTGCCCATAACCGCGGGCACGGCTTTCGAAAGTTCAAAACCCTGCAGGGGTGTCCCAACTTAGAACATCACAAGCTCTCACGGTCAACGAAGGATATTCCTTCTCCTGGGAAGACCCGATCAGTCTCGGAATCCTGGTTACAAGACATTTCAACAATGGTAAAACAATACCAGCAAAGCCTCCTGATGTGCTGACAAATCCCGATAGGAGTCACACGTATCTCGTTCTCAGGGCACACCGGATGGGCCAGACGTCGGGTTGGCATAGACTCTGGTTGCCCAGGGGGCGCCGGACATCGCCCAGTTTGGACCAACACTTAGAGGAGCACTAGCCAGGGAGTTTAAAATAAAGATGATCCTTGAGTCCACGGAACCCAAGGGAAAAGGCTTAGGTGGCAAATGGTAAAACCAAGGTTGGGCCTTGCTAGAAGAGTTTTATTCAAGGTGAACTGTCAAGGGATTCCCATAACACCCAACCGCGTAAGGAATCCAAAATCAAGTATATAGACGCATTAAAGTAAATAAGAGATAATAATGATATCCCAACAATATCCATGTTCCAACAAGGAACAAACATCATCTTCACCTGCAACTAGCAACGCTATAAGAGGGGCTGAGCAAAAGCGGTAACATAGCCAAACAAAGGTTTGCTAGGAAAGGTGGGATAGAGGCTTGACATGGCAAAATGGGAGGCATGATATAGCAAGTGGTAGGTAGCGCGGCACAACAATAGAGCGAACAACTAGCAAGCAAAGATAGAAGTGATTTCGAGGGTATGGTCATCTTGCCTGCAAAGTTCTCAGAGTTGTCGAAAGCTTGATCCTCATTAGCATACTCAATAGGTTCCTCGGTCATGTACTCATCTCCCGGCTCTACCCAAAGCGAGAACACAAGCAAAGGACCAACAATCAATCACGGTGCAATGCACAAGCAACATGATGCAAAACATGACATGACATGCAAGATGTGATATGCAATGCATATGCGTGCTTTGGAAGGAAAGGAATGATCAAGGCATCAAATTGGCAAACCAAGTGTGCCGCTGGAAAGAGATGATTTCGGTCGAAATCGATATAAAGATCTCCGGAAATGGATGCACGGTTTGCAAATGGCAAGCAAAACAAGGATGGCACAATTCTGCGATTAACAACACGATGCCATCTAGAATGCAAGAAGAAACTAAGCTACTGCACTCCAACATAGAAACAAAGTATATGGAAGTGATATACACAAGATGCTGGACAAAACATGAACATTGAGCTACGGCTAAATCACACAAGAGCAGGTTCAACCAAGCATGGGAAAAGTGCAAAAGATATCAGCATCACAGACTTGGAGAAATTACTAACATGTCAAAAACAACATCAGGAAGCAATGTTTAGAGCAAGCAAACAACATGCTACAGGAACATATCATAGCAAACCAAGGCATGGAATGATTCTACTAAATGCATAGATCAAAGGACCCTTACTGATCATGAGCCAAAAAGGCATAGAAGATATGATGGCACCCATGTAAACATAGCAAGTTTTATTAATAGTTTTAGACTTAGCAGAAATCAGAGCATGGCATAAACAGAATTATGAAGGCATCTTTGCGAGCTCAAACCACTCATCACAAAGACTTTCATGACAAAAAAAATCATACCAACAATGTGATTTAGTGGGTGCGGGGAGGCGGCACAGGGCCGCTGAACCGGGCGCTCCTGGACGTCCAGGTGAAGCTCCGCGCTGAGGGCGACGCCCTCCAGAGCTGCACCAAGGCATTCTTGGCGTCGCGGGCGGCCGTCCGTGTATGTATTTTCTTTGGGCCTTTATTTTTCTTGTTCCTCTCTGTGGGGGCGCGCCAGCGCACCCACTGGGTGTAGTCCCCGAGTTTCGGGTCGGCTGCTGAGCAGGCGGTCCGGAACTCAAATGTGATGAACTTCTGGGTACTAACTTTGTCTGAAATGCTTGTTGCAGGACTACCACAACCTCCGCGTCACCGCCTTCAACCGTAATGTTGAAGAGTTGGGCAAGCGGACCGCCGACTTGGTGGAGAGCCGGATTAAGTCCGTCTCCTTTTTCTCTTCTCTGCCGGGGCGCGCTAGCGCACCCGCGGGCTGTAGTCCCTGAGATTCGGGCCGACTGCTGAGCAGTCGGGCCGGATCTCCCCGGCGACCTACTTTATTGACGACTGTTGTCTTTCTTTCTTTCCTTCAGGGGCCAACGCTGCTCTTCAATAGCAGCTGAGCGAAGCCAACTCCGCCCTGCTCGCCAAAGGGGAGGAGTGCGGCAAGCTTTCCGCGGAGCGCGATCTGCTGACCACTCAGTTGGCAGAGCAGAAGGGGCTGCTCGCGAAGTCGCAGAGGGAGGCGGAGGAGACGGAGGCCGCCCTCTTGGCCGAGTTCGCGAGCGAGCGCTCTTCCTGGTCTGACAAGGAGGCGATGTTGTCCTCCGGCTTCCACAAGATCGAAGACATCGTTGATGGTGAGTCTCTTTGTTTTATTTCTTTGAGCCGCCGACCTAGGTCGTGCCGACTCCTGGTTTTTGACTCGCTTTTTTGTTTCTTCGTGTCTTTTGCAGACTTCTTCCCTGGGTAGTCTCAGGCCGCTATCCAAGCCATCGAGGCCGGTCATGCAAGTCGGAGGGCGGAGGGCGCAGAGATCGCCGCCGATGCCCCCCGAACTCTTGATGAGCACATCTTGAGTATCGAGGCTCGCCTCCGGCCGACTCACCGGATGTTGTGCCGGCTTCAGCGCGTCGGCGCCCAGGTGATCTCCGCCCTTTGGACGGATATGCAGGCTCCGCGCACCCCCAGCCAGACGGCCAACTGGTTGGAGGTCGTGGCTGGCCGCCTCGAGGCCTAGAAGGGCACTTCGGCCCGGGCTGGAGCGCGCCGGGCCTTGGAGTTCGTCAAGGCGTGGTACCCGGGGCTGGATCTAGACCAGTTGGCCACGCTTCGGTCGGAGGCCCAGCCGGAGCTGGTGGCTGCGGAAGACGCCCTCGTCAAGCGTGTTGCGGCGATCGCCGAGTACACCGACACGAGCATCTTCGTCCCCAAGCGGTCTGAAGACGGCGAGGAGGTCCCGCTGGAGTGGTTTGGGATGAACCCAGACTACGGCGAAGACTCGGCGGAGGTGATCGGCTCCAGCATCGAGGAGGAGGACGAGGCGGAGGCACCAGAAGACAGAGCAAACGGCCAGCCTCAGCCCGACCATGCCTCCAGCAACGAGCCGCGTGCGACTAATTTGACTAGCCGGCCGACCGCCCCGACGACTGACGCTGGCGCCTCATCCGACCCCCCGACTCCGTCTGCCGCCTCCTAAGCTGCCGCTGTGTCTTTTGTTTTATCTGCTTCAGTAGTCTTTTGAAGAACTTGTTAATTCGCACAATTCCACCCGCGGGGTCTATTCTAAACCTCTGCTTGACAATTCGGCCAAGGGCCTGTGTTATATATATATATGTCTATCTTTTCTTGCTCATTGTTCTTTTGGTTGTTTTCCTTTGCCGCTTTCTCCTAGTTGCCTGCCTTGCCAATCGGACAGCCGCTCTGCAGACTGTTGCTGGATCAAGTGCTAGGCTACTTTGGGAAAGCAAGTACTTAGCCGATTTTAAGATTGTTTGAGCAAGTTGGAAAGAAAACGACAATCCAACTGTCCGAGAGTCAGTTTGCGAGAAGGGCTTGGAAGTCGTCTTGAGCTATGTTTTACGCTTTGAGTCCCTAGCCATTTTTCGTGCGATCACCCATTCTACCTTACCTCTGCCCACCATACAGTCGCTCTGCGAGCTGCGGCTTCCGACAGAAGATGGCTTAGATGTTACAGACTACTTGTCCGGCTGCAGGAAGCATTTCATAGTGCAAGGCGGCAAGTCCCCGAGCGGACTTGTCGACCCCGGTGCCAAGCGGCATGACAAAGAGTAACATACTTGTAGGCATAATTTTTATCTATAGACAAAAGAGGGAAGTCCCGAGCTCGTCTCGGGGGGCCCGAAGTCTTGGTACTTTAATACAAAGGGCAGCATGGTACATACTGCATCAACTGTAAAATCTTCGGAGAAGATTTGCATTCCATGGCCGCTCTATCTCCTTGCCGGAGTCGTCCCTCTTGCGTGCTCGGGGCTTCTGAGCGTCGATCAGGTAGTAGGAGTCGTTGCCTAGTACTTTGCTGATGATGAAAGGGCCTTCCCAAGGCGGCGACAGCTTGTGCTGGCCGGCTATTCGCTGGGTCAGCCGGAGTACAAGGTCGCCTTCTTGGAAAGATCTTGGCCTGACCTTCCTGCTGTGGTATCTGTGCAGGCTCTGCTAGTAGATGCTGGACCGGCTGAGTGCCAACAACCAGCCCTCTTCCAGCAGATTGACGCCATCTTGTCGTGCTTCTTCTGCTTCCTCCTCGGTGTACATGGTGACTCGTGGGAAGTCGAACTCTATGTCCGTTGGGATGACGGCTTCGGCACCGTTGACGAGGAAGAAGGGCGTGAAGCCGGTTGACTTGTTTGGAGTCGTGCACAGACTCCAGAGGACGGCTGGCAGCTTGTCGAGCCAGCAGCCAGCCGAGCGCTCCAGAGGCTCGATCAACCGAGGCTTGATGCCGGATAGGATGAGGCCGTTTTCTCGCTCCACTTGGCCGTTTGACTGCGGGTGGGCGACGGACGCTAGGTCCACCGCCATGAACTTGGCCAAGGCGGGCCGGCCAAGTAGCGCATGGTATGGGCTCTCAAGGTCCACCACCTCAAACCAAACAGACTCTCTTCGGAAGTGATCTTTGTCCCCAAAGAGGACGTCAATCAGGATCTTGCCGATTGGTGAACAGGAAAGCCCAGGAACAATGCGGTGGAACACAGTCCGGCTGTTCTGAAGCTGTCTCTACTTGATTCCTAACTTCTCCATGGTGTCCTTGTACAGGATGTTGATGCTGCTGCCCTCATCTATCAGAACTCGCGAGAAATGCGCGGCCCGTTTGTCCGTGGCAAAGGTGGCGTCCAGGACCAAGGCGTAGGAGCCCGGACTCGGCATCACTTCTGGGTGGTCAGCCCTGCTCCAGCTGATGGGCCTCTCTGACCAGTGCATGAACTCTGGCGTCTCTGAGGCTACCGCGTTCACCTCTTGTCGCTACAGCCACCTGCTGCGTCGATCGTTAGCCACACTAGTGAACACCACATAGGCTCCATGCTCTTCAGGGTACTCGTCTTGTACTGCGATGACTGGCCTGACTGCCGGCTGATGGGGCGGAGGCGGCTGCCCAGCAGGCGGGGGTGGCAGGAGGCCGTCTCCCTTGGCGATCCTGGTGAGCCAGTGGCACTTCCGGGTGGTGTGATTTGATGGCTTCGCGCCGCTCTGGAACTTGCAAGGTCCATCGAAGGTCTGCTCATAGGAGAAGGCCGGCAACCAGGTCGGCTTGCCGCCTTTCTGTCGCTTGGGCGGAGGCTGCTCTTCTGGCAGCTGGGCTTCGACGGTCGCGACCTGCCGGCTGCGGGGCCCTGCGCTTGTGGTCGCCCTGCTGTTGTCGCGGGCCGGTGTCTGCTGCCGGAGTTCTTGGAGCCTGAGGAGCTACCTTGCCTGTCGTGCTGATTTGAATTTCCGTCTTCATGGAGGAGTCGGCCGTAGTGTACTTGTCTGCTATGATCAGCAGCTCGTCGAGGGTTTCTGGCTCGTTGCAGAGGAGCTTGTGCTTGAGGAGGGTGCCTTCTCGGCACCCGGCTATGAAGTACTCGATGGCCTGCACCTCGTGCACGCCCTCGCAGGAGTTCCGGAGCTCAGCCCAACGCGTGAGGTAGTCGCGAGTCGACTCATCAGGACCTTGCACGCATAGGGAGAGCTGGCGAGGCTTGGGAGGACGCTTGTATGTGCTGGTGAAGTTGCGAACGAATGCTTCGGTGAAGTCGAACCAGCTATTGATGCTGCGGGGCTTTAGGCTATTCAGCCATGTCCGGGTCGTGCCTTGGAGCATGAGCGGGGCTTTACGGTGACACACTTGCTGCCGTTTGCTATGCTGACAGCCGTGGAGTAGTCGACTAGCCAGTCTTCTGTCTTCACGGAGCCGGTATACTTGGGCGTGTCTCTTGGGAGCGTGAACCCTCTGGGAAAGGGCTCGTCCCAAATGCGGGGCTCGAAACAAGGCGGACCCAGCTCGTCTTCTTCTTCCAGCGCCAGGGACCGGTGAAGTCGGTCGATCCGGCGGCGGGCGTCATTCTCCCCAACTCCCTCTTGCCGGCCAAGGCGGTCACCGAGAGTCGGATGGTCAACAGGCGGCGGGGAGACTCGCCTCTCCTTGCGGGGAGGGGGAGGCGGACAGTCGTCCCGTCGTTCCACTGCTCTCGGGCGGCCGTCTCGGTCGCGCTCTATGGTAATCCGAGTCCGACTGTTGCTGACAGCCGGCTCCTTGTCCTTCCTTCCTCGGGTACCGCCAGTCGACGTTCGAGACGTCGCGCCTTGATCTTGGTGCGGGTCGTCGTTTGGCCGCTGCAGTGCCTCCGTGTGGCAGCCGGCCTCGTTCTGCGCGACGGCCGCATCGAGGAGCCGCTGGACTCGCTCCATCATGAGGTGGTGCTATTCGCCCTCGAAATTGTCCAGCTCATCCGCCGCTGCCTGGGCGGCTCGGATGTTCTCCGCTAGCGTGGCATACACGGGGTGGCTAGCCCCAAACAGGCTGGCGATGGCTACGCCGCGCTGCTGAACCGCGCCAAGGTGGCTGGGCCCTGCCAGAGCCGGCGAGCCACCAAAAGCGCGATCCATCTCCCACTGGTAAGCTTCTGACAAGCGTCTCATGCTGGCTAGCTTCTTTGCGCCTTCAACAAGCTGAAGGCGGCGCGCTTCTAACGTCTCTGCGTCAGCATCTTCTGGAATGGGTGCAGCTAGGTCTTGCAGTGCCGCGCCGAGTGAGTCGGGCGCCCTTCCACCAGGGAACTTGTCATGACTGATGACCAGCACCTCAGTGACGGTGCTCCCGTCGCTCTCTACGTGGGGGAGAGGTTCGTCGTAGACCACCACGTTGGAGGGGAAAGCGTCGAACGACGCGGTGTCGGAGTCGACCAGCATCGGGTCGGTGGAGCCTACGGACTCCAAGTCTACGGCAGGCTCGCCGGAAACGTGGAGTTGATCGAGGAGGCCCGCGAGGAGGTTTTTGGGGCCGCCTACGCCTGCGTCGGACACAGGTTCGTCGGAGAGGTGGACCTCGCCGACAAGTTCTACCAAGGAGATGGCTACGCAGGCGATCTCCATGCCGCGCAGCGTGTCGATGCAAACTTCGTCTGGCGTGCCTGGCTGGCTGCGCTCGACAGGGAGGAAAAGGGTTCCCATCCAGAACAGATCTCCAGACGGCGGTGCACCATGCCCCACGGTGGGCGCCAAATGTCGGGGACATATGCCAACAGATGGCTTATCATGGTGGGGGCAAGTAGAACGTCGCCGGTGCCTGGAAAGGGGATGAGGCGAAGACATGCACGCCGTTGAATCTTACCCAGCTTCGGGGCTCTCCGGGGAGATAATACCCCCACTGCTGCTCTACGGGGTCTCCGCATGATCACTATGGTCAAGTGTTTACACGGTTGCTCCCTGAGTTGTGTATGGTGGTAGGGCAAGCGGACTGCCGACTTGGCGGAGAGCCGGAGTAAGTCCTTCTCCTTTTTCTCTTCTCTGCGGGGGCGCGCTAGCGCACCCGCGGGCTGTAGTCCCCGAGATTCGGGCCGACTGCTGAGCAGTCGGGCCGGATCTCCCCGGCGACCTACTTTATTGATGACTGATGTCTTTCTTTCTTTCCTTCAGGGGCCAACGCTGCTCTTCAACAGCAGCTGAGCGAAGCCAACTCCGCCTTGCTTGCCAAAGGGGAGGAGTGCGGCAAGCTCGCCACGGAGCGCGAGCTGCTGACCACTCAGTTGGCAGAGCAAAAGGGGTTGCTCGCGAAGTCGCAGAGGGGGGCGGAGGAGACGGAGGCCGCCCTCCTGGCCGAGTTTGCGAGCGAGTGCTCTTCCTAGTCTAACAAGGAGGCAATGTTGTCCTCCGGCTTCCACGAGATCGAAGACATCGTTGATGGTGAGTCTCTTTGTTTTCTTTCTTTGAGCCGCCGACCTAGGTCGTGCCGACTCCTGGTTTTTGACTCGCTTTTTTGTTTCTTCGTGTCTTTTGCAGACTTCTTCCCTGGGCAGTCTCAGGCTGCTATCCAAGCCATCGAGGCCGATCGTGCAAGTCGGAGGGCGGAGGGCGCAGAGATCGCTGCCGATGCCCCCGAACACTTGATGAGCACATCTTGAGTATTGAGGCTCGCCTCCGGCCGGCTCACCGGATGCTGCGCCGGCTTTAGCGCGTTGGCGCCCAGGTGATCTCCGCCCTTTGGCCGGATATGCAGGCTCCGTGCACCCCCAGCCTGACGGCCAACTGGTTGGAGGTCGCGGCTGGTCGCCTCAAGGCCTAGAAGGGCTCTTCGGCCCGGGCTGGAGCGCGCCGTGCCTTGGAGTTCATCAAGGCGTGGTACCCTGGGCTGGATCTAGACCAGTTGGCCACGCTTCGGTTGGAGGCCCAGCCGGAGCTGGCGGCTGCGGAGGACGCCCTCGTCAAGCGAGCTGCGGCAATCGCCGAGTACACTGACACGAGCACCTTCGTCCCCGAGCGGTCTAAAGACGGTGAGGAGGTCCCGCTGGAGTGGTTTGGGATGAACCCAGACTACGGCGAAGACTCGGCGGAGGTGATCTGCTCCAGCGTCAAGGAGGAGGACGAGGTAGAGGATGAGGGCGAGGTGGAGGCACCAGAAGACGGAGCAGATGGCCAGCCTCAACCCAACCACGCCTCCAGCAACGAGCCGCGTGCGACCGATCCGACTGCTGCCGGAGGCGATCAAGTCGAGACTAGCCGGTCGACCACCGCGACGACTGAAGCTGCCGCCTCCTCCGACCCCCCGACTCCGTCTGCCACCTCCTAAGCTGCCGCTGTGTCTTTTGTTTTATCTACTTCAGTAGTATTTTGAAGCACTTGTTAATTCACACAATTCCACCCGCGGGGTGTATTCTGAACCTCTGCTTGACAATTCGGCCAAGGGCCTGTGTTATATATATATGTCTATCTTTCTTGCTCATTGTTCTTTTGGCTGTTTTCCTTTGCCGCTTTCTCCTAGTTGCCTGCCTTGCCAATCGGACAGCCGCTCTACAGACTTTTGCTGGATCAAGTGCTAGGCTACTTTGAGAAAGCAAGTACTTAGCCGATTTTAAGATTGTTTGAGCAAGTTGGATAGAAAACAACAATCCGACTGTCCAAGAGTCAGTTTGTGAGAAGGGCTTGGAAGCCGTCTTGAGCTATGTTTTACGCTTTGAGTCCCTAGCCATTTTTCGTGCGATCACCCATTCTACCTTACCTCTGCCCACCGTACAGTCGCTCTGCGAGCTGCGGCTTCTGACAGAAGATGGCTTAGATGTTACACACTACTTGTCCGGCTACAGGAAGCATTTCATAGTGCAAGGCGGCAAGTCCCCGGGCCGACTTGTCGAGCCCGGTGCCAAACGGCATGACAAAGAGTAACATACTTGTAGGCATAATTTTTATCGTATAGACAAAAGAGGGCAGTCCTCGAGCTCGTCTCGGGGGGCCCGAAGTCTTGGTACTTTAATACAAAGGGTAGCATGGTACATACTGCATCAACTGTAAAATCTTCGGAGAAGATTTGCATTCCATGGCCGCTCTGTCTCCTTGCCGGAGTCGTCCCTCTTGCGTGCTCGGGGCTTCTGAGCGTCGATTAGGTAGTAGGAGTCGTTGCCTAGTACTTTGTTGATGATGAAAGGGCCTTCCCAAGGCGGCGACAGCTTGTGCTGGCCGGCTGTTCGCCCGGTCAGCCGGAGTACAAGGTCGCCTTCTTGGAAAGATCTTGGCCTGACCTTCCTGTTGTGGTTTCGGCGCAGGCTGTGGTATTAGATGCTGGACCGGCTGAGTGCCAACAGCCGGCCCTCTTCCAGCAGATCGACGCCGTCTTGTCGTGCTTCTTCTGCTTCCTCCTCGGTGTACATGGTGACTCGTGGGTAGTCGAACTCTATGTCCGTTGGGATGACGGCTTCGGCACCGTAGACGAGGAAGCAGGGCGTGAAGCCAGTTGACTTGTTTGGAGTCGTGTGCAGACTACAGAGGACGGCTGGCAGCTCGTTGAGCCAGCAGCCAGCCGAGCACTCCAGAGGCTCGATCAACCGAGGCTTGAGGCCGAACAGGATGAGGCCGTTTGCTCACTCCACTAGGCCGTTTGACTGCGGGTGGGTGACGGACGCTAGGTCCACCGCCATGAACTTAGCCAAGGCAGGCCGACCAAGTAGCGCATGGTATGGGCTCTCAAGGTCCACCACCTCAAACCAAACAGACTCTCTTCGGAAGTGATCTTTGTCCCCAAAGAGGACGTCAATCAGGATCTTGCCGATTGGTGAACAGGAAAGCCCAGGAACAATGCCGTGGAACACAGTCCGGCTGTTCTAAAACTGTCTCTGCTTGATTCCTAACTTCTCCATGGTGTCCTTGTACAGGATGTTGATGCTGCTGCCCCCATCTATCAGAACTCGCGAGAAACGCACGGCCCATTTGTCCGTGGCAAAGGTGGCGTCCAGGACCAAGGCATAGGAGCCTGGACTCGGCATCACTTCTGGGTGGTCAGCCCTGCTCCAGCTGATGGGCCTCTCTGACCAGTGCATGAACTCTGGCGTCTCTGAGGCTACCGCGTTCACCTCTTGTCGCTGCAGCCGCCTGCTGCGTCGATCGGCAGCCACACTGGTGAACACCACATAGGCTCTGTGCTCTTTAGGGTACTCGTCTTGTACTGTGCCGACTGGCCTGACTGCCGGCTGCTGGGGTGGAGGCGGAGGCCGCTGCCCAGCAGGCGGGGGTGGCAGGAGGCCGTCTCCCTTGGCGATCCTGGTGAGCCAGTGGCACTTCCGGGTGGTGTCCATCCAAGGTCTGCTCATAGGAGAAGGCCGGCAACCAGTTCGGCTTGCCGCTTTTCTGTCGCTTGGGCGGAGGCTGCTCTTCTGGCTGCTGGGCTTCGACGGTCGCGACCTGCCGGCTGCTGGAAGCCGGCTGCGGGGCCTTGAGTTTGTGGTCGCCCTGCTGTTGTCGCCGGCCGGCGTCTGCTGCCGAAGTTCTTGGAGCCTGAGGAGCTACCTTGCCACTCGTGCTGATTTGAGTTAACGTCATCATGGAGGAGCCGGCCGTAGCGTACTTGTCCGCTATGATCAGCAGCTCGTCGAGGGTTTCTGGCTCGTTGCAGAGGAGCTTGTGCTTGAGGAGGGTGCCTTCTCGGCACCCGGCTGTGAAGTACTCGATGGCCTGCACCTCGTGCACGCCCTCGCAGGAGTTCCGGAGCTCAGCCCAACGCGTGAGGTAGTCGCGAGTCGACTAATTAGGACCTTGCACGCGTAGGGAGAGCTGGTGAGGCTTGGGAGGACGCTTGTACGTGCTGGTGAAGTTGCGAACGAATGCTTCGGTGAAGTCGACCCATCTGTTGATGCTGCGGGGCTTTAGGTTGTTCAGCCATGTACGGGCCGTGCCCTGGAGCATGAGCGGAACGTACTTTACGGTGACACGCTTGTTGCCGTTTGCTATGCTGATAGCCGTGGAGTAGTCGACTAGCCAGTCTTCTGGCTTCACAGAGCCGGTATACTTGGGCGTGTATCTTGGGAGCATGAACCCTCTGGGAAAGGGCTCGTCCCGAATGCGGGGCCCGAAACAAGGAGGACCTAGCTCGTCTTCTTCTTCTAGCGCCATGGTTCGGTGAAGTCGGTCGATCCGGTGGCGGGCGTCATTCTCCCCAACTCCCTCTCGGTGGCCAAGGCGGTCACCGAGAGTCGGAGGGGGAGGCGGACAGTCGTCCCGTCGTTCCACTGCTCTCGGGCAGCCGTCTCGGTCGCGCTCTATGGTAATCCGAGTCCGACTGTGGCTGACAGTCGGCTTCTTGTCCTTCCTTCCTCGGGTACCGCCAGTCGGCGTCCGAGACGTCGCGCCTTGATCTCGGTGCGGGTCGTCGTTTGGCTGCTGCGGTGCCTCCGTGCGGCAGCCGGCCTCGTTCTGCGTGGCGGCCGCGTCGAGGAGCCGCTGGACTCGCTCCATCATGAGGCGGCGCTCTTCACCCTCGAAATTGTCCAGCTCATCCGCCGCTGCCTGGGCGGCTCGGATGTTCTCTGCTGGCGTGGCATACACGGGGCGGCTAGCCCCAAACAGGCTGGCGATGGCTACGCCAAGCTGCTGAACCGCGCCAAGGTGGCTGGGCCCTGCTACAGCCGGCGAGCCGCCAACAGCGCGGTCCATCTCCCGCTGGTAAGCTTTTGACAACCGTCTCATGATCAACAGGACTCCAAGTCTACGGCAGGCTCGCCGGAAATGTGGAGTTGATCGAGGAGGCCCGCGAGGAGGTTTTCGAGGCTGCCTACGCCTGCCTCGGACGCAGGTTCGTCGAAGAGGCGGACCTCGCCGACAAGTTCGGCCAAGGAGCTGGCTGCGCAAGCGATCTCCACGCCGTGCAGCGCGTCGATGCAAACTTCATTTGGCATGCCTGGCTGGCTGCGCTCGCCAGGGAGGAAAACGGTTCCCGTCCAGAACAGATCTCCGGACGGCGGTGCACCATGCCCCACGGTGGGCACCAAATGTCGGGGGTTTGGTGCGACATATGCCAACGGATGGCTTATCATGGTGGGGGCGATTAGAACGTCGCCGGTGCCTGGAAACGGGATGAGCCGAAGACATGCACGCCGGCGAATCTTACCCAGCTTCGGGGCTCTCCGGGGAGAGAATACCCCTACTGCTGCTTTGCGGGGTCTCCGCATGATCACTATGGTCAAGTGTTTACACAGTTGCTCCTTGAGCTGTGTATGGTGGTAGGAGAGGGCAAGGCTAGCTCTCTCCCTCTATCTGGTGAGGTATTGAACTACTGGGATCCAACCCTTTGCATGGGTGCCCTGGGGCGTTTATATAGGCCTACCCCCCAGGGGTACAATGGTAATGTGACTAGGCGCGGGCCCAACCGTCAGTGTCTCCGACCTCCGACTTCTCCATCGACTGCTGGGGCCCGCCGACTGGTGGGCCCCGCCGACTGGTCTGGTACGGAGCCGACAGGCCGTGTCCGCCGAGGGCGGGTCTTACCAGCTGCTGATTACTGTAGCCGTGCTTCTGATGATGCGAGCTTGGTCATGGGGTCGTGGCAACAGCCCCACCGCCTGGCGGGCGATCACTGTGGCCACTCCCCATCTCTTCTTGATTAATGGCGTGTGGGCCCGGGGGAGGGCTCGGCCGACTCCCCCAGGCCGACTCCCGTTGGGTCCGACTGGCGGTGCCCCCGCCGTCTCCCGAGGTCTAGCTGGCTGGTGGGCCCTGCTGCCTCCAGGCCGTACAGACAAGCCATCGTGGGCGCAGGACCAGGTACAGTGGTGTTGATGTCAGGGCCGGCTGGGCAACAGTGCCACGCCGCAGGGAGATCTTCCCAAGTACGGTGTGTTGTAGCCACGCCTGCCCTTGGTAAGGGGCGGGGAGTGGGCTTCATTGTAGCCACGCCCCTGCCCCGTCCCCCTCGATGAGGTCACGGTTTGTTGGAGTCGCCGGCCGACTCCCCAAAGCCGGCTTCTCTAGAAGTCATCCCTGGGACTCGGCCGTCAGCGGGCAGTTGGCCGCCTTGCTGTAGACTCCCCAGGAGGTGGCTCTTCGCCCTGTGGTCTTGAGGGGCGCTGTCAGGACCCCGACTCGATGTCACATCGATCTAGCTGGTAACACCTCATATCACTTTGCGGCCTCACGCACGGTATCCCCACTGGTGTCGTCTTACCTTTTCCCGGGACCGTTTGCGCCTTTTGGCTCACGTATATGATAGTGTCGCTAGCATCCATATGATAAAGAGCCCGGGCTGACATGACTAGTCGTAAACCCAAAGTGGCACAGACTTACAGGGACAGGCATCCATGACCCAGCTTCGAACGTGTCGGTCATCAGCAAGTGGGTCCGGGCTGTAGCACTGGGCTAGCAGGACTCCGGTAAACCGGGCTGTAGCGGGCTAACAGGACTCCGGTACTCAAAGCGTGACATTTCCCCGAAGGGACAGACACAGGAACGAAGAAGGACACATGCCGGCCAGCCTAAGTGTTCCAGAGCAGTAGCAAGCTACCATGGCTCAGCGGTAACACTAGGAGACATTTCCCGGTAAGAGAGGCTACTAAAGATAAACAACTAGATGGTCAGATCCCACACATACCAAGCATTTCAATCATACACACAATATGCTCGATATGTGCAAATACAACGAAGCATCACAACATGA